>NW_024412403.1:25685531-25699693 GCF_014898765.1 Herpailurus yagouaroundi
TTAGAGTGGGAGAGAGCCAAAGCATAAGAGACTGTTGAGAACTGAGAGCAAACTGAGGGTTGATGGGGGGTGGGAGGGAGGAGAGGGTGGGTGATGGGTATTGAGGAGGGCACCTTTTGGGATGAGCACTGGGTGTTGTATGGAAACCAATTTGACAATACATTTCATATATAAATAAAAAAAAATTAAAAAAAAAAGATAAAGGAAAGGACCCAAATAAATAAAATCAAGAATGACAGAGGAGAAATCACAACCAACACAGCATAAATAAAAACAGTAGTAAGAGAATATAATGAGCAATTATATGCCAATAAAATGGGCAATCTGGAAGAAATGGACAAGTTCCTAGAAACATACACACTACCAAAACTGAAACAGGAAGAAATAGAAAATTTAAACAGACTCATAATCAGTAAAGAAATCTAATTAGTAATCAAAAATATCCCAAAAAACAAGAGTCTAAGGCCAGATGGCTTTCCAGGGAAATTCTACCAAACATTTAAGGAAGAGTTAACACCTATTCTCTTGAAGCTGTTCCAAAAAGTAGAAATGGAAGGAAAACTTCCAAACTCTTTCTATGAAGCCAGCATTACCTTGATTCCAAAACCAGACAGAGACCCCACTAAAAAGGAGAACTATAGACCAATTTCCCTGATGAACATAGTTGCAAAAATCCTCAACAAGATATTAGCCAACCAGATCCAACAATATATTAAAAAAATTATTCACCAGGACCAAGTGGGATTTATACCTGGGGTTCAGGGCTGGTTCATATCCACAAAACAATTAACATGATTCATCACATCGATAAAAGAAAGGACAAGAACCACATGATCCTCTCAAAGATGCAGAGAAAGCATTTGACAAAATACAGCATCCTTTCTTGATAAAAACCCTCAAGAAAGTAGGGATAGAAAGATCATCTCAAGATCATAAAAGCCATATATGAAAGACCCAATGCTAATATCATCCTCAATGGGGGAACACTGAGAGCTTTCCCCCTTAAGTCAGGAAAACGACAGGGATGTCCACTCACGCCACTGTTATTCAATACAATATTGGAAGTCCTAGCCTTTGGAATCAGACAACACAAAGAAATAAAAGGCATCCAAATCGGCCAGGAGGAGGTCAAACATTCACTCTATTCAGATACACGATACTCTATATGGAAAACCCAAAAGATTCCACCAAAAAGCCACTAGAACTGATTCATGAATTCTGCAATGTTGCAGGATATAAAATCAATGCACAGAAATAGGTTGCATTACTATACACCAACAATGAAGCAACAGAAAGACAAATCAAAGAATGAACCCATTTACAATTGCACCAAAAAACCATAAAATACCTAGGAATAAATATAACCAAAGAGGTGAAAAATCCATATACTGAAAACTATAGAAAGCTTATGAAAGAAACTGAAGAAGACACAAAAAAATGGAAAAAGATTCCATACTTCTGGATAGAAAGAACAAATACTGTTAAAATGTCGATACTACCCAAAGCAATCTACATATTAAATGCAATCCCTATCAAAATAACACCAGCATTCTTCACAGAGCTAGAACAAATAATCCTAAAATTTGTATAGAACCAGAAAAGACCCCGAATAGCCAAAGCGATCTTGAAAAAGAAAACCAAAGCAGGAGGCATCACAATCCCAGACTTCAAGCTATACTACAAAGCTGTCATCATCAAGACAGTATGGTACTGGCACAAGAACAGACACTCAGATCAATGGAACAGAATAGAGAACCCAGAAATGGACCCACAAACGTATGGCCAACTAATCTTTGACAAAGCAGGAAAGAATATCCAATGGAATAAAGACAGTCTGTTCAGCAAGTGGTGCTGGGAAAACTGGGCAGCAACAAGCAGAAGAATGAACCTGGGCCACTTTATTACACCATACACAAAAAGAAACTCAAAATGGATGAAAGACCTTAATGTAAGACAGGAAGCCATCAAAATCCTCAAGGAGAAAGAAGCAAAAACCTCTTTGATCTTGGCCACAGCAACTTCTTACTCAACACGTCTCCGGAGGCAAGGGAAACAAAAGCAAAAATGAACTATTGGGACCTCATCAAAATAAAAAGCTTTTGCACAGTGAAGGAAACCATCAGCAAAACTAAAAGGCAACTGACAGAATGGGAGAAGATATTCGCAAACGATATATCAAATAAAAGGTTAGTATCCAAAATCTATGAAGAAATTATCAAACTCAATGCCCAAAAAACAAATAATCCAGTGAAGAAATGGGCAAAAGACAAGAATAGACGCTTCTCCAAAGAAGATATCCAGATGGCCAACTGACACATGAAAAAATGCTCACCATCACTCATCTTCAGGGAAATACAAATCAAAACCACCATGAGATACTACCTTACACCTGTCACAATGGCTAACATTAACAACTCAGGCAAAAACAGATGTTGGAGAGGATGCGGAGAAAGAGGATCTCTTTTGCATTGTTGGTGGCAATACAAGCTGGTGCAGCCACTCTGGAAAACAGTATGGAGGTTTTTCAAAAAACTAAAAATAGAACTACCCTACGACCCAGCAATTGCACTATTAGGTATTTATCCAAGGGATACGGGTGTGCTGTTTCAAAGGGACATATGCACCCCATGTTTATAGCAGCACTATCAACAATAGCCAAAGTTTGGAAAGAGCCCAAATGGCCATCGATGGATGAATGGATAAAGAAGATGTGGTATATATCTACAACGGAGTATTACTCGTCAATCAAAAAGAATGAAATCTTGCCATTTGCAACTACGTGGATGGAACTGGAGGGTATTATACTAAGCGAAATTAGAGAAAGACAAATATCATATGACTTGACTCATATGAGGACTTTAAGACACAGAACAGATGAATATAAGGGAAAGGAAGCAAAAATAATATAAAAACAGGGAGGGGGACAAAACAGAAGTGGCTCATAAATATGGAGAACAAACTGAGGGTTACTGGAGGGGGTGTGGGAGGGGGGATGGGCTAAATGGGTAAGGGACACTAAGGAATCTACTCCTGAAATCATTGTTGCACCGTATGCTAACTAATTTGGATGTAAATTAAAAAAATAAAATTAAACAAAATCTAAAATAGAACTTCAGTATCCAGAACTGGCTAATAGTTAATACAGTATAATGGAATCATATGGTGAGTTTTCTCCCTGATGGTGAAACAGTAGCAAATATACCTTAAATCTGGTGAGCATTCAATGTAAATTAGATAATGTAATACATCTATTATAATCAGAAATAAAATAAGTCCACAAGCAAGCTGGTTACCTTTTGCACTGTTCCTACCCATTTGATGCCATCATAATTGCTTCCAGTACCCAGGATTAAAAACCTATTGCCACCATATTCAATTGCCATTCTGCTCATACTTGGGGGAAAGGATTTTTCTGAAGGAGAATGATGAATCAGAATTAGGAAAAGCTGAGCAAAGCTTGAAGATGAATATACAGTACAGGAGTTGAGACAGGCATTCTATATGCATCAACATATCCTACACCAAGTTGGTGGAGGTAATTTAGCACCGAAGGAAGCAATATTTGATCAACAACAATTTAGGTACAGGAGGTCAGAGCATGGTAGTCAATCAGCTAGACAGGCAGTTTGGGGATCAAAAGTACACAGGTAAATAGTCCCTAGAAAAGATGCTGGGTGAGTGAAAGGCTGAGCAGGTAGTCAGGAATCTGAAAACTCAAAGGAAGCAAAGAGCAGAGCAAGGTCACAGGGTCTGCATCCAGATGGGCACAAGGAGAGAAACTTTGACAGGCAGGAAATCTCGCCCACAGTTCTTCACTGGGTCATGATCAAATACAACCAGGAGTTTTGTAGCTTTGTTGTTCCTGAATTACAGAATACCTCAGACTTTTTAACGTCTGGCTTTTAGAAATGGAAATTTCCTCTTTTTTTAATTTTTTTATGTTTATTCATTTTTGAAAGATAGAGACAGAGCACAAGCAGGGGAGAGGCGGAGAGAAAGGGGGACACAGAATCTGAAGCAGGCTCCAGCCTCTGAGCTGTCAGCACCAGAGTCCGACACAGGGCTGGAACTCACGAACGGTGAAATCATGACCTGATCCAAAGTCGGACGCTCAACCGACTGAGCCACCCAGGCACCCCGGAAATTTCCTTTTTAAAAATAGAAGCCCATAAGGCTAAAATGACAAACACAGGTAGGTTTAGATCATTGGTCAACATGTTCTCATGTGGAAACTCATTTCAGGATTACAGAAGGCTCAGTGTGCTTTCCATTTGTTCTTGGATTTAAATAGGCACATCAACCATACAGTCTTCAACTGTGAGGTAGGCAGTTATTTCTGCCCCCCCGACCCCACCTTAGTTTAGTGTCATCTCATCTCCCACGACACAGAGATGACTGAAGCAGTCCTGGTTTTTATTGATTGACTTGTCCCGTATATAATTTCAAAATAGATTTGAGATAGCTAAGAATATCCCTGTCTAAACCCATCGTCCAACATACCTCTTCAGCCTCATCACAATGTGTGTTATCACAGCTTTCCAGGGCTATTGCTTCAGCTCTCTCCCCAGGCTCCTTTCTGACTCCCCTGACACTCTGTCCTTCAATTATTCTCCCTTTATTTTAGATCTTTCTTTCCTCTTCCTTCTCTCTCTTTCCTGTTTGTCTGCAAGCATGCAACATTCTTCCCTAAATATTGTAACAGTATTTCCTAAGTAACATATATTTCCTAATATTATATATAACACAATATTGAAACTTAATAGCTGATGCTCTGTTCCTAATTTCCTATTTGATGTCATTTCACGTCCTATGTTTTTAAACAGTGATTTACTCCAGCTTATAATTCCCCTCCTCCCCATTCTAAACTCATCATCTTTCTTCTATTTCTATCAGTTTGATGAAACATTTTCCAATACGGCATTGACCTATTAATTACTTAACTCCATGATATTTTCCCCATCCCTCTTGACCTAATTTTAGAGTTTTACAGGAGGAAATTTCTCATTTTTTGTCTCTGATAAATTGATTTCTCCTCTCCTATGCCCATCTCAGATGATAATGTTGAATTTTCAATGGTGACTATTATTTCTCTAATTAAATGTGGATTAACACAATTTTAGCCTTTCATCCCCTATTTCTTCTTTTCCCTTTCCTCAGAAATGTATCTCTTCCTTCTGGTTAAGTTAGCATTTCTAAATATAACTATTACATCTATACTCATAATCTAACTCATTCTCCAGCTCTGTCTTGCATCTCTGAGGAGAATCATTATATTTAATCAATGAAAGACATTTTAACATATCTAAAACTGAACAGATTTTTCTCCTTTCTCTTTGGTAAAAATCTACTTCCTCCTCCTTTTGTTTCATGTCCTCTGGGCTTAAATTCTCATGACTGCTTCTCATCTCTGCCTTCTGAGACCTCCACATTTAATCAACCAAAATCCATACTGTTTCCTGTTTCTGAATGACTTCTATTTTAGCCCTTTCTTTTTTTCTATGGCCGTCACCACTGTCCTAATTAAGGCTCATACCATCTCAAGTTTGTTCCATGAAACAGATTCTTCAAAGGTCTTCTATCACTAAGGTTTCTCTTCATACGAATCTATCTTGCAAACAGATGGGTCTTTCTAAATGCTGTTTGATCATGCTACACATCTGATTTAAATACTTTGGATCAAATCAAAGCATCTAAGCCTAGAATTCAAAATTACACACAATATATCCCAATCTTTCTAGAGCCCTCCAATTACTCCTTCCTACTCCAATTCACCAAAATGAACAGATCTTTATATTCACTGACATCGGTATATGTCTGGACCACTGAGATCTCTGAGTCTTTTCCCATGTTGTAACATCTCACCGCCTATCTGAACTTTTCTCAAATTTCAAGACCAAGTTCACATTTCTGTCCTCTCCATAGAGTATTTATTGTCCTGCAACACACAATGATCTTCTAAAATCTGTATATACAATACTCTGCATATTTTTTGTATAAACCATGCAATGCATGCTATTTTGACATACAATATCTCTTCAACTTTTTCATTTCTTCTACTTCAGAAAATGTGTCTTATGTATCTATATTAGCCATTTGTTTTTTAATTCATAGTAAGCTTAGTATTTTTATTGATTTTATTGAAGACCATAATACTTACTTGTAATAAGACATGTAATAATGAACTTTCATTTTTCTCTCTAAAATTTTGTGAGTTATATATGTGTATATAATCCATTATTTAATTTTTCATATTTTTCTTTCAATTTTATAAAAATAATATTTTTATCTCCATTTTTACACTTGTGTGTGATACATACATGCATATTCCCTCCTCAACTCCTCTGTGACTTAGACAAGCAATGACATTCTGTATTTCAATGTCTTTCCTTTTATTTATTAATTTTTTTTTGAGAGAGAGAGAGAGAGAGAGAACAAGCAGGGGAGAGGGGCAAAGAGAGAAAGAGAAAGAATCTCAAGCAGGCTCCACACTCAGCACAGAGGCCCATGCAGGTCTCAGTCTCACAACCCTAGGATCATGACGTGAACCAAAATCAAGAGTCAGATGCTCAACCAAATGAGCCACCCAGGCACCCCAAAGTCTTTCCTTTTGAATTGAGAATTAGACTACCGGTCTTTACCTTCTCACTTTGGGATGTAAACATAAATATCTACTATGTAATGAAGATATATTGTGTACCTATAAATACAGCATAGCACTTCAGAGGAAAACCAGTCTTTGCAGGTAAGTTATTATTGCCATTATCTTACATTATGAGGAGTAGAAATCTTTACGATGGAATATATAACAGGATTTATCTAAGCAAAGCTACTATGGAGTGCCATTAATAACTTTTTCTTTACATGTATTTTTTTTTCCTAAATGTACATCTCAAAGACTAGTAAAATTAGTTTGATGGAAGTGCCAATTTAAGTGCTCATAGTTTTTAAATTGTCTGATAAATAATATTAACTGTAGCAAATTTATTATTCTTCTTTTAGAGCATTTCATATCACAATCCAAATTTGCTACATTGAATTCCTAGGTTTTAAATCTTCAGTATTTATTATGGCTACAAGTTGGTTTGAAATAGAGCAGCAGCACCCTCTAGTGGTGACTATCTTTTCAGAAGCTGCATATATTTTTATTTCCTGAAGTAATTTCAATTGCTTTTTCAATTCTATTTTTTTCCATAAATGTTTGCTAGTGAAGTTTGTCACACATCATAATTACATATAATTTTTTCAAGTTGTCTATCTTTCATAAAATATATCAAAACATATATAGTCATTAATTATTTTCAAGGATGTCATTGTTTGTTTTTAATGTAGAAATCAAATGTCTAGAACATTTCTCACAACTTTCCACCCAAAGTAGTTGTGTTTTCTTGTCAAATATAACCAAAAATTCAACATACATATGAAACTGAGGCAGTTTGTAAAAAATTTTTTTCATTGATTTTGTCTGTGAATAATTTTAATATAAAATGACTAAAGGGGCCCATGAAGGAAAAGACGAGGTTAACAAAAAGTCCAAATATTTACCCCCCAATACTAAGTTTCCCAGAATACATAATAGTGGCTTATTTATATACATAGGAAAATGAGAAGATGTTTATTTGTGGGTTAATTCAGTTAAGTAAATATTGATCAAATATCAGTTACTGCTGGGTGGTGAAGATATACTAATAAATATGCTACAATCACAAAAAGCATTTCTCCAGCCCTAGTTTTATTAAAACAATATCCCATAATAGTTTTATTAGGTTATTGCATATCAATAATCTTTCCACTTCACAAATAAGACAACTAGAGTATAGAAACTTTATTTTTTTTTTCAACGTTTATTTATTTTTGGGACAGAGAGAGACAGAGCATGAACGGGGGAGGGGCAGAGAGAGAGGGAGACACAGAATCGGAAACAGGCTCCAGGCTCTGAGCCATCAGCCCAGAGCCCGACGCGGGGCTCGAACTCATGGACCGCGAGATCGTGACCTGGCTGAAGTCGGACGCTTAACCGACTGCGCCACCCAGGCGCCCCTAGTATAGAAACTTTAAAATGTATTCAAATGCATTTTGGTTTTTTTTTTTTTTTTTGGTTTTTTTAAAAAAATATATTTTAGAGAGAGACAGAGAACATGAGCAGGGGAGAACGGCAGAGAGAGAGAGAGAGAATCTTAAGCAGGCTCCACACTCAGCATCGAGCTCCATACCACGACCCTGGGATCATGACCTGAGCCAAAATCAAGAGTGGGACCCTCAACCAACGGAACCATCCAGGTGCCCCAAATGCATTTTGAATACCAGAAGTAGAACCCTGCTAACTAGTCTGCATTTAAATTTTACAATATCTGACAACTTGCATGATGTTTTAAAATACATAGCGCTTATAAACACATGTACATGTATATTTCAATCAAAACTGTGAAAAATAATTCCATAAGAAGTGAGATTTTTTTAAGTTTTTTTTCTAACGTTTATTTATTTTAGAGAGTGGGGGGAGACAGAATGCAAGCAGGGGAGAGGCAGAGAGGGAAACACAGAATCCAAAGCATGCTCCAGGTTCCAGCTGTCAGTATAGAGCCCGATGCCAGGCTCAAATTCATAACCCCTGAGACCATGACCTGAGCCAAAGTCAAAAGCTTAACTGATTGAGCCACCCAGGTGCCCCCCAAACCACCTAATTTGTAGTATTTTGTTATGGTAGCCCCAGCAAACTAATACAGGTACCCTCATCAAGCTAGCACCTTGTGGCTTCCTTACACCCCGATCACAACTTTGTAAATAGTCACTTCTCATATTGCCTTGGATACCCAGTTAGAGGGTGCCATACAGTTCTGATTCATCCCTCTATGTATTAGTCCTAGGGTTTTTGTTTTGTTTTGTTTTTTGTTTTTGTTTTTGTTGTCTTTAAGGCAATGATAATGATATGTATCAGTTTCCCAGGACAGATCTGGGAACCAGAAATCTGAAATCAAGATCTCAGCAGAGCTCTACTCATTCTGGGGACTCTAAAAGAGAATCCTGCCTTGCCTGTTCCAGCTTCTGTTAACTCCAGAGTTCCTTGGGGTGCATCACCCTAATCTCTGACTCCATTTTCACATGACCTTCTCCTCTGTGTCTTCTCTATCCTTTCTTCTAAGCATGCCTGTTGGATTGAGAGGCTGGCCTAATTAATCCAGCATATTCCCATCTCAAAATCTTCACCTAAATTCTATATGCAAAGATCTTTTTTCTAAAGGAGATCACATTTATAGGCTCCACTTTTGAAGGAGCACCACTCAAACTACTACAGACAGAAGAACAAGTCTCAAAAGGAATTTACTATCTTCTTGCCTGATGCCATCTGTTCAGTGTAACATCTCTTGTGAAAAATAATAAAGGAAAACTATCATTATTAGAAAGCATAGGATCCCATATAATTAATATACAAGTAAAGATAAGTACGATGTGCATACAACTTGCCTTCCTTAAGTCAAAATAAGGCACTTGGAGCACATAAAAATGTTAAATAAAGAATTTTAATAAATAGAATATGTAGTTAGTGCATTTTAACAAGTGTATATAAGAAACCATAGTGGGGAGCAATCGGAAGATGGTGGGTAGGAGGACGCTGGGCTCACCTCCTCCTGCTGATCGCTTAGATTCCACCCACATCTGCCTAAACAACCCAGAAAACCACAAGACAGCTAGCAGAACAGACTCTCTGGATCCAAGCTAGACACAAGGCAGACAGAAGAGGGTAGGAAGGGCGGAGAGGCGGTGTGCACTACACGGACTGGCAGGAGGGAGCCAGGGTGGTGGAGGGGCAGCCTGCCTAGCAAGGCAAAGCCCCCGAAGTCTGGCTTGCAAAAGCAGAGGGGCCGGACTCCGTGAGTTCTGACAGCCAGCAGTACTTAACATCTGGAATGTTAAAAGTCAAAAGCTCTGCTCTCAGAGAGCAGGGAGGGGAAGAGGACACTGGGAGGGTGAATTGTTGAGCCCTATAAGACAGAGCTGAGCTTGGCAGGGGAACAAAGGCGCTGGAAAGCACCATCTCCCTCTCCCATCCCCCAGCCAAAATTCCAAAGGGAGCCATTTCCCATCACCGAACATGCTTACACCTTGCAAATGCCCAAATGCTGTGCTTCTGTGGATCCATCCCTCCAACGGGCCTGCCACCCTCCTGGTACTGCAGAGCCCCTCCCACAGGGGACCACACTCAGCAAAGCGAGCTAAGCCTACCCCCCTGCCCCTGTGCACCTTGCAGATCCATCCCGACTAATATGCCAGATCCCATCGAAGCAGCACCACAAGCCTGGCAGTGTGCAAATAGCCTAGACAGGGGCCAGACCACTCCACAGTGAGTCCTGCCCCTCGGAGAGGGGAAGATAAAGTACACACCAGTCTGACTGTGGCCCCAGCAGTGGGCTGGGGGCAGACATCGGGTCTGACTGCAGCCCTGCCCACCAACACAAGTTACTCCAGACAGCACAGGGGAAGTGCCCTTCAGTTTGGAACCACCACAGGGACTACCCAAAATGATGAAATGGAAGAATTATCCTCAAAAGAAACTCCAGGAAGTAGCGACAGCTAATGAATTGATCAAAAACAATTTAAGCAATATAAAAGAACAAGAATTTAGAATAATAGTCATGAAATTAATCACTGGGCTGAAAAAAGCATAGAGGACAGCAGAGAATCTATTGCTACAGAGATCAAGGGACTAAGAAATAGTCGTGAGGAGATAAAAAATTCTATAAATGAGGTTCAAAATACAATGGAAGTGGCCATAGCATGGATTGAAGAGGCAGAGGAGAGAATAGGTGAATTAGAAGATAAAATTACGGAAAAAGAGGAAGCTGAGAAAAAGAGAGATAAAAAATCCAGGAGTAGGAGGTGAGAATTAGAGAACTATGTGATGCAATCAAACAGAACAATATCCGTATCATAGGAATTCCAGAAGAAGAAGAGAGAGAGAAAGGGGCTAAAGGTGTACTTCAACAAATCATAGCTGAGAACTTCCCTGATCTGGGGAAGGAAAAAGGCATTGAAATCCAAGAGGAACAGAGAACTCCCTTCAGACATAACTTGAATCGATCTTCTGCATGACATATCATAGTGAAACTGGCAAAATACAAGGGTAAAGAGAAAATTTTGAAAGCAGCTAGGGATAAACAGGCTCTAACTTACAAAGGGAGACCCATAAGAGTAGCGGCATACCTATCTACTGAAAATTGGCAGGCCAGAAAGGAATGGCAGGAAATCTTCAATGTGATGAACAGAAAAAATATGCAGCCAAGAATGCTTTATCCAGCAAGTCTGTCATTCAGAATAGGAGAGATAAAGGTCTTCCCAAACAAACAAAAACTGAAGGAATTCATCACCACTAAACCAGCCCTACAAGAGAGCCTAAGAGGGACTCTGTGAGTGAAATGTTTCAAGGAGCACAAAGTACCAGAGACATCACTACAAGCATGAAACCTACATACATCACAATGACTCTAAAACCATATCTTTCAATAATAACACTGAATGTAAATAGACTAAATGCTTCAATCAAAAGACATAGGGTATCAGAAGGGATAAAAAAAACAAGACCCATCTATTTGCTTTCTACAAGAGACTCACTCACTTTAGACCTCAGAACACATTCAGATTGAAAGTGAGGTGATGGAGAACTATCTATCATGCTACTGGAAGCCAAAAGAAAGCTGGAGTAGCCATACTTCTATCAGACAAACTAGACTTCAAATTAAGGTGTAACAAGAGATGAAGAAGGGCAATGTATAATAATTACATGGTCTATCCATCAGGAAGAGCTAACAATTATAAATGTCTATTAACCAAATACGGAAGCCCCCAAATATATAAAACAATTAATCACAAACATAAGCAACCTTATTGATAAGAATGTGGTAATTGCAGGGGACTTTAATACTCCACTTACACCAATGGATAGATCATCTAGACACAGGATCAATAAAGAAACAAAGGCCCTGAATGATATATTGGATCAGATGGACTTGACAGATATATTTAGAACTCTGCATCCCAAAGCAACAGAATATACTTTCTTCTCGAGTGCACATGGAACATTCTCCAAGATAGATCACATACTGGGTCACAAAACAGCCCTTCATAAGTATACAAGAATTGAAATCATACCATGCACACTTTCAGACCACAATGCTATGAAGCTTGAAATCAACCATAGGAAAAGTGGAAAACTTCCAAAAGAATGGAGGTTAAAGGACACCCTATTAAAGAATGAATGGGTCAACCAGGCAACTAGAGAAGAAATTAAAAAATATATGGAAACAAATGAAAATGAAAATACAACAATCCAAATGCTTTGGGATGCAGCAAAGGCAGTCCTGCAAGGAAAATACATTGCAACCCAGGCCTATCTCAAGAAACAAGAAAAATCCCAAATACAAAATCTAACAGCACACCTAAAGGAAATAGAAACTGAACAGCAAAGACACCCCAAACCTAGCAGAAGAAGAGAAATAATAAAGATCAGAGCAGAAATAAATAATATAGAATCTAAAAAAACAGTAGAGCAGATCAATGAAACAAAAAAGTTGGTTTTTTGAAAGAATAAACAAAATTGATGAAATTCTAGCCAGGCTTCCCAAAAAGAAAAGAGAGATGACCCAAATAGATAATATCATGAGGAAAATGGAATTATTACAACCAATCCCTCAGAAACACAAGCAATTATCAGGGAATACTATGAAAAATTATATGCCAATAAACTGGACAACCTGGAAGAAATGGACAAATTCCTAAGCACCCACACACTTCCAAAACTCAAACAGGAAGAAATAGAAAACTTGAATAGACCCATAACCAGCAAAGAAATTGAGTCAGTTATCAAAAATCTCCCAACAAATGAGTCCCCGACCAGAGAGCTTCCCTGGGGAATTCTACCAGACATGTAAAGCAGAGATAATACCTATCCCTCTCAAGCTGTTCCAAAAAATAGAAAGGAAAGGAAAACTTCCAGACTCATTCTATGAAGCCAGCATCACTTTGATTCCTAAACCAGACAGAGACCCAGTAAAAAAAAGAGATCTACAGGCCAATATCCCTGATGAATATGGATGCAAAAATTCTCAATAAGATACTGGCAAATCGAATTCAACAGCATAGAAAAAGAATTATTCACCATGATCAAGTGGGATTCATTCCTGAGCTGCAGCGCTGGTTCAACATTCACAAATCAATCAATGTGATACATCACATTAATAAAAGAAAACATAAGAACCATATGATCCTGTCAATCGATGCAGAAAAAGCATTTGACAAAATTCAGCATTCTTTCTTTTTTTTTCAGCATTCTTTCTTAATAAAAACCCTCGAGAAAGTCGGGATAAAAGGAACATACTTAAACATAAAAGCCATTTATGAAAAGCCCACAGCTAATATCATCCTCAATGGGGGAAAACTGAGAGCTTTCCCCCTGAGATCAGGAACATGACAGGGATGTCCACTCTCACCACTGTTGTTTAACATAGTGTTGGAAGTTCTAGCATCAGCAACAACAGCATCCAGACAACAAAAGGAAATCAAAGGCATCAAAAGTAGCAAAGATGAAGTCAAGCTTTCACTTTTTGCAGATGACATGATATTATACATGGAAAACTCAATAAACTCCACCAAAAGTCTGCTAGAACTGATACATGAATTCAGCAAAGTCGCAGGATACAAAATCAATGTACAGAAATCAGTTGCATTCTTATACACTAATAATAAAGCAACAGAAAGACAAATAAAGAAACTGATCCCATTCACAACTGCACCAAGAAGCATAAAATACCTAGGAATAAACCTACCCAAAGATGTAAAAGATCCTTATGCTGAAAACTATAGAAAGCTTATGAAGGAAATTGGAGATACAAAGAAATGGAAAAACATTCTGTGCTCATGGATTGGAAGAATAAATATTGTTAAAATGTCAATACTACCCAAAGCAATCTACACATTCAGTGCAATCACAATCAAAATTGCACCAGCATTCTTCTCAAAGCTAGAACAATCAATCCTAAAATTTGTATGGAACCACAAAAGACCCCAAAGAGCCAAAGTAATATTGAAGAAGACCAAAGTGGGAAGCATCACAATCCCAGACTTCAGCCTCTACTACAAAGCTGTAATCATCAAGACATCATGGTATTGGC
>NW_024412403.1:25699793-25738184 GCF_014898765.1 Herpailurus yagouaroundi
AAAAAAAAAAAAAAAAAAAAAAAAAAAAAAAAAAAAAAAAAAAAAAGACACATAGACCAATAGAATAGAATAAAAACCCCAGAACTAGACCCACAAAAGTATGGCCAACTCATCTTTGACAAAGCAGGAAAGAATATCCAATGGAAAAAGACAGTCTCTTTAACAAACGGTGCTGGGAGAACTGGACAGCAACATGCAGAAGGATGAAACTAGAGCACTTTCTTACACCATTCACAAAAATTAACTCAAAATGGATAAAGGACCTGAATGTGAGACAGGAAACCATCAAAGCCCTAGAGAAGAAAGCAGGAAAAAAATCTCTCTGACCTCAGCCGTAGCAATTTCTTACTTGACAAGTCCCCAAAGGCAAGGGAATTAAAAGCAAAAATAAACTATTGGGACCTCATCAAGATAAAAAGCTCCTGCACTGCAAAGGAAACAATCAACAAAACTAAAAGGCAACCGACGAAATGGGAAAAGGTATTTGCAAATGACATACTGGACAAAGGGCTAGTATCCAAAATCCATAAAGAGCTCACCAAACTCCACACCCAAAAAAACAAATAATCCAGTGAAGAAATGGGCAGAAAACATGAATAGACACTTCTCTAAAGAAGACATCCGGATGGCCAACAGGCACATGAAAAGATGCTCAACGTTGCTCCTCATCAGGGAAATACAAATCAAAACCACACTCAGATATCACCTCACACCAGTCAGAGTGGCTAAAATGAACAAATCAGGAGACTATAGATGCTGGAGAGGATGTGGAGAAACAGGAACCCTCTTGCACTGTTGGTGGGAATGCAAACTGGTGCAGCCACTCTGGAAAACAGTGTGAAGGTTCCTTAAAAAATTAAAAATAGATCTACCCTATGACCCAGCAATAGCACTGCTAGGAATTTACCCAAGGGATACAGGAGTGCTGATGCATAGGGGCACTTGTACCCCAATGTTTATAGAAGCACTTTCAACAATAGCCAAATTATGGAAAGAGCCGATGAATGGATAAACAAATTGTGGTTTATGTACACAATGGAATACTGATACATGAATTCAGCCTTTTGTATGAAATATGAGAAAGAATGAAATATGGCCTTTTGTAGCAACGTGGATGGAACTGGAGAGTCTTATGCTAAGTGAAGTAAGTTATACAGAGAAAGACAGATACCATATGTTTTCACCCTTATGTGGATCCTGAGAAATTTTAAAGAAGACCATGCGGGAGGGCAAGGAAAAAAAAAGTTAGAGAGGGAGGGAGCCAAACCATAAGAGACTCTTAAAAACTGAGAATAAACTGAGGGTTGATGGGGAGTGGGAGGGAGGGGAGGGTGGGTGATGGGCATTGAGGAGGGCATCTGTTGGGATGAGTACTGGGTGTTGTATGGAAACCAATTTGACAATGAATTTCATATTAAAAAATTTTTAAAAAGAAACCATAGTTACTTAAAAAGAGCATCCTGTTGACTCATTCACAGAATGTATTTTATATCTACTATATTCAAGACATTGTTTTATGAAAAAAATGTAAAACAGTTATGGTTTATAGCAATCAATGCCATAGAACATAAAATAACAAGTTCATTTGATGTAACCATTCATTTTTCACATGAGAAATTCAAATCTCTATTCATAAATCTTCATCTAGTCCTGGGTTTTCCTACCTAGGTTCTATACCACATGTTAACTCTTTCCACATTAAGTGTGTTATTTTATTTTATTTATTTATTTATTTATTTATTTATTTATTTATTTAATGGTCAATCGGGAAAAAATTGAGCACTTGTACTTATTCTCTTTCTATAAAGAGAACATGCATAATTATTCTCTTTCTATAAAGATTGGCATTGTTTAAAGGAAAAAAAAAATACAAGCCAGGACTTCATCTCTTAAAACTGTAGTTGGTCAATTATGACCAGAGAACTGTATCCCTAGGTATTTTTCATGGAATCATTCATTTGAAAGAAATCATTTGTTCCTAAGGACTTATGGTCTAAAAGCACCCTATCAGGTTTTTAAATATCATGTTGTAAAGAGAGATTCTTTTAAAATTTGATTATAGCACTTAATGAACCCATTGTGAACAAATTAGCAGTTCATAAAAATTCTGGTCCTACAAGGTCCATGAAAGGAAACTAACAACTGTATAACCTTTGTGTTTTCTTTTTATTTCCTCTTTCTCTATGTTAATATGCCCAGCTTATTTTCTTTTTTTTCCCCCAAAGAAGGACTAAAGAATGGTATTCAATAACCTCTGAGACGTTTACATGAGATATGATGATTCTTTAACATTTCAATCAGGCATAATCTTTAGCATTACAATTATTTTGAGAAGAATACACTTGATATGTGAAGAATGTTTAGTATTGTTTCATGAGTGCCTCACTCTGCATATAATTATAACATACCTCCTGCAAATAAAACCTTCTTTTATCAGTTCTTTTGAAGATAGTAAACTTTATAGTGGGCTTTTCAATAAGTAACGCCTTTAAGATACTTTCATTTTTATTTTGTTTGTATGTGTTCCCTGAACTTTTCTTTCCTCCCCAGGAGAATGAGATGCCAGCACTAAGCCAGTTTGATATCTGATGCCTCAAGAAATGACCAGGCAGAAATAAAAAAGTAAAAAGAAATCAAAGTGTTTCCTCTTGGGAAGCAGTTAATAGTTGGTTTATATTTGATTCATACACAGATTCAGATATTTCTATTGCATTCATATTCATCAAAATGCCTGCTGAAAATCGACACAAAAATTGAATACTCCTTGAGTATTTCCACAGGAGGCTGCAATCCACATCAGACACTGTGGTGCAGTGATTTTTTTTATGCTTAGTGTGACTGCTGACTCTCTAGGAAGACGCCATATGGTGATGGAGTCATTAAATTTTTTCTAGCTGGACATGTGAGCTAACTTCATGCCTTCTTTATTTACAAAGAAATAGCTCTTTTAAGAAATCATTGCTAAATATTTGAAATTACAAGGGCATTTCTATTCAATCATCCATGTTAAGACCACTGATAGATGCCATCTTCAGTATCAAAACCAAGACTATATGGACAGCCATAAAAGTCATCAATTCATTGAAAAGTCAAGGGTAGGAAAGCCATGAATAAAACAGGATGCCTTTCTTTTTTTATTATTTAGTAAAGTGGACTTTACAATGATAAAAGCATAGAATATACTTATTTCTGGAGGTATGAAAATAAGATGGGTTTAATATCTAAAGATTTCATATAAAAGCTAAGTAAATCTTCTTTCTCTTCACTATACTATGGGACCAATGCAAATTGCAGGTAGGAAAATTGCAGCTTTAAATACTTGTGAAACTCGTAGTATGAGCACATTGCACAATGGTTATGACTATAGGCATATCTGGGTCAGTGACTTCTACACTGTTCCACCATGCCCTGCAAAGATGCTGTAGCTTCTGCTGTAGCAGGTGTCCTGCTTTTCCTCTCAGGAATGCCTGATACTGCCTGTAGATACTTCCTCTGTTTTCCACCACTAATCACAATTAACAATCCCCCCCTTTTTGCTCCCACTTTCTTTACATCACTAGAAAATAATACACACACACACCTTGAAATAATTTGTGTGTATATTCCTGAGTGTTAATCAAATGTGTCTTCATATCACTACCCTTGAGCATGATGCCTAACACACCATAAGCACTCAGAATATTTTACCGAATTGCTGGTAGGTCCAACCATGCTGAACCTTATAATTTGCTTTTATCCGAATGCTGCCAGTAAGCAGATTTGGACCTTGGGCAAGTCATTCATTCATTCTCTCTAGAGTAGCTTCTAATCAGCAAAATTAAATATTTTAATCATAACTAAAATTATGTGAGTCCAAGTTTAGAGTTCCTAATTAAGAAACAGAGAGGGTTAGTCTTACACTTTCAAACTAAATGGAATCTTGGTCTTTGGAAAAAGTATTCAAGAAAAAAAAATTCTTTTGTCTTCAAAACCCCAGAGAAAATCTGTATCCATAACATGGGTGCTTAAAATCAAAGGTGAAGTGATCATTACAGCTAGCAGCTACATGTGCACTACTTAGCACCACACAGAACGCTAATTGGTTTGGGAAAGCAACATTTGATCATAACTGCCAAGTGCACATTATATATAATGATTAGCGAAACAAACCTAGTGCATGCTCTCTTCCCACTGTGCGGTTGTAGTTATTAGTGGCTGCCTACCTCCCCGCCTCCAGCAACATCGATGTCTCTAGAGCTCCCGAACCCATTTACTTTCCATTCACTGCTTGCCTCACTGCCTGCAGCTGTATTAATACATCCCAGAAGAATTTGTTCCCATCAATTATGGTAGAAGTTGCAGTCACAGTTCTGTGGCACATCAGCACTACTGCAAGCAGGCAAAAATAATACATAAAATAAATAAAATAAAAACGGACTCAGCTCATGACTCACTGCAATTAAGTTGCTGAGATCTGGGAGGGGGGGGAATTAAAAGGTGCTTCTACTTTACAAGACGAATTATTTGTTACCTAACATTTGTTATATAGACAGTATAATAATGACTTCTGGAATAACCAATACTTTTAGGGTTAAACTTTAGAGTGAGACTAAAGAGTAAGAATGACAGGTGGACAGCACTGGAGAAATAGACTAATTATTCCGAGTCCTTAATTGTGACTCCCCTGAGTTTTAGTCTTAGAAGGTTAGTTTTCCTCTTAGGAATCTATTGTTAAATGTTTATTCCTGTTACTAGAAATTATTCCTGAAATAAGAAATGCCATGAGTGAAAAACATCATGGTGTTGCTAAGACTTGAATAATTATCCTAGAAATAAAAATAATTTTTCTATATTTTTATTATGATAATCACTTATGACTTATATAGACTTATACTTTATATGACTTACATAGACTTATATCGAATTTTAAAGGCAGAAGAAAGCCTGGATATCACACAACTACATCATTTCATTAATGAAGAAACTGAAATACCTTACTTAGGTACTAAGGGGAAATTAGAGCTGACCATAATACTCTATTTAATGTTTTAACCAGCTTATCTTCTTTAAGTACCCCTGATTTCCATTACATTGATCTATTCTTTCTTTCTTTTTCTTTCTAGCTTCTAATATTTTATTAGCTCTAATTATTTATTGGTTTTGTTTCCTCCTTCCCATTATAATGTATCCACCTAGAGAGCACATTCCTTTGTCTATTTTGTTCTTGAATGTATCCAAAACATCTAGTGTAGTGTTAATACACAGTAAGGTTTGAATTCATATATGCTGAATAAATAATAAAGGCATAGATAATTGGTGCAAAAAGTCTGCTAAGGAAGTAGGGAGAGGAAACAGGAGAAAATACTCTCAAGTACATAAGTGGAAAGACAATTTTACTGATAACAATGGGAAAATTAATAGAGTGGTAATTTTGGCTATACATGGGGGTCTTCATATTTTAATATAATAAGCTGACAGGGTTTTTCAACCTAATATTATTTTATTCCAAGTGAAGTCATTGGGCCAGAATATCAGCTAAAACTGAGAGTTAAGACATCATGGAATATAACCCTCAAAGAAACTGAAGAATTAAAATTGCCAATGGGAAAAGAGACAAGGAAATTCTCCAGGTAGCAATCTCTTTAAGAAACACTGAGAAGACTGAAGATGAATGTAGCTGGCACCAATTCAGAGTGTTCTTCAATATTTTCCTGTGTGAAACCAACCATTCAGTTATAATTGTACAAAAGGAAGATAATCTGTAGCAACAAAAACTCAGTGCTCAAAAATTGAGATATGTAACTATCCATGAATCATGGAAGAAGGACCTCAGAAGACATGTAGATGTTCAACTTCTGTTGTTGTTGTTTTTTCTTTTTGTGAGGATAAGAGTAATAATTTGCAAGCTCTTTACATACCGAAGCAAAAACTGGAGGTGCATCCATTGGGCAATCCTTATTCTTTAATATTTGTTTAAGGGTGCCTGCCTCGATCAGTCCGTAGAGCATGTGAGTCTTAACCTCAGGGTAGTAAGTTCAAGCCTCTTGTTGGGCACAGAGCTTGCTTTACAAACAAACAAACAAACAAACATGTAAAATTTGTTTAGATTTGCTTTATGGCTAAGGATAGCATCAATTTGGGTAAATGCCCCACATGCATTTGATAATAATGTGTATTCTGCAATTTTTGAGTAGATATGTACCAATTAGGTCAGTTTGACTAATGTTTAATTCTTTGTTATCTATTTACTTTCTGTCTAGTTGTTCTGGTGTTGAGACAGATGAGTAAACATCTCCAAATATGATACTGGGGTGGTTTTTTTTTTTTACTACTTTTTAAAAAGTTTTTTAAGGGGCGCCTGGGTGGCGCAGTCGCTTAAGCGTCCGACTTCAGCCAGGTCACGATCTCGCGGTCCGTGAGTTCGAGCCCCCCGTCAGGCTCTGGGCTGATGGCTCAGAGCCTGGAGCCTGTTTCCGATTCTGTGTCTCCCTCTCTCTCTCTGCCCCTCCCCCATTCATGCTCTGTCTCTCTCTGTCCCAAAAATAAATAAACGTTGAAAAAAAAATTAAAAAAAAATAAAAATAAAAAATAAAAAATAAAATAAAAAGTTTTTTAAATGTTGATTTATTTTTGAGAGAGAGAGAGAGAGGGAGCACAAGTGGGGAAGGGGCAGAGAGAGAGGGAGACAAAGAATCTGAAACAGGTTCCAAGTTCCGAGATGTCAGCACAGAGCTCCATGCAGGACTCAAACCCACAAACTGTGAGACCATGACCTGAGCCAAAGTCGAACATGTAAGGGGCTGAGTCACCCAGGCGCCCTTTATTACTTCTTTTTGATCTCTCAATTCTTGTTTCATATATTTTGAAGCTATGCTATTAGGTGCTACTGAAATAAGTTTCTAGGCCCAAGATGAAGTTACTTCTGCCCAGGGTGCCAAGCCAGCAAAATAAAATTTATATAACCTTAGTGTTCCTATAAATGCTCCACTTGACCAAAAATTCAGGGTATCAGTCAGTCAGTCCCCAAACACCAAGGCAACTCTAGGCTCCATACTTATTTCCTTATACCATCTCACCCCAAAAAAGGTAGATTATGTGGCCCAGCAAATCAGTTATTTTTTATTGTCTCTTCCATGTTCTTTATTCTTTATCCTATAAAAGTGTCCTGCCTTCTGCCCCATTTTGTAGTGCTCTGGATAAAGACTGTCCACTTAAAGTGTTCAATAAAGTCTGTTTGCATCATCTAAATTGTCTTCTTTAGTCATTTTTTAGCAATTTATACAAAATACTGTGGACTTGTCCTTTTTATCCTGCCTCTTTACTTTGATTAATACCTCCTTATCTCTGTCAATACTTCACCTTGTCATCATTTTTTTCACTGAGATATAACTGACATATCATCTCATATTAGCTCCAGGTATACAACATAATGATTCAATACGTACATACTGCAAAATGGTCACCACAATAAGTCTAGTTAACATCTATCACCACACATAGTTACAACTTTTCTTTTCTTCTTGTGATGAGAACTTTTAAGATCTACTCAACTTCTTCATTTGACAGATAAAGAGGCAGTGTTTATAAAAATGTGTTCTTTTATTAACTACCCATGTAACTTTGGACAAGTTGCTTGTCCTCTTTAAACTTTGATTCCATGATTTTTAAAATATTGGTAATACCTCAGAGAATTGCTGTACAGATAAAGTAAGATAACCCATTTTGGTGCTTTTCCCGGAGTAAAATAAGACCTCATTACATGCCCTCATTATGTTACAGGGCAACATTTAATACTATTAGTACTAGTAGTTTAAAAACTGTGATCCAACCTTAGAATCAGATGGCTTCCCTGAGACTTCTTTAAAATATTTAAACAGAAAGTAATACAAATGTACAAACTCCAACTAGTTTTGAAAGAACTTCCAGAGTTCTGAAAAGTTACAAGACTAGAGTGATTGTGAAATCAATATCTGAAAAAGATGTGACAGGAAAGGAAAATGACAGATTTATCTCATAAACATTAAGCCTAAACAAAATATTGTCAAATATAGCAAAACATTATACACAAAAAATGATGATAAATTATGAGAAAGTATAGTATGTTCCAGGAATGACAAGTTAAGTTAATATTCATAAAGCAATATTATTTACCATGTTAATAGAATAACATGTATATTTTAAGAGGAGCTGAACATCATTTAACAAAATTTTATACCAATTCATGATTAAAAACAAATAAATTACTTAGCAAAGTAAGAATAGTACAAAATTTCTTTAACTTGATAAATGGTACTACAAAACACCTATAGGTAATTAACATCATATTTGATGTCAAATATTGAGCTTTTCATGTTGACATTATGAAAAAAACAATACCCACTATAATCCTTTCTATTCTATATTGTACTGAAGGTCCTAGTCAGTATAAGGAAGAAAGGAAAAATACATAGGATTGAAATATGCAACCCCTAATAAAAATCTTTTATTTATGAGCAAAATGACAACCTGATTCTAAAATTTACAAATTAATGCAAAGGAATGAAAATCAGTAAAACAATATTGAAGAATTTTTAAAAATAGAAACATACACTTGCAAATACTTCATAAACCCATAGTCAGTAAGAATGCATGGTGATGGTGCTTTTAAGTAATTACAGTACAAAATAAATAATGAACACAGAATATAGAATATAGAAACAAACCAACACATATATGATCACCTTATTTAAGTCAAGAGTTCTGTTTCAATAAATGGTGCTGGGTCAATTGAAAATCTAAATGTAAAACATTATGTCTTGATCCATACAACATCTTACTTATAAAAACATACTAGACAATTTGTATGTCTAAATATATAAAACATACGAATGAAAGAATGCATGAATAAATAACATCTTTCTGAGTGACAAGGAGACAGTTAAGGTTAAATGCAGGTTTGTAACCTATTGTGTCCCTTTAGTGGAGACATTTAAGAAGGAAAGAAATAGTCTGATCAAACTCCCTTGCAATTATACCGCAAAGCAGATCTATTATAAAGGCATTCTTTAAACTATTATGTGAAATCCAAACTAGAACATGTTTGAATGCAAGGGATGAAGAGCATTTGGGAGGTAGATCTGACAATCTTGAACCTCCTCAAAGACTTGTCATGTTTTTTGATACTCTCTGTATACTCTGAATTAGTGGTAATTTGGTACTGGGTAAGAAAAAAAAAATATATATATATATATATAGTATCTTTTTTGACAATTTGATCTTTATTGTAGGAAAAGATTTCCTAGTTCACCTGGCAGCAAATCCCTTCTAAGAACAGATAAATGCACTGCATACAGTCACACAATGAAATACTACATAGAAGAGAAGGTACAAGCCACAAATATTTGCAACAGTATGGATAAATATTAGGAAGATAACTTTGAGAAAAAAAGAAAAAAGTGACAGAAGGTAAAAAATTCTATATGCTATGATTGCAATCATATGGAGTTCAGGGCTTAATTAACAAGATTAGCCTTTGGGCTAGAGGTCAGAATATTGTTTATCCTTGAGAGCCATTTACTAAATGTGGACACAAGGATTTCTGGGATGCTGATTACATTTTCACCGTTGGGTTCTGGTTACATAGGTGTAGTCACTTTGTGAAATTCCATCAAGGTATACATGATCATTTTTGTATTTTTTGTATGGAATTTTTAAGGATTAAAAAGAAATATTTAGAAAACTGAGGGAGGTTGTCAATGATCACACAATTACTTTAAGGAAAAGCACTGATATAATATCCAGGTCTTGTTCTACTGTTTTAATTATGTACACATACATGAATAACACATTTATTAAACAAACATACAAATATTTAAAGAAGGTTTGTACTTGCAATTTGCTAATAATTTTGATGGATTTGGCAACAACAACAAAAAAGTTTTACTATGAAAATACAACCAACAGGGAAAAAATTGCATGGAACACCTTTAAAGATTTGCCCTGGGTCTTAAAAATATCATGATGTAGCAAATGTTAACACCAAAATTCTAATGTTAGAACCAAGGGGTTGAATCACAAGCAGTTGCTAAACATCATTGTACAATCTATTTTAGTTGAGAAATAGCCCAAGGTACAGAGAAATGAACTGCTAACCGTTTGGAAAAGTAATAAATAGCAATGACAAATAAAGACTACCTATGCTTTTTCCTTGCTTGAAAAAATCATATTTTTTCTCAGCTCTAGTGTGCTTTGGTTAAAATTAAAAGATGTAAAAAAAAAAGTACATGTACAGAATATTTTTTCTTTTTAAGAATTGCAAAGAAAATTAAATGTTACAAGAAAATATTAATAAATTTAGTAAGGAATATGGAAAATTTAAGTAACAATTATATTGAGGAAATGCGGTATTTCTTTCCTTTTTTATTAAGTTTCACCTTAAAAAAATTTTTTTTAATGTTTTTATTTATTTTTGAGAGACAGAGATAGGACATGAGTGAGAAAGGGGCAGAGAGAGAGAGGGAGACACAAAATCTGAAGCAGGCTCCAGTCTCTGACCTGCCAGCACAGAGCCCCATATGGGGCTTGAACCCACGAACCACGAGATCATGACCTGAGTCAGACACTTAACTGACTGAGCCACCTGTCCCAAAAATGGGGTATTTCTATAATTAACGTATATCTGAGTAATATAGATGCTAATAGTACTAATCAAAGATGTTTGGAAAGAATAAATTTTGATATTTGGGGCCCAAGACTTTAGAGATCATCTAAAAGTATAGAAAAAAATCAAAGGGGTTTAAAAAAAACGTATTTGACTAACTTTTGGTAAGGAAATGGGTGTATGTTAGTAGAATACAGAGCATTAAGAAAATAAATTAGAAAAGAGAAAGAATGCATTTAAGTTGAATTTAGGGAAGAATAATTTCCTAGAAAAATACTGCATCTTAAAATGTCAAATTGGAATAAAGGGTTTTCTTTCCTCGAAAGAAAACAAATCTAACTTATAAAATGCCAAGGCATATTTCAAAATTTTTTGATATTAAAGTAAGTATGGAAATGCTTACTTCCTAACTTTAATTATTTATTTAGCATTCGGACTTCACGGAGATGGTGGAGAAATGAGAAATACATTGAGGCACGGAAGATTTAAGCAACCTCATTCTAGACTTTAAAAAAATATTTTCTATTTCTATTTAAAATGTTTTCCACAGAGTAAATAATGAGTTCAAACTTAAGTAACGATCAACTTCATACAGACTGCTATATGCATATGTATATGTTATATACAAACCTAATGGTAAAGAAAAAGGATTCCAAGTATATCACTAAAGAAAGTCGGCAAACCATGAAAGACAGAAGAGAAACAACTGTCAGAGAAAAACTACAAAAACAACCACAAAACAAGTAACAAAATGGCAATACATATCTATCAATGATTACTTTGAATATAAATGGACTAAATGCTCCAATCAAAAGACATAGGGTGACAGAATGGATTAAAAAAAAATCTATATGCTGCCTACAAAAGATTCATCTCAGACTCAAAGACACTCACAGATGGAAAGGGAGGAGATGGAGAAATACTTATCATGCAAATGGATGTCAAAAGAAAGTTGAGGTATGAATACTTATATCAAAAAGAAAAAAAATCGGGGTGCCTGGGTGGCTCAGTCAGTTAAGCATCCAACTTCGGCTCTGGTCATGATCTTATGGTTCATGGGTTTGAGCCCCTCATCGGGCTCTGTGCTGACAGCTTGGAGCCTGGAGCCTGCTTCTGATTCTGTGTCTCCCTCTCTCTCTGCCCCTGCCCTGCTCACACTCTGTCTCTGTCTCTCAAAAAGTGAATAAACGTTAAAAAAAAAATTTTTAAATAGACTTTAGAGCAAAGACTATAAAAAAGAACAAAGAAGGACACTATATAATAAAAAAGGGCATAATTCAACATGAAAATATAACAACTGTAAATATTTATACACCCAACATCAGAGCAACCAAACACATAAAACGCCTAATAACACACATGAAGAAAACCACTGATAATAATACAATCATAGTAGGGGACTTTACCATCCCATTTACATCAATGATCAACCAAACAGAAAATTAACAAGGAAATAGTGGTTTTGAATGACACACTGGAGCAGATGGATCTAATACATATATTCAGAACATTTATTCTAAAACAGCAAAAGACATATTCTTTTCAAATGCACATGGAACATTCTCCAGAATACATCACATATTAGGCCACAAAACAAGTCACACATTCAAAAAGATTAAAGTCATCCCATGCATCTTTTGTGACCACAACACTATGGAACTAAAAATCAACCACAATAAAAAATCTGAAGAGAGCACAAATACATCAAGGTTAAATACCAAGCTAATAAACAATAAATTGGTCAACCAAGAAATCAAAGAGAAAATCAAAAATTATATGGAAAGAAAGAAAAATGAAAACACAATGATTCAAAATTTTTGGGATGCAGGAAAGTGGTACTAAGAGGGGTGTTTAGAGCAATATAGACCTACCTCAATAAGCAGGAAAAATCTCAAATAAACAATCTAGTCTTATATCTAAACAGGCTACAAAAAGAACAAATAAACAAACAAACAAAAAAAAACAGCAGAAGGAAGGAAATAGTAAAGATTAGAGCAGAAATAAATGATACAGAAACTAAAAAGACAATAACAAAGATCAATGAAACCAGCAGTTAGTTCTTTGAAAATATCAACAAAATTGATAAAACTTTAACCAGACTCATCAAAAGAGAGGAAAAAAGAGAGTGAGAGAGAGGACTTGAAAAGACAAAATCACAAATCAAAGAGGAGAAATAATAAGCGACACTACAAAAATACAAAAAATTGTAAGAGAATATTATGCCAACACATTGGATAACCTAGAAGAAATGGATAAATTTCTAGACATATACAGCCTACCAAAACTAAAGCAAGAAAAATCAGAAAATTTGAAAAGACTGATTACAGGAATAAAATTGAAGAAATAATTAAAATTCTCCTAACAAATAAATATCTAAATCCAGATGGCTTCACAGACAAATTCTAACAAACGTTTAAAGAGTTAATACCTACTCTTCTCAAACTATTACAAAAAACAGAAGAGGACAGAAAACTTCCAAATCCATCCTATGAGGCCACATTACCCTGGCACCAAAATAAGATAAAGACACTACAAAAAAAGAGAACTACAGGCCAATATCTCTAATAAACATAGATGCAAAAATCTTCAAAAAAAATACTAAGAAACTGAATCAACAATACATTTTAAAAAAATCATTCAATACAATCAAGTGGGATTTACTCCCAGGATGCAAACTGGTTCAATATTTGCAAAACAATCAATATGATACATCATTACAATAAGAGAAAGGATAAAAACAATGTGATTATTTCAACAAGTGAAGAAAAAGCATTTGACAAAGCACAATATCCATTCATGATTAAAACCCTCAACAAAGTAGGTTTAGAGGGAACATATCTCAACCTAATAAAGGCCTTATATGAAAAACCCACAGTAAGCATCATACTCAATGGGAAAAACTAAGAGCTTTTCCTCTAAGATCAAGAACAAGACAAAGGTGTTCAACTTTTATTCCTTTAATTCAACATAGTACTGCAAGTTCTAGCCACAGTCATCAGATAACAAAAAGAAATTTAAAAAAAATCCAAATGGGTAAGAAAGAAGTAAAACTTCCCCTATTTGCCGATGACATGATACTCTTTGTAGAAAACCCAAAAGACTCTAACAAAAAAACTGCCAGAACTGATACATGAATTTGATAGTCACAGGATAAAAAAATCAATGTACAAAAATCTGTTGTATTTCTATACACTAATAATGAAGTAGCAGAAAGAGAAATTAAAATAATTCCATTTACAGTTGCACCAAAAATAATAAAATACCTAGCAATAAACTTAACCAAAGAGGTAAAAGATCCAGACTCTGAAATCTGTGAAATACTGATGAAAGAAATTGAAGATGACACAAACAAATGGAAAGATATTTCATGCTCATGGGTTGGAAGAACAAATATTGTTTAAAATGTCTATACTACCCAAAGCCATGTACAGATTGAATACAATCCCTATCAAAATATCAACAGTATTTTTCAAAGAATTAGAAGAAAAAATCCTAAAATTTGTATGGAACCACAAAAGACCCCAAATAGACAAAGCATCCTGAAAAGGAAAAGCAAAGCTGGAGGTATCACAATTCTGGACTTCAAGTTATATTGCAAAGCTGTAGTAATCAAAACAGTATGGTACTGGCATACAAATAGATGCACACTTCAATAGAACAGAATAGAAAACCCAGAAATAAACCCACAATTATAACATCAATTAATTTTTGACAAAAGAGGCAAGAACACGCAATGGGAAAACTGGAAGATTACATGATAATGAATGAACTGGACCACTTTCTTACACCAAACACAGAAATAAACTTAAAATGGATTAAGGACTTAAATGTGAGAACTGAAACTATAAAAATCCTAGAAGAGCGCATAGGCAATAATTTCTCTGACATCAGCTGTAGCAACATTTTTTTAAATATGTCCCGTGAAGCAAGGAAAACAAAAGCAAAAATAAACTATTAAGACTATATTAAAATGAAAAGCTTCTCTACAGCAAAAGAAACAATCAACAAAACTAAAAGGCAGCCTACAGAATGTGAGAAGATATTTTCAAATGACATATCTGGTAAAGGGTTAGTATTTAAAATATGTAAAGAACAGATACAAGTCAATGCCCCAAAAAACGAATGATCCAATTTAAAAATGGGCAGAAACATGCACAGACATTTCTCCAAAGAAGACATACAGATGGCCAATAGACACATGAAAAGATGCTCAACTTCATTTGCCATCAAGAAAATACAAATCAAAACCACAATGAGTTATCACCTCACACCTGTCAAATGGCTAAAATAAAAAACACAAAAAGCAACAAGTGTTGGTGAGGATGTGAAGAAAAAGGAACTCTCATGCACTGTTAGTAGGAATGGAAACTGGTGCAGCCACTCTGGAAAACAATATGAAGTTTCCTCAAAAAGTTAAAAATAGAACTACCCTACAGTCCAGTAATTGTGTTGCTGAGTATTCACCCCAAAAATACAAAAACAGTAATTCAAGAAGAATACATGCACCCTTGTGTTTGTAGCAGCATTACTTAAAATTGTCAAATTATGGAAGCAGCCTAAGTGTCCATTGACTGATAAATGAATAAAGAAGTGGTATATACATATAACATATAAATAGATGATATAGATAGATATAGATATAGATATAGATATAGATATAGATATAGATATAGATATAGATAGTGGAATATCATTCAGCCATTAAAAAGAATGAAATCTTGCCATTTGCAACAACATTGATAGAACTAGAGACTATAATGCTAAGTGAAATAAGTCAATCAGAGAAAGATAAATACCATATGATTTCACTCATATGTGGAATTTAAGAAACAAAACAAATGAGCAAAGGGGGGAAAAAAGGTAGAGAGAGACAAACCAAGAAACAGACTCTTAACTCTAGAGAACAAACTGGTGGTCACCAGACGGAAGGAGGGTGGGGGGATGGGCGAAATAGGTGATCAGGATTAAAGAGTACAATTGTGATGAGCTGAGTAATGCACAGAATTATTGAATCACTATATTGTATCCCTGAAAATAATCTAACACTTTATGTTAACTATACTGAAATTAAAATCAAATAAAAACCTTAATAGAAAAAAAAAATAAAATATTTTCCTCACATCCGAAATTGCATTATTTCTCCTATACACACTCCAAAAGAGATACATTATTCTTAGAAGTGTAAAAATATTGGGGCACCTGAGTTGCTCAGTGGTTAAGCGTCCAACTCTTACTTTGGCTCAGGTCAGTGATGATCTCACCTGAGTTTGGGCACCATATCAGACTCTGTGCTGACAGTGTGGGGCCCTCTGCCCCTCCCCTACTGGCTATGTCTCTCTCTCTTTCTCTCAAAATAAATTTAAAAACTTTAAAAATTTTTTTTAAAAAGAAGTGTAAAAATATTGATTTGCAAATATCCTTTCTGCAATGTAATTAATTCATAGAGATGTCATCAAATCAATGTTCAAATTGGATAGCTGTTAGTTAAGCTCAGTTTACCAGGTTTTTTTACATTGCGATTCAAATATATTAATGTGAATAAGAAGTAGGGAAGAAAATAAATAAAGTGAAATAATGTCATTTTAGTTTAAATACAATTGATATAATTAGAAATGTAAATATATAAGTAAATCATAACTATTATAGGTAAAATTATATCAACACATAATTTCCAAAGCAAACAAAAAAACATATTTTGTATAAGACAAAAAATATTACTACTGAATTATATCTGAAGAAAAATGTTGTTAACCTATTTCACAAAACTACTATTTTCTTAGAGGTTGCTTTTGTGTTTTATTTTTTTTACTCCCTATTTGATTAGATAAATTAAGATTAATTTCTACAGAATACAAATCTGTCCCGTGGTTATATAGCCTTGAAATAGACCCATGATTAAATAATGTTTGCATTGTTTCAACTGCCTATTCCTACTACAAGAAAAATTAGGAAAGGCTGTTTTAAGTTAAAATAGGAGAAAGGAATAAAAAATAATCCAAAGAAAGGGCAGTCGTACTGTATACGGGGTTGGAAAAATGTTGCTTAAGACTTGCCTTTTTGTTTGACTTCAAGATAAGAAATATTTATTTTCCAATCTATCTCCTTTAGCTTTTGTTTTTGACAGATTGATAATTTCTGTACAAAGTTTATCAGGCAATGCCCCTGCTCCTGACATCAAGCATGTGTCAGCAAAAGAAAACCTCAAGGAACAACACATTATTATACAAGTGAAAATTATTATACCATAATTAATCATATATTTATTCTTTGGTTAGAAAAAAACAGATTATACATTATATATATATGTATGTGTATATATATGTGTATATATATATATATATATATATATATATATATATATATAACCTAGTGAATAATAAGAATTGGTTAGAGACTTCACATATATTATTTTATTTTATTCTCACAAGAATTAATTGATGCCAACAAATCCAGTATTTTGCAAATGAGCAAAAGGAAGCTCAGAATAGTCAAGAAAACAGACATAAGCAGCTGACTTGTGATCAAATGAGGGAAAAACTATTAGCAATACTACTTTATAAATAAGAAACAAAATCTTAAAAAGGTTACCTTTCCAAAGACCCCAATTATCAAATGGTAGAGACAATATTTGAATTCTGGTAATCTGACCCCAGAATTCATTACTTCATGCTCCCTCCCATTATAGACCTCTGGTTTCAAGTTTGATTCCAGATCATAATATTCAGACTTGATTTCAGTGGGACTGTTCATGACTCCTAATGTTAATGAGAACAGGGTATGTTTCCTTTTTATTCTTGCATTATGCTATCTTTTTGATAAGAATCTGTCACTTTAAGACTAATGACTAGACAGGTAAACTCCACTAACCCTTAGTAATATAACAAGAGCACATGAAAATGAGGCAAGAGTTAATATCCTTTATCTTGTTCATTCACTTTGAGGTTAATATTAATGAAGCAGAGTCATGAATTTAAATCCCATTTGAGTCACGTAAATTTTCTAGTCCAGATAGTTACCAAATGCCCTCTCAGATCCAAGCTAGTCATTTTTCTTGGCAAACAAATACACGGTCACAAGAGAGACAAAATGAAACCTATAGATAGACTTGCATTATCACACTGGCAAAATACTTAAAAGTCGATGGTACCAGTCATTTCATCTTTACTTATACATGAAACTTAGTTTTACTAAAATTCAATCCTAACTTAAGAATATACTATTTATGCCTTAAAATTTTTGTACATGTACAGTACACATGACATAATCTCACATAACCTAGACCAATTAGGTTATAGAAAGTCTAGTAAAATCTTTGGGAACTGTATTATAAGAAGGCTATTATCAACCTAGAGCACAACTCAAAAGGGAATCCCAAGATACGTAAACAGCCACAGAAGAACCGGACTGAGAGGTTTCCTAGGATGTGGGAATTCCAGTGCTAAAACAGCATAGTCCAACACAACTTGGGATGGTTGGCACCTGTATTGCAATAGCCTCCCTTATCTGCAGCTTTGCTTTCTGGGGTTTCAGTTCTCACAGTCAAGCACCTTCATCCATGGTCTGGAAGCAGATGGTCTTCCTTCTGAATTATCATCAGAAAGTCAGTAGCCTCATACTACACCATAATGCCTACATCATTCACCTCATTGCATCTCATCATGTAGGTCTTTTATCATCTCATATAATCCTCAGAAGAAGAAGAGTGAGTATACTACAATAAGACATTTGGAGAGAGAGAGAGAGAGAGAGAGAGAGAGAGAGAGAGAAGACACATTTGCATAACTTTTATTACAATATATTGTTACAACATGTATTGTTCTATTTTATTATTATTGTTGTTAATCTCTTAATGTGTATAATTTATAAATTAAGCTACCATATATATGTACGTATAGGGAAAAACCTATACATGAGTATAGGGCTCAGTACTATCTACAGTTTTAGGCATCTATGGGGGGTGGGGGCATGGTAGGTATCCCCCTTAGGTAAGGGAGGACTGCTGTATTATGACAGATAGTTGAAAGAATTGGAAAAAGTTAATGTGAAACAATTCTAACTGAAACATTATTAGTTCTCTAGAGTTCCCATAACAAAATATCGCAAACTGGTCTAGAGGCTACAAATCAAAGACCAAAGTGTCAAAATTTGGTTCTTTCTGAAACCTCCCTCCTTGACTTGAAGATGCCTCACTCCTTGTGTCTTCACATGGTGGTCTTTGACCAGTGCCTGTATGTGTCTATTTTCTCCAGTGTGTTAAATCTTTCTCTTGTAAGGACCTCAATCATTTTGAATTAGTTAAGACTTCACTTTTAACTTAATCATCTCTTTAAAATCCTTGTTTTAAAATACAGTCACATTCTGAGATAATAGGGGTTAGGACCTCAATAGATAAATTTTGGGTGAGGAACACAATTCAGTCTATAACAGAAGTCTTCCAGTATCTGAAAGACTCTCATTTTGGATAATCTTTAAATATTCTTTTAGTCTTCAAAGGCGAAGAAAAATGACTATAAGAGAAAATTACCATAAATTCATTTGTGATTCCAAACTATCCCATTGAATATGACACCCAGCTGGGTAGTAAACAATCTACTCTGAGAGGAAATTTTGACTTGATTACCAAACTATGGTTTTCTGAGAGCTGGTCAATTCTGAATAGACCACATCTGACAATAATAATCAGTGTATGTATTTTTGTGTATGAATGTATGTATGTGTGTATATATGTATATGATTCAACACATAAAAACTTCATATTTAGGGGCCATTAATATGTGGAAGCATTTTACAGAGACAAATCATAGCATAAGATTGAAGAGAGAGAAAGAGAGAGACATAGAAAGATAGAGATAAATAGGTAGATATAAATATAAATGTAGATATAGATGTAGGTAAATAAATATAGAGATAGAGACAGAGATATATAGGTATCCACATTTTCAAAGACGGAAGTATTGAAAGTAAAAAATAGTAATTTTACAGTGGAGATGTGGTAGGGTCCCGTCTCTAAGGAGAGGGAAAACAAAAAAAAAAAAAAAAAAAAAAACTCAAAGCAACCTGGCTATGCATAACTGACAACATCCCTCACCACCGACTACATGTTTGTGTGTTACCATATATGGGAGACAAAGAAATAGAAAATGTATCTGAAATCTATGCCACGTGGCATTTGGGACTCAGTGCTTTGGGTGCGAACCCAACTGAGCAGTGCTGGCACGAATTAAGTTGCTTCCTGGAAAGAAAAGCTTTGGTGTCACGACTTTCTGTGCAAGAATCCTGCTACAGAGAAACCTGACAGAAACTACGTTAACCAAATAATGAAGGTCAGCGTCACCAGTGATTTTATGTCAAAATCATGTTTTCACTGATACTACGTAATGAGATCATTTCATACCTGTGGTACTCTTTCCAAAAATCCATAACCCCAGGCTAATCATGAAGACATCAGACAAATCCAAATGTGACATATTCTATATAATCTCCGGCTAATATTCCTCAAATCTGACAAGAATTCAAGGAAAGACTCTCATAGACCAGAGGAGGTTGGAGAGACGTGAAAGATGGACACAATGTGGTATCCTGGAATGGGTTCCGAAACAGAGGGAAAACATTCATTGGAAAGTAATGAGACCCAAGTAAAGTCTGGAGTTTAGATAAAGTAATGTGCCAGTGTTGATTTCTTGTTATGACAAATGTACCACGGCCATGTAAGATGATAATAATGGAGAATTATCTGTATTACCATAGTCATTTTTCTGTAAATACAAAATTATTCCAAAATAAAAAGACTATTTTAAAAACAATTCATAGCCTGGAGGATAAAATAGAGAAAGATTAAACTTAACACAGTGGAAGCACAGCCTAACCCAGATGAGAGATCATAAAATTGGGTAGGAGCAGTGTGGATGGAAGAGGGAAAATAATTGATTTGAAAGTTAAGTGTCAGAAATGACATAATTCAGTGATGTTATTTTTTTATTTGTAATATTTTCGAAAGTCGCATTAGCCTTTCTAGCTACTGCATCACATGGTTAATATATATTGAATTTACTCTGGAAAAAAATATTAGCCTTTCCACAATCATGATTAAGAGATTTCAACATCTTCTACAGATACAACTATACTTATGGACCTAAGTATAGGATCAGATTTTACCCTTTTGAATTCTGCTCCTCATGGATGACTTTACATATTTGAATGGATATATATTTACTTTTGCCACTCAAATCCATTTACTGTTGTCTTGGAAAGAGAGGCCCTCCTGCGTTTGGGCAGTAACCACATCTCCCCTATTTGTAAGAATGGCACTGGAGCCCATATCCATTCCTAAATCTAAGAATGGCCAGGTAATTTAGACCTGAGCCAAAACCATTAGCATGAAACATTAGCATGGTAAAGGTGATTAAGTCAGGAAGGATAGTGACCTTTAATCATTCTCTTGGAGAAGGAAAGTAAGTGTATCTTCTGCAGATGTGCACATTTTTTAACTTTTTTTTATTTATTTTTTGGGGGACAGAGAGAGACAGAGCATGAATGGGGGAGGGGCAGAGAGAGGGAGACACAGAATCGGAAACAGGCTCCAGGCTCTGAGCCATCAGCCCAGAGCCTGACGCGGGGCTCGAACTCACGGACCGCGAGATCGTGACCTGGCTGAAGTCGGACGCTTAACCGACTGCGCCACCCAGGCGCCCCAGATGTTCACATTTTTTAAAAGATTTTATTTTTTAGTAATCTTTACACCCAACGTGGGGCTCATTCACAACCCCATAATCAAGAGGCCCATGCCCCACCTACTGAACCTGCCAGCCACCCCTAGATGTGCACATTAATAAATATAGTCTTGGAGTTTCTAGAAACCAAATGCCATCATCAGAGTCAGCATGGAAAAGAATAGATCAAGGAAGACCAGCTCCTTGTGTTTCTTGTTCAGACCCTACATGACCTGAATTACATGGATTACATTTCTTCTCCTTTTCTACTTGTGCCAGTTTATGATAAATTTTCATGTTTATTACCTGCAACTGAAAACTCTGAAGGATAAATGATATCTATAATAATGAACTCTATCATTTTTATGCACTTTGTATCTATAGATTTGATGGACTTTTATGACTTCTAATTATTAATTCAAATCACAGGGAAAAGTGTAGAACAGCCTAGGGTTCAGTGAGAATTCTGAGACATATGATGAGAAATCTCACTCTAATTCATACCCAGCCTTTGGGAGTGAATCATGACTGGTCTAAGTCAGTGGTTCTAAAACATTAGACTGCATCAAAATTAACTGACAAGCTTGTTAATTATCTGCAGTCTCCACTGCCCGACTTTCCAACTAAGTGGGATGGGTTTGGGACCTGAGAATTTGGATTTCTAACGAGTACGCACAGATGACTCTTTCAGAACCACCGGTCTAAGCATCTCATATTCACCCTTTTTTTTTTTTTAAAGAATGTGTATTTATTTATTTTGAAAGAGAGGGAGCATGCACAAGTAGGGGAGGGGCAAAGAGAGAGATGGAGAGAAAAATCCCAAGCAGGCTCTGTGCTGTCAGCTCACGGCCCGATTTGGTCAGTCTCATTAACCGTGAGATCATGACCTGAGCCAAAATCAAGAGTCTGACAGTTAACAGACTGAACCACCCAGGTGCCCCTAAGCATATAATATTCACCTTTGATCCTCATTTCTCTCTGTGACTCAAGTAGGGGCTTTCCAGAAACATGTTTTCACTGTTTTAAGAAAGAAATAGGGTAATAGAGTCACCTTTTTCTAATCTTTTTCTTCCAGTGTTGGACACTGTAATGAGAGAATGTGGTCCCTGGAGCCACATGGGAATCAAGAAAAAAAGCCAAGAGAACTACCAATGTACTCATTCCAATGCCCTGACCAGCCCCAGGACTGGCTTCTTTCAGAATTCTTGATATGACAGGCAAATCAATGCTGTTATTATTATCCAACCATTAGTCAGGTACTCTTGTTACTTTTAGCTAAATGTTCTGCTTGAGATGGTTACAAATGGGCTACTGCAACTGATATGAAAAGCATTCTTGTGGCTATAAATTATTTTAGGGCAGCAACATTTTGCTTTAGGTCCTATAAAGCTACAGCACAGAGTACAGTTTCTGGAACACAATAGATGTTCAATAAATTTCTGCTGACTTAATGATAAATGATAGCAGTAGTTTGAATTCAGTATCACATAGTTTGGGCTTTGAAGCATTAAAAAGGCTTTCATGTAATTTCTCCTATTAGCTAAACATGCAGAGTGAAAAAAAATCACTTCTCTTTTCTTTTAGATTATAGCTCATTTCCCCTTTTCAAAAACATTTCTCTCCCACAAAGATTTTAAATATATTTTCTACAATATATCTAAAAATAGTTTAATAAGGGTAAAAATCTGGGATTGCAGTTTGAAGTCATAAAATAATGCATACTAAAAATATGGAGTACATGTATCTTTTCTTGTCAAGGAATATTTATAAATCCCACTTAGAAGGACATCATTTCTCAGGATGCTACAAGGCCTTAAGTCAGCTCTTTAATAGAGAAGAATACTAAGAAATATGATTCAGATAAAATAGTTTTATGGCATATAATTTCTTTTTTCATATATAATTTCTTAATGCTGTGTGAATGTTCCTATAACTCAGACTTGCACATATTATATCAAACACTTCTTTGGCTTCTGTGGAACAGAGTAAAATACAACTCTCATTAATACTTAACTTACCATATTCTGCATCACCAAGCCCTTAGCAATTAATGTAGCATTTCTACCTTTCTGTCAATAAAATTAAATCTTACATTTAATAGATGTAGATAAGGATCATAATTTTACATGGGAAAATAAAATCTGTACAAAGTCCAAAAATGATCTTGTAAAAAAAAAAAAAAAAAAAGCCAAAAGTTCAAACTACTGCAAGCTTTAAGTTACAGTAATTGCTCCCTTGTTTGTAGTATGGGCTTTGGCTCCAAAACTATAGCACTTGCTAGTAGTAACTGATAAACTTCGCAGTTTTCAGCCTATTATTGTTTATTATTATTAATCATTCAAAATGAACAAAAGAAAATAATATGGGTTTTTTGGTATTTAAATCCCTTTTGTCCCCCTCATTTTGAAATTATTGGGAGGAAAATTATACTTTGTATAAGAAAATATTGATTCTAACTTACTGTGTTTAGTTCTTTTGGTTTTAACATCAAACATTCCAAAGATGGATTTTTATTTTTAGCTGAACATTTACTTTAATTTTGGAAGTTATTAGCACTTGCCTAATAGATATAATAATTTGGAATTGGCATTTATACATGACTCAAATCAAATAAAAACTCAATGTTTCTAATAGATTATTACATGAGTACATAATAATTTACAGCCTCTTTTGAAAAACAAAGAAAGAAAACAATGCATTAGCATTTCAGCTCTCTTAGAAATAATGTTGCAATTATAAGAGTCAATATGAGAGGCGATATTCACATGGAGACACTCTAGTTCACTGTCTCACATCTTCCCCTACTTGGTAACTGAGTGGTCTCAGCCTACCTACACGAGTGTCTCTGGAGAGACTGCTAAATTCACCATTGTTCCCGACTATAGAAGATTAAAATCCCTTTGTATAGGCAGAGTAAGATTAGGCTAATCTAACCCCTTCTTCTATGAAGCAGAAAATTCATGGGCTGGAGAATCATGGATCCTAAAATTACTAGAGCCCAATCACATCTTTTGCTGACACTCTGGGGTGTCCATGAAAATTTGCTTTTTGTACCTCTGGAACCTCTCTCACTTCTCACCTTCACAGAATGTAGCTATTCTTGGGTTTTTTGTAAAATTCCCTTTTTTGAACATGATAACCAATTCAGATATCATGTCACAACCATATACGGACATATATAGAAAAAAATTATGTTCTTACTTTATATCTCTATCTACCTATTCTTCCATGTATCTCTGTGGATATACAGATATAGTGATAGATGATTAGATAGATAGATACATAGATACATAGATGACACATATGACATATGGATATATATGGATACTTATAATGGTCTCTCTATGTATGGATATATATGAATATATGTATATACATGACCTTTTATGTTATATTTTTCATATTATACAAAGGGATACAGTGAATTTAAGAACTGCTCTTTGAAAATAAAAAGTCCCTGACTACACTGAATAACTTAATGGTTACTGGATTATAGCCTCTGTTAATATCTATCTAATTCCATCTATGTGAATCAATAGACTCAATCACATGCCAATGATACTTTGAACAACATAGCACAAATATTGACAGCAACCTAGCTGGAATCATCAAACACAGAAAAGTAGATAGTAAATTAGATCAATTAAATCAACTTCCACAACCTATTAACTGGGAGAAATTATTTGCAAATCATATATTTGATAAGGGATTAACACCCGAAATATATAAAGAACTCATTCAACTTAATAGCAAAACAAAACTAGTCCAATTAAAAAACTAGGTAGATGATCTGAATTGATGTTTTTCCAAAAAAGACATACAGATGGCCAACAGATACAAGAAAAGATGCTCAACATCACTAATCATCAGGAAATTCAAATTAAAACCACAAGATATCAACTCACACCCGATAGAATGGCTATTATCAAAAAGACAAGAACTAACAAGTGTTGGCAACGTTGTAGAGGAAAGGGAACCCTTGCACACTGTTGAAGGGGTTGTAAATTGGTCCAGCCACTGTGGAAAGCATTATGGAGTTTCCTCAAAAAATTAAAAATAGAATTTCCATATCAACCAGCAATTCCATTTCTGGGTATTTATCCGAACAAAACAAAATCACTAACTCAAAAAGATATATGCACCCAATGTTAATTGTAGCCTTATCTACAACAACTAAGGTATGGAGACAATCTTAGTGTCCATCGATGGATGAATAGGTAAAGAAGATGTGATACATATTTGCAATGAAATACTATTAAGCCATAAGAAAGAATAAAATCTTGCCATTTGTGACAACATGGATGAAAGTGGTAGGCATTATGCTAAACAAAATAAGTTAGACAGGGAAAGACAAATGATCTCACTTATGTGTGGAATCTAAAATAAAAACAAAACAAAGCAAAAACAACCACCACTACCACCACAACAGAAACAGAGAACAGATTGCTTGTTGCCAGAAGTAGAAAATGGGGGTCGGGCAAAACTGATGAAGGGAGTCAAAAGGTACTAATTTTCAGTTATAAAATCAATAAGTCATGGCATGTAATGTATAGTGTGGCAACTATAGTTAATAATACTGTATTACATATTTGAAAGTTGCTTAGAGAGCAACAGTTAAAAGTTCTCATCACGGGATGCCTCGGTGGTTCAGTCGGTTGAGCGTCCAGCTTCAGCTTGGGTCATGATCTCACGGTCCTTGGGTTTGAGCCCTACAGCCTTGGGCTCTGTGCTCACAACTCAGAGCCTGGAGCCTGCTTCGGATTCTGTGTCTCCCTCTCTCCCCCTGCACCTCTCCTGCTCACACTCTGTCTCTCTCTCTCAGAAATAAACATTAATTTTTTTAAATAAATAAAAGTTCCCATCACAAGAAAAAACTATACATATGGTAATAGATGTTAGCCCGATTTATTGTGTTGATCATTTTGCAATATATACAAATATTGAATCATTATGTTGTACATCTAAAACTAACATAATGTTGAATGTCAATTATATCTCAAAAAATAAAAAATTTTGAGAAGTAAATAAATTCAACTTTCCTGTTCATTAACAACAAAAAAATATATTAACCAGGACATTGCCATGTTTTATTTAAAAAAATCTCCTTATATTGAAGGCACTAAGATGGGAGAAAAAGACCAGAAATGGATATTCTTAAGATGTGAATGAATAGTATGATCAGTTATACAGCCAATTTTATTTTCTTTATTAAAAGAGTAGTTGTCATATCCTGTTCCCTGGAGTTGTTATAAGAATCTTTCCTAAAGAATTATTTGTTAAACATGTTTATGAAAAGATCAGATAACCTGGAGAGGGATTCAAACACACACACACACACACACACACACACACACACACACACAATCATTTATCACAAATATAATAAACAGAAAGGCAGTGAAAAGAATACAGAAGTATTGTAAGAAAAGACTACGTTAGGCCTGTTACTTGCTCCTTCACACAATTGTGAAGTCCTGTTTTGATCTATCTAGCACGCTTTTCCTAATTATAATCAATATAACTGACTGGCCATGGGTATGGTTACAGCCTGCAGATTTTATCCATAAATGTAGGGACAAATTTAATGGTCATAATCACAAAATGCATATTTTATAAAATGACATTCTACTAACCAAGCTGAGCTGAATTTTAAAATAAACCATATTTTCCCCCAGTCAATAATCTCCCTTGTCTTTTATACAGATAGTTACTCAAAGGCAAAGAGAAACTTATGCTTTGATAAATCCAACCTTGCAAAAAGAGTTTCTGATTTTTTTATGCTGTGCCAGAAACTCATCTTTAGATAAAAGAGCATTATTACATTTACTTCATTTATTATCTCTCTCCCTTGGGACTTCAAAAATTGGGTTAGGGCTACAACTTGAACAGATTCCCTATCTAACCCTTAAAAGTGAGTGTAATAGAATATTATTTGGATACAAACAACATCCATTTCATACTACTTATCACTGTTATCACATGCTTTGTAAAGGAGTCTTATCAATCTTATACGCTTTTATTGTGCCTTATTGAAATGACTACCTAGAATTCACATTTTCAGCATACTCTAAAGTAATTATAGTGTAGTTTTCCTTACTGCCCCAACCTCACAAATTCCTGTTTATTGATTTCAACATTTATGCAACGTATTTTTCTATTCCTCTGGAATGACTGTACTTGAAATTTTGTGTATGGTTTCTACTGCATCTCTGGACATATTTCCTGCTTTCTTATTGCTCTCACTTCCTGCTTTCTTCATGCTTGTGCCATTGATCTTGACTCATCCAACACTTTATTTACTTTGGTGCTTTGTGAAATTACTTTGAGCCATGTTACTTGAAAATTCTGAAGTTAATGCAAACCTAGCCAATTAAATGATTACATATGTTTCACTCTTTGGCTTTAAATTTTTCCCATTACCTTGTGTTCTGAATTAGAAATTACACTTAATAATAATAATAATAATAAGCAATTACACATAACAGCTGTATTAAAAATACCACTCAAATAATTGACTACCTGAGTTGAGTCCCACATATTAAAAGGAATAAATTCAGCCCTGGAATATCACTCATTTATATAATTTCAGATTAGTTTCTGTTAGGATGCGATATACAAACTATGACACTAATTCATTACTTCTAAATCCAACCTATCTTTCCATTGAGAAAAGATACTTATTAACAATATGAAAATAAAATCATAGGTAATTGCTCATAAATGGGGTGTCTCTTGTGCAACAATTACTTACTAACATTTAAATAATGTAAGTTTTCCATCTTAATGTTGTTATTTCTCTATGTAGTGATATCTACTTTCAAAGCAATTTTTGACTAAAGCAATTTCATCCTTAAAATAGATGGGTTATACTGTCTTTTTCCAGAATTTTTATTTCACATCCCAGTTAATCCATTTGCTTTAGCCCACTGTTAAACAATAGGACATTGCCCAAATTGTCTTGCCCTTGCTCTCACCCCATAAGGTCAATCACGGTGATTGTGCTGACTTGTTGATCCTCCTCAGGTTACTGGATGTTCTTAATTATCCTGTCTGTTCTTTTTCCCATGTGGCCAGTTGGAAAACCTTTCTTGGCTGCTGCCTTGCAAACACACAGCAAAGACCTACTGGAGCAGACAACTTGCAATGATGTCCCTGGCATATGGACATGCAAACTTTTCACACTTCAAGTGATTTTGCCATTTGAGTGACTAGGTCTGGTTGCAAATGTCTCAATAAAGATCATCATTAAGTTTTCAAATATATGCACTATTGTAGAACATGTTTAAGACCCTGTATCTATCCCATATGCTTATTCATTGGTGTATGCTTATTTCTGCACTATATTCTTGCTAGCTTGAGCAAACATTAGTTGGCCCTTAAGTGCCATGAAAAACACCATATTATGCTGTTTTCCCTTCAAAACCTAAACTCTGAGAAAACTGCAGTCACTGCAGGAATTACAGAGACAAGTAGTTAGAGATTTAGACCAATTTACTTTCATTTGGTTGTAGCAAGTGTTGAAAAAACAACAGCTAAAATAACCAAGAGAGTGGTGACTAAGTAGGGGAACAATTTATCTAATTCAATAGCAAAACAGATACTATAGATAGGAAAATAAAACTGATTCATAGACATGAGTTTACAAACCTACAAATAGAACACTACATGGTTTGCTGTTGTTTGTATCAAAGCCAGCCTAATTTCTTTTAGGAGGTAACTTGCAAACTTTATGCAGTTCTAGTCAACTTTAGACTCTTGAAACCCAATGTTTCTTCCCTAGACAGCAAGAAAAACTGAGTTCCATCTCTGCTAGTTCACTCTACAGTTTATTCCACTGTAGAATATGGTGTTCAGGTGCCTTCTTTCATATATCAATCATCCAGAGTTGAAAGAGATTTAAGAAGTCTTGAAAATAATAAGCCTATTTTTTATAGACCTTATGACGTCTCTACTCCCAGGCTTGTCTTTTTAAAGAAACAAATATTTGAATAATACTTTATGATAATAGATGGTAACTTGTGGTGAGTATAGCATAACTTATACACTTGTTTAATCACTATGTCGCACACCTGAAGTATTGTGTTTCACCTATTCTTCAATTAAAAAAATTAAAATAAATGAAAATAAAGATACAAAGATTGTTTCCTAAAAAAAAAGCATCCTGTTGGTACTTAGACTAAAATATCTATCAGTGGAAAAGCCTTATCTTACACGTATTTAAGTTTTTGATACTACAATTTAAGGTTGTCTTAGCTTTTCACAATGTTGGATTTTCAAGATAAGGTTATTTACCCCTGTATCTCCCATTCTTTCATATTTCCTTTCCTCTCTTCAGAATGTCAACATATAATAAACTTTATCACTATTGATAACTGCAAAATAAAAATAAAAATAAAAACAAAGAAGCTGTGCAGCTGAAGTGAGAAATGTGTGGAAACTCTGAGTAATTTTATCAATATCAATTTGAATTATAAATAAATACAGGGATGCCTGCTTGGCTCAGTCGGCTGAGCATCCGATTTTAGCTCAGGTCATGATCTCGTGGTTTGTGGGTTCAAGCCCCGCGTCAGTGCTGTGCTGACAGCTCAGAGCCTGGAGCCCGCTTTGGATTCTGTGTCTCCTCCTCTCTCTGCCTCCCCCCCGTTCATGCTCTATCTCTCTCTGTCTCTCAATAATAAATAAACGTTAAAATTGTTTTAATATAAATAATAAATTTTTAAATATTAAGCTATTCTTATACTGTTTGTTCTTTATACATTGATCACCCTTCAGAGTGTTACAGAGAGATATAGGTCAGTTTATTTATTTTTTTATTATATGAAATTTATTGTCAAATTAGTTTCCATACAACACTCAGTGCTTATCCCAAAAGGTGCCCTCCTCAATACCCATCACCCACCCTCCCCTCCCTCCCACTCCCCATCAACCCTCAGTTTGTTCCCAGTTTTTAAGAGTCTTATGCTTTGGCTCTCTCCCACTCTAACCTCTTTTTTTTTTTCCTTCTCCTCCCCCATGAATTTCTGTTAAGTTTCTCAGGATCCACATAAGAGTGAAACCATATGGTATCTGTCTTTCTCTGTATGGCTTATTTCACTTAGCATCACACTCTCCAGTTCCATCCACGTTGCTACAAAGGGCCATATTTCATTCTTTCTCATTGCCACGTAGTACTCCATTGTGTATATAAACCACAATTTCTTTATCCATTCATCAGTTGATGGACATTTAGGCTGTTTCCACAATCTGGCTATTGTTGAGAGTGCTTCTATAAATATTGGGGTACAAGTGCCCCTATGCATCAGTACTCCTGTATCCCTTGGGAAATTCCTAGCAGTGCTACTGCTGGGTCATAGGGTAGGTCTATTTTTAATTTTTTGAGGAACCTCCACACTGTTTTCCAGAGTGGCTGCACCAATTTGCATTCCCACCAACAGTGCAAGAGGGTTCCCATTTCTCCACATCCTCGCCAGCATCTATAGTCTCCTGATTTGTTCATTTTGGCCACTCTGACTGGTGTGAGGTGATATCTGAGTGTGGTTTTGATTTGTATTTCCCTGATGAGGAGCGACGTTGAGCATCTTTTCATGTGCCTGTTGGCCATCCGGATGTCTTCTTTAGAGAAGTGTCTATTCATGTTTTCTGCCCATTTCTTCACTGGGTTATTTGTTCTTCGGGTGTGGAGTTTGGTGAGCTCTTTATAGATTTTGGATACTAGCCCTTTGTCCGATATGTCACTTGCAAATATCTTTTCCCATTCCGTTGGTTGCCTTTTAGTTTTGTTGATTGTTTCCTTTGCTGTGCAGAAGATTTTTATCTTGATGAGGTCCCAATAGTTCATTTTTGCTTTTAATTCCCTTGCCTTTGGGGATGTGTCAAGTAAGAAATTGCTATGGCTGAGGTCAGAGAGGTCTTTTCCTGCTTTCTCCTCTAGTATTTTGATGGTTCCCTGTCTCACATTCAAGTCCTTTATCCATTTTGAGTTAATTTTTGTGAATGGTGTAAGAAAGTGCTCTAGTTTCATCCTTCTGCATGTTGCTGTCCAGTTCTCCCAGCACCATTTGTTAAAGAGACTGTCTTTTTTCCATTGGATATTCTTTCCTGCTTTGTCAAAGATGAGTTGGCCATACGTTTGTGGGTCTAGTTGTGGGGTTTCTATTCTATTCCATTGGTCTATGTGTCTGTTTTTGTGCCAATACCATGCTGTCTTGATGATTACAGTTTTGTAGTAGAGGCTAAAGTCTGGGATTGTGATGCCTCCTGCTTTGGTCTTCTTCTTCAAAATTACTTTGGCTTAGGTCAGTTTAAATACAGGTATAGTTTAGGCCTAGGGACACCACATAGTAATATTGAAATTTATAGTTCTTAGCCACTTTCTACAATATTTTAAAAATTTTACAAGAACAAGAAAGCTCATAAAATAACATCCTAATTTTTGCTTTGTGTATTAGTATGGAATATATGAGACCAAGTACCAGTATCTGGAATTATATGTAAGAAAAGAATAGCTTGGGGGGCTCAGTGGTTAAGCATCTGAATCTTGGTATCAGCTCAGGTCATGATATCATGGTGGTGGGATCAAGTCCCATGTCAGGCTCTGCACTGACAATGTGGAGCCAGCTTGGGATTCCCTCTCTCCCTCTTTCTCTGCCCACCCCTGCTCATGCACACAAAGTGCATGCTCTGTCTAAATTAATTAATTAATTAATTAAAAATTTTTAAAAAGAATAGCTAAGGGGGTGCCTGACTGACTCAGTCAATGAGTGAGAAACTCTTGATTTCAGCTCAGGTCATGATAAAGCTCCATGTGGGGCTCTGCATTTAGCATGGATTCTGCTTAGAAATCTCTCTCTCTCCCTCTTGCACTCTCTTTCTTTATAAAATAAAATTTAAATTTAAATTTAAATTTAAATTTAAAAAAGAAAGAAAAGAAAAGAATAGCTAAGGATGACATGGAGACCCAAAGAAAAGTTGGAGGAAATAGGAGAAATGGATATTGCCTAATATGGATACTTTAATATCACTTTCTTTGAGATGAGACAGAAGATATTCCCCAGGTAATCCTCACTTGCTCCAGAAAGTAGAACTATAACCCTAGTAGATTTGTTCAACAGAACATTCGCTAAAATACCCAACTATCTTTTTTTTTTATTTTAGATCTAAGAAAATAAGAAAGTAAAATATTTTTAGGACAATTTATCAAATTTACTAAGAGCTAACAAGGATCCTATCTCTACTTTAGCCTTCATGGTGATTGAGAAAACTCACAATCATTTTACTTATTTGTAATATGGAAAAATAGAGTTATTTTTAGCTTTAATAAAGATACAGGACTATATTGCCTCTGCAGAGAGTATATAGTGATGAGTCTGAGCTACCCTAAAGACCAACAGGAATAAGGCTTTTACGACATACTTGAGTTGTCTTTTCCACGGGGTTATAGACATAGTGTATACTATACTCTCAAAATCAACTTTGATTGTTAATAACATTAAATCTTCACCAAAATCTTTTATAATACATGACTCTTATACTGTTTACTTCTTCCTGGATTCAATCAAAGTTTGAACTATTGAAAAAAATATTATAATGAGTTTATATGAGGGAAAGAAAACATAGATCCGGGTGGAATGACATGGTGATTTACCACACAGGTTCTAAAATTTTCACAATTTTTTTTAAAAATGAAACATAAAATTTAATATATGTATCACCTAACAAATCATAAATATTAATAGTTTACTCAAACAACTCTTCTTTTATGATAAAAATTCTCCTCGAGACCAAATGTGACAAACTGAATTCAAGTGAAACTCCAATATTTAAGGCATCAAACTGTATAATTAAATTTAGATAAGAAAGTATAAACCTTACATAACCTTCAAAAATCAGAAGCCTAAATTTAGGCATTCAAACACTCAGGAAGAAAGTGACCTCATTCTTTTATTACAAATATGCATTTACATGCAGAGGAATTCTATAATCACTATGTCCTCTTCCTACCTCCAAACTGTAGTCAAAAATAAAGGGAATAAAAACTGAGAATTCCCTTTATATTTTAATAAAAACTGAGAATTCCCTTTATTTTTGACTACAGTTTGGAGGTAGGAGGAGGGCATAGTGATTATAGAATTCCTTTGCATGTAAATGAATATTTGTAATAAATAAACTGAGGATTGATGGGGAATGGGAGGGAGGGGAAAGTGGGTGACGGGCATTGAGGAGGGCACCTGTTGGGATCAGCACTGGGTGTTGTATGGAAACCAATTTGACAATAAATTTCATTCAAAAAAAATGTATGTTGATGCATGCGTATTTTAATGAAAAATTTTCCTTTTCAATAAATAAATAAATAAATAAAGGGAATTACTGGAAGTGCAGCCATAGTTAGGGTTGTGTTCACTAGCCAGGTGGACACAAGAGCCAAGCGTCCAACAGCCAGCTGCAATGGCTTTTTCCTCTGGCATTTAGGTTAAAGTATGTGATTTTCCACTTTATATACATGCAAATTTTATTAGTACCAGAAAGGTTTCTCTTTCATTCAGAGGAAGTCGTAATTTAAGACCATGCCAGAATACTCCATATTTTGTTTTCCTTTTCCAAACTGTAAGCTATTACCAGAACACATTTACTGAAACCTAACAGGGTGCAGCTTGTGCTGTGAAAGGTAGAATTACATATGGTACCACCAGGAGGTCTTATAAAGAGTAAATTAAAAGGCAAGGAACTAAGTACACATACAAACTACAGCTAGTTACTCATTTATTGTTATTTTTTTTTATTTTTTTAACTTTTTTTTTATTTTTGAGGCAGAGAGAGACAGAGCATGAACGGAGGAGGGTCAGAGAGAGAGGGAGACACAGAATCTGAAACAGGCTCCAGGCTCTCAGCTGTCAGAGCCTGGACTCGGGGCTCAAACCCACAGACAATGAGATCATGACCTGAGCCGAAGTCGGACGCCTAACCGACTGAGCTACCCAGGTGCCCCACTCATTTATTGTTATTGAGTGTGGGCAAAGGGAACAACTACTCTTTTTTGAAGCAGTCATATATTTTTCAAGCATTGCTTCATTAGTCAGTTTGTAAGTCAAATATGACTTATAAACATGTATAAAGGAAAATATCTTAGAAATAATTGATGAATTTGGGATGAGCACTGGGTGTTGTATGGAAACCAATTTGACAATAAATTTCATATATAAAAAAAAAAGAAATAATTGATGAAGCAAATTTTTAAAAAGGCAAAACTCTCCTTGATTACCTTTTTGTTAAAAGGACTAGATGTTTTCCTGCTTGTTGTTCTTTATATGCACCAAATATTAAAATTTCCAGAGATTTTGGAAGGTTAAGCCAGTAAAAGATATTGTAGCCAATGAATGAACAGAAGAAATAGCTCCTTCATTAGCCAGAAATTACACATCAATTATATATGAACCTGAATTGGCTGGCATGTCCCCATAATGAAAATAAAGTAATTGTTTATTTTTTCCAACTTTATTGAGGTATGATTGACAAATAAAAGTTGTATATATTTAGGTTGTGCAACGTGACGGCTCTGTTTATTTCTAATGGTGTAAAATACGATGATATAATTATAAAATGATTCCCACAATCAAGTTCCTTAAAACATTCATTACTTCACAAAGTTAACTCTTTTTTGTGGTGAGAATACTTAAGGTCTACTTTCAGATCATGTCAGCAACATAATGTCCTCCACTACATTTATGCTTTCAAAAGTGTTAGGATTTCTATTTCCACGGTTGAATAATATTTCATTGTGTGTGTGTGTGTGTGGTGTGTATACATACCATAAATGGTCAACAGGTATTTGCAAAGGTGCTCAAAATCACTAATTATCAGGGAAAGGAAAATCAAAACCACAATAAAATACCAAGTTACATCTCTTGAGACAGCTAGTACCAGAAAGACAAAAGATAACAACTGTTGGTTAGGGTGTGAAGAAACGAAAATCTTTATATATTGCTAGTGAGAATGTAAACTGGTACCCCTGTTTTATGACAAACAGTATGGAGGTTTCTTAAAAAATTAAAAGTAGAAATACTCTCTGATTCAGCAATTGCACTACTGGTTATATATCCACAGGAAATGGCATCAGTATCATGAAGAGACCTCTGCACATCCATGCTCATTATAACATTATTTACAGTAAATAGTCAAGATATGGAAGCAACCTAAGCGACTGCTGACAAATGACTGGATAAACACACAACCTCTCCTTCATGATTAAAACTATTTCTCAGGCCCAAGAATTCAAACAGACTTTGTGAAAACCCAATATATTAAATAGTTTGAATTAAAATAATTAAAGGTGAACTACTCTATTTGCTATTTGCATCTCAACATTGAATTCATCATGATTTATTACTAAACAGATTTATGTTTGTCCTCACATTATAGCTTCATGATAGGTGAGTAGGGCCTTGTTTTTCTTCATCTGAGACTTTCTCAATGTCCTAAAAACCATGATATTTAGGCAAGTATATTTTTTAATGGAAAGCCATTTCTACACATCAACTTTTCTTGTTTGCATTTCTCATTTTTATTTTCCTTAGACCAACTGCAAATTCTCAATGTCTTAGGGAAGTTTTTAATACATTCTGCCTAAATGTTTCAAAATTCTTATTTTATTTTATTTTATTTTATTTTAATAATGTATGAGATAATATTCAAAACTATGGTGTTCTTTCCTCATATATGACCATTTCCAAACACAATAGTGATTTTATTGTATCTAACAGTAATTTTCTTCACTAAATAGATTCTCTTCAATGTATAAAACAGCCCCCTTAGATGCAAAATCTGCATTAGAGATGTCAAGAAAAGATGTCAAGAAAAGAAAAAAAGAAAAAAGAAAAAAAGCAATAATTCCAAACAGAAATTATAAGACTGTATCACAGTCTCTAATATACAGCAAAGGTTTGTACAATCAAACAATTATAATTTATTATGATTTACCACACCACATTTTGTATTGCTATTATACATGATCATAAATAATAATTAGTGCAATTTTTAATCTTGTTTCAACATTTTATTGTTCAAAAGTCCAGGTAACTGCAGTATTCAGTGACCTTGAATGTTAACTATTTTGTCTCTTTTTTTTTTTTCTGAGAGAATGAGGGAGAGAGGGAGAATCCCAAGCAGGTGCTGTGTTGTCAGTGCAGAGCCCAACACAGGGCTTGATCTCAAAAACCATGATATCATGACCTGAGCAGAAACCAAGAGTCAGATATTTAACCAACTGAGCCACCCAGATGCCCCTGTCTCTTTTCATGTTGGAAATATATTTTCTTTGTGTTTTCAGTGATGCATAATGATCTTAGTTGGGATTCTTTCACCATAAATTGGATGTACACAATTGCATTAAGAAGAAAAAATTAAATTCATATCAGAAATATCAATAAAAAGAGAGCAAGATAAATGACTCACATTAAGTGAAAAAAACTTAACTTTAAAAATTTAATAGATGCTGATAAAAGCAGTTTTTCACAGGTGATTTATGAAAATTTTTATAAAAAATTTTAATAAACAAAGACAGTGGAAGAAACTCCTCTTCTCAGAAAGGAAAACTATGCCTATTTTATAATTCATGAATTCCAGACAAGATTATTGGTAAGTTTAAAAGGGCACTGAAAATAAATCCATTTTAAGTTATGACCAAAATTATAGTAAATAGTTAACAGGAGGGAGGGATATTTGAATAAAATGCCATTGTGAAGAAAGAAGCTAAAAGGTATGAGATAAATTTTATTTCATAACCTGTTATGCATTTTTTCTAAGAACAAACATTGCATTGATGAAATGTTGATTTTTTTTTTACTTCCTGGGAAAAGAGAACAGATGGAGATATTATTTTTTCTTAAATTCTAGCTATTATAAATAACACAAGATGCATACAGTATATTAATATTCTTGATGAGCATATAATCCAGTGAAGAAAACAGCAAAGCAGTGTGGATTACAGGACCCAGATATGTGGCCAAACATTATTTTGAATGTTGCTGTGGATGTGATTAATGTCTTTGTTTTTTCTTTTTTTTTTTATTTATATGTGAAATTTATTGTCAAATTGGTTTCCATACAACACCCAGTGCTCATCCCAAAAGGTGCCCTCCTCAATACCCATCACTCTCCCTCTCCTCCCTCCCACCCCCCATCAACCCTTAGTTTGTTCTCAGTTCTCAACAGTCTCTTATGCTTTGGCTCTCTCCCACTCTAACCTCTTTTTTTTTTTTTCCTTCCCCTCCCCCATGGGTTCCTGTTAAGTTTCTCAGGATCCACATAAGAGTGAAACCATATGGTATCTATCTTTCTCTGTATGGCTTATTTCACTTAGCATCACACTCTCCAGTTCCATCCACGTTGCTACAAAAGGCCATATTTCATTTTTTCTCATTGCCACGTAGTACTCCATTGTGTATATAAACCACAATTTCTTTATCCATTCATCAGTTGATGGACATTTAGGCTCTTTCCATAATTTGGCTATTGTTGAGAGTGCTGCTATGAACATTGGGGTACAAGTGCCCCTATGCATCAGTACTCCTGTGTCCCTTGGATAAATTCCTAGCAGTGCTATTGCTGGGTCATAGGGTAGGACTATTTTTAATTTTCTGAGGAACCTCCACACTGCTTTCCAGAGCGGCTGCACCAATTTGCATTCCCACCAACAGTGCAAGAGGGTTCCCATTTCTCCACATCCTCTCCAGCATCTATAGTCTCCTGATTTGTTCATTTTGGCCAGTCTGACTGGCGTGAGGTGATATCTGACTTTGTCCGATATGTCATTTGCAAATATCTTTTCCCATTCCGTTGGTTGCCTTTTCGTTTTGTTGGTTGTTTCCTTTGCTGTGCAGAAGCTTTTTATCTTCATAAGGTCCCAGTAATTCACTTTTGCTTTTCATTCCCTTGCCTTTGGGGATGTGTCGAGTAAGAGATTGCTACGGCTGAGGTCAGAGAGGTCTTTTCCTGCTTTCTCCTCTAAGGTTTTGATAGTTTCCTGTAGCAACATTTTTTTAAATATGTCCCGTGAAGCAAGGAAAACAA
>NW_024412403.1:25743184-25830842 GCF_014898765.1 Herpailurus yagouaroundi
TTGTTTGTTTGGGAAGACCTTTATCTCTCCTTCTATTCTAAATGACAGACTTGCTGGATAAAGGATTCTCGGCTGCATATTTTTTCTGTCTAGCACCCTGAAAATCTCATGCCAATTCTTTCTGGCCTGCCAAGTTTCAAAAGAGAGATCAGTCACGAGTCTTATAGGTCTCCCTTTACATGTGAGGGCACGTTTACCCCTTGCTGCTTTCAGAATTTTCTCTTTATCCTTGTATTTTGCCAGTTTCACTATGATACGTCGTGCAGAAGATCGACTCAAGTTACGTCTGAAGGGAGTTCTCTGTGCCTCTTGGATTTCAATGCCTTTTTCCTTCCCCACTTCAGGGAAGTTCTCAGCTATTATTTCTTCAAGTACCCCTTCAGCACCTTTCCCTCTCTCTTCCTCCTCTGGGATACCAATGATGCGTATATTATTTCTTTTTAGTGTGTCACTTAGTTCTCTAATTTTCCCCTCATACTCCTGGATTTTTTTATCTCTCTTTTTCTCAGCTTCCTCTTTTTCCATAACTTTATCTTCTAGTTCACCTATTCTCTCCTCTGCCTCTTCAATCCGAGCCGTGGTGGTTTCCATTTTGTTATGCATTTCATTTAAAGCATTTTTCAGCTCCTCGTGACTGTTCCTTAGTCCCTTGATCTCTGTAGCAAGAGATTCTCTGCTGTCAGCTATACTGCTTTCAAGTCCAGCGATTAATTTTATGACTAGTATTCTAAATTCACTTTCTGTTATATTATTTAAATCCTTTTTGATCAGCTCATTTGCTGTTGTTATTTCCTGGAGATTCTTCTGAGGGGAATTCTTCCGATTGGTCATTTTGGATAGTCCCTGGCGTGGTGAGGACCTGCAGGGCACTTCCCCTGTGCTGTGGTGTATAACTGGAGTTGGTGGGCGGAGCCGCAGTCAGACCTGATGTCTGCCCCCAGCCCACCGCTGGGGCCACAGTCAGACTGGTGTGTGCCTTCTCTTCCCCTCTCCTAGGGGCGGGATTCACTGTGGGGTGGGGTGGCCTGTCTGGGCTACTTGCACACTGCCAGGCTTGTGATGCTGGGGATCTGGCGTCTTAGCTGGGGTGGGTAGGCAAGCTGCACGGGGGCAGGAGGGGCAGGCTTAGCTTGCTTCTCCTTAGGTGATCCACTTCAGGAGGGGTCCTGTGGCAGCGGGAGGGAGTTAGATCCACTGCCGGAGGTTTGGCTCCGCAGAAGCGCAGAGTTGGGTGTTTGCGAGGAGCGAGCAAGTTCCCTGGCAGGAACTGGTTCTCTTTGGGATTTTGGCTGGGGGATGGGCGGGGGAGATGGCGCTGGCGAGCGCCTTTGTTCCCCACCAAACTGAGCTCTGTCGTCAGGGGGCTCAGCAGCTCTCCTTCCCTTTGTCCTCCAGCCTTCCCGCTTTCTGAGCAGAGCTGTTAAGTTATGACCTCCCAGACGCTAAGTCGCGCTTGTTGTCGGGACACAGTCCGTCAGGCCCCTCCGCTTTTTGCAAGCCAGACTCGGGGGCTCTGCTTGGCCTGCGAGCCGCCCCTCCGCCCCGGCTCCCTCCCGCCAGTCCGTGGAGCGCTCACCGCCTCGCCGCCCTTCCTACCCTCTTCCGTGGGCCTCTCGTCTGCGCTTTGCTCCGGCGACTCCGTTCTGCTAATCCTCTGGCGGTTTTCTGGGTTATTTAGGCAGGTGTAGGTGGAATCTAAGTGATCAGCAGGACGCGCGGTGAGCCCAGCGTCCTCCTACGCCGCCATCTTCCCTCCTGATTAATGTCTTTGGATGTGATTAATATTTAAATCAGTAGATTTTGAGTAAAGCAGATTGCCCTCCATAGCATGGGTGGTCCTCCTTCAATCAGTTGAAGGCATGTATAGAATAAAAACAGACCTCTTTTGGAGAAGAAAGAATTCTGCAGTGGAGAGCCTTCATATATGAACTGCAGATCCACTCTCTGTTGGGTTTCCAGCCTAGTGAACCACCTTGCAGATTTTGGACTGGCCAGCCTCTATAACTGCGTGAGCAAATTTCTTAAAATATAACTCCTTATACACACATACACACATCCCATTGGTTCTATTTTTCTGGAGAACACTGATTAATACACACTATACATAAATATTTCATAATTTAATTAAAATGTTATAAGTGCCAGAGGCCTATTCAAAGCACTGTTGAGTTTAACATCTAAGTAGAATAAAAAGAAAAATCATATATCCTCTCAATAGATGAAGGAAAAAATAACAAAATTCAACAATTTATGATAAATTTTTAGCTAATTCAATCTGATAAATGAGATATATGAAAACCCTACTGTTAATACCATATTTAATGATGAATATTGAACTCATTCTCATTATGATTGAAACCAAGCAAGGATATTGTCTCTGATGACTACTTTTCAACATTCAATCTAATGCAATAAGGCAAGAAAAAAAATCTAAGCCATAAATATCAAAAAGTAGTAAAACAATCTCTATCCTAGACAACATAATTGTCTACATTAAAAAAAAGGAATCTATCTAGAAACCACAACAGTGATAAAGTAAACTGTTTAGGAGTCACAGAAGAAAATGTCAAAATATAAAAATCAGTTGTGTTCCTATATACTATCAATAAATTATAGAACTCTTAAGAATCCACGTATAAATTGCATCAAACAAAATTATTAGAAATCAGTTTAATTATGTGCAGGACCTCTATGTTGAAAATTATAAAACATCTCTGAGCTAATTTATTACAACCTGAATAAATGGAGAGATTTGCTATCTTCATAGATTAGAAGAGCCAATATTTTTAAGGTGCTACTACTCCCAGGATTGATACATTCAAAACAATCCTCATCAAAAGTCCCACATGATTTTTAATAGAAATTATCAAATTGATTGTAAATTTTATATGAAAATTAAAAAGATCAAGATTATTGAAAACAGAATAATACATTTCTACTAATTATACTCTTTGAAATATGCATTTACTTTAAAGCTGTAGTAATCGAAAGATGAGCTATTGGATTAAAAATAGACTGGTCCAGTCTTTGTAAGCTATGCTTATCACTTCAGAAAGCTCATATGATCAAGAGAAATACTGCTCAAGATATTTTTGGTACCTGCATTTGTTCCTCAACTACAAATTTTATTTGGGGGGAAAATGTCATGAATCTGGTAAAACTGAGTTTCTTCTAAAGGTAGTATTATAGAGACAGCATTCCCAACTCACCTTTAATCCCTTGTTTGACCACAAAACACACAGTCTTTGATTAAGATGTTAATTCTGAGTAAGATGTTAGCTGCTGCCACATGTCAGAAATTCCAGCATGGAGATATTTTGCCTAGTTACTTTATAAAAAAGCCCCAATTCCTCTGAGCAATCATCTGACTTTTATTAAAAGATATCCAGCAAAGGGGCACCTGGGTGGCTCAGTCGGCTGAGCGTCCGACTTCCGCTCAGGTCATGATCTCACAGCTTGTGAGTTGGAGGCCCATGTCCTGCGAGGTGGGCTCTGTGCTGACAGCTCCGGGCCTGGAGCATGCTTCGGATTCTGTGTCTCCCTCTCTCTCTGCCCGTAACCCACTTGCATTCTGTCTCTGTCTCTCTCAAAAATAAATAAACATTTAAAAAAAAAGTTTTAAAAGATATCCAGCAGGTATTACCCAACTTAATCCTTGTAAGAACCACTTGAGATTTTTATCTTGAAATTTCAAATTTCTAACACAGTTCTGGCACAGTGTTTGTTCAAGCGATTAAATCTTCCCACCCTGAACGTGGATGCCAAAAGTAGGCTTTGTCATTTCTTCCCAGTTCTACTCTGTGATTTGCCAGAGAATGCCCACCCAATTCCATTTTTTCCCCTCATGTGCAAGGTTCCCATGGTCATTTCCAAGTAGTGTCTGAGTTAGCTAAACAACAAAAGTGGGGAACAGCTTGCTCTCAGTTCTCCTTATTCTGTCATTCTAACTGAACCACCTTAATACAAAGCTGGTGAAAAATAGGCTCCTTTGTTTCTGATTAATGGGCCAAGAAAGAAGTAGAGGCACAAACTATATACTTCCGTTAAACTCCTAGCCTGAGTCACAACGCAGGATCCTCTCCCAGGGTGGGTAAAATCCCTCTTAAAAAAAGGTATTACTAACAATGTAAAGGGATGGTGGTCACTTCTCTAGAATTGAGTTTAATAATAATCTGGGACCCCAGACTCATTTGGTTATTCAAAGTTTACCTGAGTGCTCAGATCACAAAATGTTAGACAAAAGAATAAGATATGTCAATTGTGGCTGTGTTCTTTGATAAAGGTTCAGTCATCTTTTAGTGGTTTTAACCTACCAGCATTAGAAATTGTCACCTGCTCCTTAATGATCGATCACCCCCTGAAGAGAAGGCTTAATCTTGTTGCTTGTTTATAGTCAAGATCTTCTCATTAGAATTGAGAGCCTATTTCTTCTTAGCTGGACTGTTTTATATTCCCTGCTGAAACCAAGTTTTATACTTCAGTATTTTACACTCACTTGTGTTATTAATGACTATTATAAGATTGTTACTCTCACAAGCAAAACAATGCTAAACATGTTTTGCATTTGTAAACCTCCAAGGCCAAGATAATCACACAGAGGAAGTTAAGCAATTTCCTGTGCAAAGCTATACCACCTGGGGTTTTTAATGACAACCACATATCAGCACCCATTCCAAATTAAGTGGAGGTGTAAGAAGTTACTTCCGTGTGTATGCTCTGAGGCAGAACTTTATTTCTCCCAAGTGAGTTGGGATGAGGGAGAGAAACATATGTGTCTCCAATATTCTTTCTAGCTTAATGAAACAGAAAACCCTCAAATATTCTAAGGCTGATGCCAGCCACATACTCAGTTTCTTTCTTCCTGTGTGACCCTGTACAAAAATGATTATAACAGACCACACAGATTGAGCCACTTGCTAAACACCGTACTCAGCAAGTTACCTGTAATTTTCTCAGTTCTTTCAGTGACCCTCTGAAATAGTCACTCTCTGTATTTCACAGTGAGGGAACAGAGACTTGGATGGGTCAAGTGTTTTACTAAAGGTCACACAGTAAGAGACACAGAACAAATTCAAACAAAAGACTGATTTCAGAACCCACTTTCTAAACCACAATACTGAAAGGGCGGGCCTACGCTAGCCGACTCCATCTTGTTCTGTGTCCTTCACCTTGACCACACCTCCTCCCCTTGAGTAACCCCCCCACACCTGCCTAACAGGACTCGACCCTTCCCCAGGACCCTTCCCCAGCCAATCGGCTGAGGCCATAGCCATTACCTCACCAACTGCCCCCAGGCCCCAATAAAACCTTTGTCCTTTTGAAACTCGCTCTCTTTCCCTGGTATCTCACCGCTGCGTAGGTGCAGGTAGGGGATTGAGCTCGAGCTAGCTCGAATAAAGGCTCTTTGCTTTTGCATCGGACTCGGCTCCCTAGTGGTCTTTGGGGATCACGAATTCTGGGCATAACAAATACCACGTTGCCTAAATGTGGTGGTCAACAATATAGAGAATTTGAATTTGGATATTGACTGCCTAATTCAGTCTACTTAAACATCTCATTGTGTGGAATAGTATATCTTAAAGAATGCTATCTGCCCTTTTGAGATAATTGCATCCTTTATAAAGAGAAAAAAATAAATCTCTGGAAAAGTCTCTGGTAATTTTGAAGTGTATGCACCAAGGATAACATGTTTATTCCAAGTATAAACTCTGATTACTCTTAGATGCAGCAGCACTGCAGTATTAAATTATTCATTTATAATTTAAATTCATGAACAATATCCAGCTATAATTAATATTTCTAATCAGCTCTGTAGTAAGAATCTTGCTAAATATTTGTACTCTTCCCCATGCTATTTTTTAAAAGATTACATAAAGTTGGTGGGCTTGAGTATCACATGGGAATTTAGGAAACGAGATAGCCTTCCTCAGCTCCATTACAAAATCCGTCCTAAAACAGGAAGTAGCTCAGTTTAAATGTTCTAAATGCTGAGAAATTTAACTGGCAAAATAAGTGGACTTTATGCATGCATGTGTGTGATTAAAGTGAATTCAAAATAACATCGTTTTAATTGTTAATTTCAGAATCTATTTGACTAATGATTTCTAAAATAAAAATAAATTTGCCTAAGTAGTTGTTCACTGAAACTGTGCTGTTGAACAATCATTTTATTTTAGGATTTGGAAATAAATGCTGACGTTCTAAGGAAATTCCTGGAGGAGAAAGTTAATCCCTGAATGCCCTGTAAATATTTTACTGACTAGTTAAACTCCCTCCTTGTGGGTTCCTTAAAGTTATCTATTAAATAATTCTGTGTTATCTGTTCAAGAAGTAATTGCAGTAATTTCATTTCTTTGAAGAAAAATAATTATTTGACTTTTCTAATTAAAGGATTTACTTCCCATGTTAATTATATTCATTCAGTTTTACTCCAGGAATTCATTTTACTTTAAATAATTTGCAAAAGGATTGGTCTATTCATTTTAATAATCTACAAGTAGCCAGAACTTAAATCTTCCAAGAAACCCAAATCAAATTTTATCTAGATTGTTGCTCAATACTATGCAAGGAAAGACATTTGACTTTTATTCCCTTTTTGGACCCATTTCCTCTCAATTTTTAAAATTAGTATCAATTATTTGTTATCCTTTCTTCTCTAAAATGTTTTAAAGAGTTAAATAACTGTACTTTGGGGGCTCAAAACTTGCTGAGTTTCATTTGATATCTGACATACAGCCAGAAGCTGAAGAATGTAAGCTTTCTCTCTGAGCACAGGACTAAAAGATGACCTAAAAGATGCTCTTTTCCTTGCAAAGAGCAAATGTTCAGAAGTGAATTTTGACAAATGAATAATTCCAAGGTCTGGGAGCTTAATAGGGATTAGGAACTGAAGTTCTGATACTTCTGGCAAGTGGAGGTCATGACTTCACCAGCCCAGGTATTTCCTGACTCAAGATACATTTTTCATTTAATTCATATACTGCTATGAAAATACTGAGAGCCCATCTAACAACTTTCCATGAAGAATTACAATAACATGACCCAATTGACAGTAATGAAGCGTTAGCAAAATATTGAAATTAATCTCACATGCTCCTAGGAAAAGCTATGTATTTTTATATTAAAATGGCTTTGGGGGAAAAAAAAACATTGTCTTATAACTGAAGAATTTAATTACTCGGAATTATCTAAGTACAAAAGTATCACATTAACAAAGAATTAAAAGTGGTGCATTTAACATCTATCAGTTTTTCTAGAAAATGATCTTCAGAATGCCTCAATTCCAAATTAGAATTTATATTACAAGTATGAGTATCCTCTTTATAACTTTGTAAATTAAATAGAGTTTTGAATAAGATGCTGTCTCCATTGTAGGATAAAACACTTTAAATATTCCAATATTAAATTTCCAATACTCACATTGCTACCTTTGATACCTAGGTCTCAGGGAACTAAAGCATGAAAATACTTTCTACTGGCTTATGGTATCAGCACTGCATTGAAATTTTTCTCAATTAGTTCACCTTTAAATTTCTATTCAATAATGCAGCATTCTAAATCAAAATATTTTATTGAATCTAAATGTTGCATTGTATGTGCTCTCTGTTTCTGGATGTGTGCACGTGTGTGTATACTTGAGGTTGTAAGTAGATAATAAGTTATTTCTACTCTTCTGCCTATGCATGTTAATTTCATGAAACCGTGCTTAAAAAATTGTAGATCCAAAGAATCGCGAGGCCTGGAGTAAAGCTTAAGTATGTCACAAACCCATGCAACACTTATGTACTTGGGTGCGATCACATATATATTAATTCACCTTCTGCTGGTTGATCTCTCTCCAAGAGCCACAAAGTAGGAGGTAGTCACTTGATCTTGCATTGCCTTCCAGAAAATTCAGGGGTAGCATTTGGTCTCCAGTAAAGTTGTAACAAATCTTTTTTTTTTTTTAATTGAACTGCTTCAGGTGGAAGCAAAAAATCACAATGAGAGAATAAAATCACAACTAGAATGACTGCCTTGTGCATGCCATAAGTCTAAGCCTTAACATTGGATGTGTAGTAATTATTGGCTATAAACTTAGCTGAGCCAAAACTTACAGTCTGTTATTCTGTTTTCATCTTAAACTGCTGCATAAAAACGGAACCTGTTCCACCATGGAGGTAAAGAGAGTGAAAGGAAAGCAAAAGTGAACTTAATAATGAGTAAAAAATGTTAATTGTCCAAAAAAGCACAAGCTCTACTCTGAATATATTTTGTAATTGTGGGAAATTGTTGAGAGAAAGACAAACCAGGACTCAGTTAAACATGCAAGACTCTTCTATAGTGCTCTCCCAAGTTAGCTTGGAGAAGACCTCAATGCTGTATATCAGGAAGCTAAGATTTATCCCTCCTAATAAGAACGGCATTTTTTTACTTTGGGGAGTTTTACATTTTAAAAATGTATACATTTGCAGTTTTGCACAATAACATGACTCCTCATATTGTACAAGAGATGTGGCAGATGCATCTATGACCAATTTGCTAAAATAAAAATGGACATTTAATTCAGTAGTTTGTGTGTGTGTGTGTGTGTGTATTGTTTGCAGTTAAAACAACTCCCTAACAACTGGTAAACTGATAGCAGTATTTGGCACATTATTTCATCTTACCCTTTTCATGTTCATGATGGACCTTTTATTAAGAAATGCCTTTGTACTTAGGTCCAAACTCCCAGGGAAATGAAGAACTTTATGATTATTAAATTCCTGACAAGATCATTATATCCGAAGTGAAAAAGAAGCATTCAGTGTTAAAGAAAAAAAAAGTAGGTCAATCTTTTGCATAAATTTGATAGAACATTGCATTGTAGTGTTGTGACAGTGATTAATCTTGGATTATCTTGAAATGAGTAGGACAAAAAAAAATAATCAGCCAATTTGTAGTGAATATCACACATAAGTATAGAATGTATTATCCAGGTTCAAATACTAGAATGTCTCCTGGCTTTGTTATTGTTTACAATGTATACATGGACTAAACCTTTATATTCCAGACTCATATTTACCTCTGCTTCTCCTGACAGCTGTAATAACTTCCAGTATTTTATTTGAAAAGGCTGCAATGTATATATTCACATGGCAATCGAACCCCAGAGGCTGATAACAGGGCATACCAGGAGAATACTGACATTTAAGGCTACCATGGATCTTTTCCCCAGCAGAAGGAGCATTTAAGTGGGTCATGGCCCAAAGGTATTGAACTTCTTCCCTTGCTGACAGCTATTTACCAGAACACAGTCAAGGAAAGGAAGAAGAGGATTAAGGAGCTCCAACTGATCAGAAAATAGCAATCAAAGTTGAAACCTGTCTCTACTCCCAGGATTCAGCTTTTGAAAATCTTTTAGTGAAACCATTGTCAAGGGATGGCATAATCACAGAATGAAGTAAGAAGATTTAAAGTTCTTAAGCAGATGAAAATGCATTGAGATTCTAAGTTTTAAGGGCTCATAGGAAATAGCTATGTAATACTGAATCACAGGGAATAGTCATTGATCCTTTCAAATTATGACAAAAGGATCAGGAGAAAATAGATCTTTCCATCTAATTCAATGTGATTCTAATGTGAACTCCATCTAATTCAAAATAATATTTCATACAAACAACAAAAATAGGAAGTTAAGATTATTTTATTAACCTGAGCATTGTATACAAAAGAGTGCAAAAATATGTACTGAATAGCTTGTGTTCTGTGGTTGTTTATTCCTTTGTAGTTCCAGTCAATCAATTGCTTCCACGAGTTGAAAATGCAATACTTAAGTGAAATGCAGGTGATGGAAACCTGAAAAGTAAATGTTTTGAGGGAAAAAAAAATGGGTTGAATCTTATAAATGATATGGTTTTTTTTCTCTTGTCTTTGTAATTGAAAGATTATTCTTTCATCTTGTGTTGATTCGTGTTTATTTTTGAGGAGAAGTTTGGTTAAGTGTCCTGGGTTACCTCAGAAGGAAGACATTTACTTTTAGAGACTGTGTCCACTGATCAGAGAGTCGCTCCAGCATTACACTGAAGAAATGAAAACTTCTCATTGCTAAGATACTCACAGTTTTGAGAAACTTGGTTTCAGTAAAGAAATGACCATAATAGGACCTAGTAGGTATTGAGTGCTAATTATGTGCCAAGGACTTTTCTAAACACTCTCCACAAATTAACTCAATTACAGTCACAAACACCCATGGAAGGAGGTTCAGTGTGTACCCCCATCCTGCAGGGGAGGGTACTGAAGTGCATAGAAGTTCAATAATTTGACCAAGGTCACATAGTCAATAAGTGGTAATGTCAGAAATTAAACTTAAGGATGTTAATTCTTGTTTACACACCCAAAACAGAGAATGTTGGTAGAATGTGTAGTGTTCTTTCCTGAAGTCAGAAGACATGTGTGCAAATAGTGCTAAGTGATCCCATCTCTGAGCTCCTTCCCATCTGTGAAATGGATTAACAATCCCCATCCCACAATACTGCTAACTGTTTTAAATAAGACTCAGCATGCATAAAGGTTGTTTTTGTGAGCTGTTACAGTTTGTATTTTATATTGAGAAATTCTGTTTTCTATAAAACTGTATTTTCTAAAGCTCCTGGAATGAGGTCATAATTCATTTGATAAATATTACCTTCCTCCCATCCTTTTCCCAAGTAAAGGAACAAAAAGAGCAACAGTTTTTCTCAGGTGTGGCCCTTAGATCAGAAAAGCAAATTCCATTTATATATAATTAGTAGAATGTCTATCCCTCATTTATCAACTAGGTTCGTATAGCTCACCTATATAAGCAGCATAATTATCAGGTATGTTTTGAGAGCTGGTTTCGTTTCAGAAAGAGAATAATGCATGTTGGAATGTACCTTTTTTTTTACTCTTTTAATTTGAATATTGTTGAAACACATTACCTTAGCTGCAGGTGTAGAACATAGTGATTCAACTTCTCTATACATTAAGCTATACTCACCACAAATATAGCTACTATCTGTCACCATACAACACTTCACAATACCACTGACTATATTCCTTGTGCTGTACCTTTTATCCTCATGACTTATTCATTCCATAACTGGAAGTCTGTACCTCCCTCTCCCCTTCAGTCACTTTGCCCATCTTCTTGCCTCTGGATTGTATCTTAAATGTATCTTAATATACATGGCAACTTTCAAACCATTGATAGAAATATTTTGTGTTAATATATGGTAGGTAATTTATTTTTGCTTACTAAACCTAATAGAAACACTATAAAACTGCTAACCCAAGCAGTATTTTTGACATACATTAATAAATGTGAAACGAATGCAAATATAATGGGTTCTAGGATTCTGAATAATAGAATGGGACCACAATATAATATATTTAAATTATATAAAGGTATCATGTAATAACACTGTTACCATTATAAGTCATATACTAATAAGCTTAAGTTAGATCATATTCTATGCTGAGAATTTTGATATTTTTTTCAAAATAGGAGAAAAGGAGAAAAGAAGTAGAAAAACAAATACTGACTCCTCAACACGTGGCATGTATTTTCTTAGTGTGTTCCATCATTGGTTCATTTAATCATCAAATAACCGTATGAGTAAGGTACTATTATTATCTCTACTTTGAAGATGATGGAAGTGTAGCAGAAAATTTACTTACCTTACCCAAGTTCCCAGAGCTTGTAAGTGTCAAGTAAACTGGGCTATGCAAGAAGGAAATCTGTCTCCAGACTCAGCTTTCTTATTGCCACTCCTATAGTAAAGTATATTGATCTCTAAAATCAATTAGACACAGTGTTATAACTCATTTTTCTGATGCATAGGCCAGTACTCTCAAATTATGCTCAGAGAGCCAGATGCCTGTGGACCATGTTAGGACATTGGATCAAAAAACGCCTTCTTGACCAAAACATAAGACAGGAAGCCATTAAAATCCTAGAGGAGAAAACAGGCAACAACCTCTTTGACCTTGACCAAAGCAACCTCTTACTCAACATGTCTCTGGAGGTAGGGAAACAAAAGCAAAAATGAACTATTGAGACCTCATCAAGATAAAAAGCTTCTGCACAGCAAAAGAAACAATCAGCAAACCAAAAGGCAACGAATGGAATGGGAGAAGATAGTTGCAAATGACATATCAGATAAAGGGTTAGTATCCAAAATCTATAAAGAACTTCTCAAACCCAACATCCAAAAAAATAATCCAGTAAAGAAACAGGCAAAAGACATGATTACACACTTTTCTGAAGAAGACATCCAAATGGCTAACACACACATGAAAAAAAAAAAATGCTCAACATCACTCATCATCAAGGAAATACAAATCAAAACAACAATGAGATACCATCACCTCGCACCTATCAGAATGACTAAAATTAACAACTCAGGCAATAACAGATGTTGGCAAGGATGCAAAGAAAGAGGAACCCTTTTGCACTGCTGGTGGAAGGCAAACTGGTGCAGCCATTTTGGAAAACAGTATGGAGGTTCCTCAAAAAATTAAAAATAGAACTGCCCTATATACCAGCAATTGCACTTCTTGGTATTTATCCAAAGGACACAGGTATGCTGTTTCAAAGGGGCAATGTGCCCCAAAGCTTATAGCAGTGCTATTGACAATAGTCAAAGTATGGAAAGTGCCCAAATGTCCATTGATGGATGAATGGATAAAGAAGATGTGGTGTATATATACAACGGAGTATTACTCAGCAATCAAAAAGAATAAAAATCTTGCCATTTGCAACAACATGGATGGAAGTAGAATGTATATGCTAAGTGAAATTAGAATTAATTTATCAGTCAGAGAAAGACAAATATATGACTTCATTCATATGTGGAATTTAAGATACAAAACAGATGAACATAAGGAAAGGGAAGCAAAAATAGTATGAAAACAGGGAGGAAGACAAAACATAAGAGACTCTTAAATACAGAGAACAAACTGAGGGTTGCTGGAGGGGTTGTTGGTGGGGGGATGTGGTTAAGTGGGCAAGGGGCATTAAGGAGACGACTTGTTGGAATGAGCACTGGGTGTTATATGTGGGGTATGAATCACTGGATTCTACTCCTGAAATCATTGCACTATACACTAACTTGGTTGTAAAAGTAAAATAATAATAATAATAATAATAACAACAACAACAACAACAACAATAATAAGGCACCTTCTTGGATCACCCAGGGCCAATTAAATCAAAATCCCTACTGATAGGTCTACTTTTTTAAAACAAACAAACAAAAAACTTTAACAAAATACCCAGATGATTCTCAAACACATGAAATTTGAAAAACACCATATGCTTTTAAAATAGGATCATGTCTGTGTTCTCAGCACTCCTGACACACATAGTAGGTAAGCTCACTAAATATGTTAAATGAAATAAATTATAAAAGAATAAATCAGTGTGCCAACAAACCATTTTTTCCACGACAATCACCTTTCCATGACAATCACCTTTATATAGTCCTAGGATTTATGAAACACAGATGTGAGAGAGTTTGGAATTTTTAAATATATAGTTAACCACTTTGAAAAACAAAATAAAAATTCCCTGTGGACCTATATCAAAAGCACAACACTTGGTGTTTTTAGAATTAAACATAAAGAAGGAAATAGAAATTCATTTTTAAAGATGAAATTACTGTAATTTTCACTGCCAACTTTCTCAAGCAATGTATTTCTCATTTTCTTTTTAATGTCTCCAATAATTCCCAAAATTGCATTTACATATATGACTAAGAATCCCCGTATAAAAATTTAACATGGCCCTGGTGGCACTCTCTAGCCCTCTATAATAAAAGAATCAGTTCATCTAAAACATTAGATATTTATGTCTTTTAAATGTTTGACTTATCATGTTGAATTGAAATGATCATTAGAGAAGGCCATACAACTAAGGCTATCTGTAGCTTTCCCTAAAAGTGATTGGGTTAATTGTGATGATTGGACAGGTCCTCCAGTAGGAAACTCAAATTTGGAAGGCCAACCATGAGCAAACGGTTACGCTAAACAATGGTTTTCTACATCAAAGATGATTCTGATTGTTTCCGGATGGTATTGATTAATGATGGTCTCTGCCCTACCTGGGCAGACCAGAACGTTAAGCTTTCCTTTGGTGGGCTTTATTCCTTACCTGGGCTATAAGCTTAAAATAAGTATCTTACAATTAATTAACTAATTAATTAAGTGTCTTACACTGTTCGGATTGCTACTGCAAGACATGATAGCCTGGTTGGCTTATAAACAACAAAAATTTATTTTTCACAGTTCTGGAGGTTGAGAATTCAAAGATTAAGGGGCCTACAGTTTCAGTTTCTGGTAAGAATTCATTCCTGGTTCACAGATTGCTGTTTTCTCTCTCTATCCTCAGAATGCAGAGGGGGCTGATGAGGCTCTCTGGGGTCCCTTCCCACCCCATTGATGAGGGCCTCACTTTCATGACTTAATCACATCCCAAAGACCACACCTCCAAATACTACCATACTGGGGGCTAAGTTTCAATATATGAATTTTGGGTGGACACAAACATTCAGTCTAAAGTAAGTTCTTTAAACCAAATCATTCTCTTTTGAAATTTTATGTTAACTGGCTATCTTTTAGTGGCTATTAATTATTACTTAAATGTTCTAGTCTTAAGTTGTGGAATATAGTGTTGAGGAAGAGCAGGTTTGATAGGTAAGAATAGCGAATTTCATTAAGGGGAAGTTAGCCCAGGGGGGAAGGAGACTCGGAACAAGTTGAGAATCTTCCCCCATCTCCAACAGAAGCCTCTGAGCTTTATTTTAGAAAGATGGCATCAGTTGCTTTTATCCAGTCCTGTATTATTTTTTTCCATCTAGCTCAATTTCTTCTTTTCGTCTGTTCTCCTGTTCTGCTTCCTCATTTCTTATTTCTCTACACTTATTTAATTGGGTTAGCTTGCCAATTTAACTGTAATTTGAAAATATACACAAAGAAAATGTCTACGGTTAGCCTTGGGGGATTGGGGAAGGAATCCACAAGGCCAGCATGTTTGAATTTAATTCTCAGCAACATACATAGAGCCACCTGTTTCTCCAACCTGTTCAATAATTTGTTTTTCACAATTTTTTATGGTAACTAACTATCCATCATTTCCAGAGTTGATTTTTTAGGCTAAACAGAACTTATAAATGAGCAACATGCTAAAACATATTCTGTTTTCACACTACTTTATTCACTCAGAACACTGTCTATGTGAACCCCAGAATGAAATAGACATGATAAACATTGCAATAAATAGTTTGATTTTAGCCTGGGAGGAATTACTATTGACAACCTGAATAGGAGAATAAATAGCAATATTTTGAACTCTTGCTCAACAAGCTGAATAACTAAGAGAACTCTGTAAGCTGTCTCAAACTCACCCTAATAATAAATGTGATTTTCAAGGTAGTGGTGTTTATGCCAGGTGTGGTGGAAGTGAGTTGCCTCTTCCAAGAACACTTGGGGAAGCTGTATGTCATTAAAGAAAACCTAGCACTGATTATTTTGAATAATTTGTTTAAAAATACAAATAACTATGTTATAGCTTAATTCCCACTTGGAGTAAAAGTTTGCATGAGTGAATAAAAAATGTATGCAAGAAGAAAAAAGCACAGAAAGCATTTGTTTGAGTCACATTAATAGTCATGTGGTGCTGAAATGTTTTATTACCTATGGTAGATAATCTGCTAGCAAGTACATCATATGTATCCATGCCAAGAGCTAATGAGGAGCAAAGTATGATAAGGATCCTTCTTGAGAAAGAGCCATAATTGATGGGAAGAGCAGAGAAGCTGTGAGAGAGAATATGGGTTATTTTAATAAAATCAAAATAATAGGATAACTAAGAAAGAACGGTTCATTGGTATTAAAATTTAAGTTGTATCACTAGACAGGAATTTTAATAATGGAAAACACAATTATAGTGAAGTAAGAATGCAGGAAGAGGAGGGATAAAATGAGTAGGAAATTATGTTAAACTGAGGAAGAATTATGCTCACCAGAGCAGGGGATTGAATAAAATTAATGAATCCTAAAGTTGACAATTTTTATAATCATACTTTTTTGTAAGAATTTCCTGAATATTCACTTGTTCAAATTTTTCATCCTAGCTATTTCTTTTAGGCAATTCATTGATCATTTTTGCAATATTGAAATAATTACCTTTTTTTAAGTTTATTTATTTATTTTGAGAGAGAGAGAGAGACAGAGTGAGTGTGTGAGTGGAGGAGGGACAGAGAGAGAAGGAGAGAAAGAATCCTAAGCAGGCTCCACGCTGTTAGCACAGAGCCCAAGGTGGGGCTCCATCCCACGAACCATGAGATCATGGCCTGAGCCAAAATCAAGAGCCGGATGCTTAACCAACTGAGCCACCCAGGAGCCCATGAAATAATTATCTTTTAAGCAGGAAAAGAAAAACACACACAACTATTATTAGCAATCACTATACTATGTTGATTGCCTTTCTAATCAGATCTTTAAAGAATGTAAGATATTACAATGAATGCCTTACTAACATTCATATGGATAGGTCATGACAAGTAATTTTACAAAGCATTATTTAAACCTTAAAACACGCAATTACTCAAAATGCATGAACATTGTCTAATTGTCTAAAAAATTGAGGTGATTTTAATACTTAATTTCAAGCATAAAAACAATCAAATTTAGAAAAAAATATGCCTAGGATTCTGATATGTACCAGATCTATGAAACTGACCCAGAAACGGATGTCCCGGCACTCGTGGTCTCAAGGCTTGCTCCTTTTAGTTTACATACACTCTTTGTTCTGACCCCCATGCATAGATGTGTCACTGTAGTTGTGTCTAATTAGAGCTCCACATAGGTAAGATTTGTCTGTAACTTTCCCTCAGCACTTTACCTAGGAATCCAGTGTCTCCCAGTGCTCTTTAACTGTGGGACTTGACAACAGTCCCTGCCCCCTTCATGGCTGTCCATGAAAATATTCTATATTCTTTAAGCCAGTATCTCAGAGCCCTGCTCTCTGTTACAAGTGATTTCTACCTTTGGATAAACCCATTGAAGTGGTTTGTTACCCTGCTACCTACTCAGAATATTCGACACTTTAATAGATTTTAAGATGATATCCACTCTCTGTTCATGCTATAATTTTCTGCCCTAGATCTAACTAGTCTGTGCTTGTCCATGCATAAATTGAGTTTAATGTATACTTCTCTTTAACTTGCCTCCCTGTCATTGATTATTGCTACTTTGTTCATAATGCTTTTATAAGTTCTAGTGTCTAGAAATAGAAACTCCCTCTCTTCAAAAACCCTATTTCTCTAAAAGATGACGAGTACTATTTGAATTGGAAAAATCATGCAGGACGTGTGAAAGTTCTCGGCTATATACTTTATACTCCGATGACTCTAATACTTTAATGTTTTATATTAAAATAAAAAAGTCATTCACTGTTTTTATCTGAGATTCTTCCCAAACTTTATTACACATGCTGAGAAAAGTCTGCTTTAATGAAAGAATGAAGGCTGCTGAACAGTAGATTATTTTGCCTGTCATCATCAACTGAACTTCCCTCACTGGCTGTCACTGGGTACATCTTTTAAACTCTCTGAACTACAGTTTCTCCATCAATAATATGATCACAGAAATGATTTCTTTCTTTAACATGGAGGTATTAGCAGAATTAATTGAAATTTTTTAATGTAATGAACTATTTAAATGCAAAGCATTATGACAAAAAAGCCATTTGCCATGGGTGAATTTGTAAAAGCAAATGCAGAGATGAATATGTGTAAACCTCCAATGACCAGCAGCAATTCCTGAGGATCATATAAGAGATTTTATCTGGAAATGGATATAAAGGGAGAATTGACTTTTAGAGCAGATTGTTTTCAATGTTGTTTAACCATAAGAAAGGATTTATAAGAAAGAATACAGAGCACAGATTAATTAAAAGATTTCAAAGAGAACCATATGGATTAAGGGGCTTCGTGACTTTAAGAAAGAATGAATGAATGTTCTACAACATTCTGCATTAAAGCATTCTTTTGCAAAGATTATTGGAAGTTGTTAATTAAATTTACTTGAGTGATCTCTTCATTAGTGAGATTTCAACATCTGCTAAATGGTGGGTGCAAAAAGAAACAAGTTGATGTGCAACCATGACTGACACAGAGGTTTTCTGTTTGACTTATTTTCTAGACCAAAGCTCACAGTGTGGCAGTTTTCTATACCACACCAACCAAATTTCCACAAAATATAAATAAATGCATATATGCATGCACACATATTTTGCATATGATCAGAGCATAATTTGTTACTAGATATTTGTTTCTGTTAATGTTCCTACCATGACTCAGAAGCAGGTGTAGTTTATAGTGTTGACATAATGTATAGTATGAAGCGATATGAAGGTCCTTGAGAGAGAATAAAGCACCATGCAAATGTGAAGCAATATTTATGGTTGTTCCTTAACCACTTTTGTATATGTGTCTTATAATTGGCTGGTATGAGGGATGATCTGGAGACAAATTAGTAACTTTCCTTTAATAATTGCAATTTTTGGATTTTATCTGAAGAAAGTGGACTAAGATGATGGACAGGTATTTTGCAAGTATTCAAAATGACAGAAAAGTTGAAATAAAATCTCTGCAAAACTTCTGAACAAAGTACTAACCATAGGGTTTTATGAAAATGTACAAAATTAACACCAATGACCAGAAGGTACATCTGAATATACTCAGCTCTTACCAAAATCTGAGATGATGAGATGACTATGTATTTTTTTGGGGGGGGGGGTGGCCCAAACTTTGGTATTTTTAGGATAAACGATGGGGCAAAAGCTCCAGAATATGAATCAAAATGTTCCTCCTGCTAGTTTACTCTCCATACAGGACTGCACCACATGTGGATCCTGTTCGTCTGGCTTTACCCTGCTGTTGCCAAAACCTCTTCTTGTTTCATGTGTCGGGGAGGGGGGGGGCGGAAGGAAGGAAGGAAGGAAGGAAGGAAGGAAGGAAGGAAGGGAGAGAGGGAGGAAGAGAGAGGAGGGGGAGAAGGAGAATGAGAAGAAGAAGAAGAAGAAGAAGAAGAAGAAGAAGAAGAAGAAGAGAGGAGGAGAAAGGGGAAGGAGGGAGGATGGAGGGGGAGGAAGAGGAGGAGGAGGAGAAGAAGGGGAAGGAGAAGAAGAAGGAAAAGGGGAAGTGGGGGAGAAGAGGAAGGTGAAAGGGAGGGAGGGAGGGAAAGAGGGAGAGAGGAATGAAAGAGAGAACCATAAAAAATGTTTACACGATCTTGTCAGTATAAGACTATATGGAGGATAGGTCAAGCTGACTGAAATTCAGCATATGTGGAGGAAAAATGTCCCTGGGAAGAGAGCTCACAGGAGCACTATCATAATCTAAAACATGCCAGGATAAAGCAATAAGATGCTAATCTAGCTCCTGGGCATTTTCAGGGCCAGTGGAACACACATTTATTTTCTATAAACTCTTACAGCAGGTATACAATTCTTTCTCTGTTTACTGGGGGTCTCCTCAGCAAAGAAAGGGAAGCCATCCCGACAATATTCTTGTAGACATGTTACTATTAAATCAACCAGTGGTCTTGCTACTGGAAAGTCCCATCCTATGAACCGCTTTTAGATGGATTGATCTGTTGTAGGACTATATGGTAAACAAAACAGCTATCTATGGACATATGAAGCACAGGTACGTGGAAAATGTCACCTAAGCTATGTAACTTATGGGAATAACATGGATTTACATCGGTGGTCCATGACCTCTTCCTGCTTTGCCTGTCTCTCCTGAGTACTTGTGTCCTTGAAATTATTAGGAAACTGGAAACTAGGTAAGATCACAAATGTGTGTGAGACTGATTGTGATAGTCCAATGATTGGTGACTCACCAGCACACAGAGCAGCATATTGTGACGATTGTGACCATCTTTCATTTGCTATGTATGGCATGAGTGGTGAAGATACTGCTCAAGATGGCCCCTAATAAAGACACACCAGTTGGACAAGGTGAAAAGTGCCTAGGTATAATTGAACTACCACAGCAGAGATGAAGGATGAATCTACTCACTCAGAACAGAATCTTCCTTCCAGTATATTTCCTGCCACCCTAACTGTAACTACATCCATGATCAACCAACATAAAATTACCCACAAGAAAAAAAGACTTTCCTCTTCTGTTTTTTCTGGAACTAAGTGTTTCAAACAGAGACCTACACTTTCTCTGAGAGAAACTATTTCAACCAGCAATATCATAATAATAACTTTCAAGCAAACCAAAAAAGTAGTGACTAAGGTATATATTATTCACTAGCATGAATATATAGCTAACAGGTGGCTTAACTTTTGACCCTAAATTTTCATGCTTCTTTTTTTTAATTAACTAAGAACTACAGTTTTTACAAAGACTGATGGTAATGCTGTATGAAGTTGATAGGTGCTAAGGCCCATCAATCGTGACAATAAACATAATGGGATGATTTATGTGCTAGAAATACATGCATACACGCAGACATATTTTTAATTACTTGGAAGCATGCTCTGGTGAACTAAAACCATATCTAGATCAATAAATGATTTGAGCAAAAAAGATCTCTTTAAAATTCTTAATGAATGTGAGAAATCTCAATATGCTTAATGACAGTAAGGTATACTTGATTTTAGAAGAAAAGAGGAGGAAGCTGTAAGTGCCATACAAGTGATCTCAGCTTACCAGAACTACAGTTGGAAAACTGGTTCTTGTAAGTAGGACCTTAAGAGGGGGATGCCAGTTATTCAAAAGCAAAATAAAAGATAGTTAGAGCTGAAGAATCAATACAAATCTCCCACAAATACGAATCTCCCCTATGACATACAAAAGAAAATATTTTAAATAGATTTTAAAAAATGAAACATCCACTCTCCTTTACTAGTAACAGTAGTCTTACATTCATATTGACAAGATTCCTGAGATACAATAAATGTCACCCAGTACCAAGTTAACTGACCTTTAAGAAAAGAAACAAAGCAGTGACAGCTAGCAGAGGTCATGTGACTCCCATGTGCAGAATGACTCATTTCTAAATCACTCTGCATCTGGGACATGAGTATGTTAGTAAGAGAAAAGGCTGACTGGGTGGGCACCACCACAACACACAGAGGTCGGTCATCAGCTCTGGAATCCCTTCAATCTTTGTACCTTGCTAGTTACACAGCTTCCTTGTGCTTTCTGGAGCTATTCTCCAAGTGTAACTGAATCTCATCAACTAGCAATTACTCATTGCTTATAAAGTTCGCAATGGGAATTTTGATAACACAGGACAGACACTGAACTGGCTCAGAGTATATTCTTCAGGTTTTTTCCACAGTTTATTATGATCCTGTAAATGTTCCTTTAGTGTTGCAAGAGGCATTTGGCCAGAGGAGATTTCACAGATCCAATGACAATTCTTTCTTTCCAGAGAAATAGTTCATTATTATTTTCAGCTAGATTAAGTTTAAGAGAAAACTTTGAGGCAGTTAAAAGTTATTGTTAGATGAATAACATGAGTACCAATTGGAAAATTCAAAGAAGTTTATTGAATACTGAAGAAATATAAACCAAGGACATAGTAGACCAACTTAAGACATTTAAAATTCAGAGAAAAATGCTTATATATATGTGTGTGTATGTAAATGTATATATATATACTTACATATGAATGTTTATTAAATATTAAATATCATACTTGTGAAAATACATTAATTTAAGAGGCATAGGTAATAAAACCAGGAATGTCCCTATATGCAAAAAAAAACTACATTGAAGAAAAGGGATTAATCAAAAAGTTCCCGATTTGAAGAAAGATTTGAGTAACCACATTTATTAGGCAAATTTCATGACAAAATATAAATCTCTAACCCATTTCAGTAAAAATTTTTTTAAGTTCTGTGCCCAACATGGGGCGTGAACTCATGACCCTGAGATCAAGCAAGAGTTTCATGCTCTCCTGACTGAGCCAGCCAGACATCCCTTGGTGAAACTTGTTTGAGTTTTAAGGACCTGGAAGAAAAAGATGTAACAAAAGTACCATAGGGGAAGCAAAAGTGCTATGAAGTGCTTTGGTCTTGAATGTTGCCAAAATCTGCTCCCATATACCACAAAGCTGTTAAATCAGGAGCAGTTAGAACCCCACATCTATGACAGTGTCTTTGGAGGAAACAAGCCAATGAATGAAAATGTCCTATCCTTAGGACAGCCTTTGGGCAAATGGAGAATTTCTGAACAGATCTGCTTCTGATGGTGAACAAGCAATCAATGATTTTGGTTGCAACTAAAGTCTCCTACCAGCTGTAATTAAAACAAGTATTTTTTTTTATTCATTTAACATAGTCCAAAAGGAGGGTCTACCTGCATCAGAACAGCTCCTTAAACAGTTAAGGCTTTTCTTTCCTCATCTTTACTGTATTGATTTTATTCTCTGAGATATAATAGCAAGTGAGGTGGGGAAAATGGAAAACAGGGAGGTCGTGGCTGGCTTAAAGGGAAATAGAAATCACAATTCTTTGTTGGGGAGTGTGCACTTGACACCCTGATCAAAATTAAGGTTCTGTTGGGAAAGAAGGGGGAAGAATTTTGGCTACATAACTAACACTGTCAGCTACAGGCAGACACAAATGAGTAAACAGTGGGCAGAGTTGAATCCATTCTCAGAGGGCTGATGTCATGTACAACTTACCTGCTAAGTTGATGCTTAGAGGCAATCACTTTCCCCACAAGAACCAACTAACCTACCAGCAGAGCTACCTTACAATGAAACGGTCTCCAATAACATTGTGTTTTATCATAAAACACACACTCCAAAAGGGATTAATCACTTCAAACCAGGGATGTTGGAAGGTGACAATGGGGTGAGAATAATTTCTTTCTTTTCTTTTTTTTTCTTTCTTGCTTCATAACATTCAATTAATTTTTTTTCCTTTTAATGTCTGTGATAAAAAGAACTCATTATGACATATGAGTAAGCTGGGAGGAACTGAAATACATTATCATGCTATTAATGGGTAATCTATTATTTGGTGACACAGCTTTCTAACTTCTTTATTCAAATTTTATCAATGAAAATTCACAGTTTTATAATGACAGAAATCTTTCGTAAGCCCGATAATAATGTAAGCTGTGTTCACAGAACTTGATAACGGAGCAAAGATTATTGAGATTACCAATTTATCAGAAAGGATATTTTAATAATACCAAGAAATAGAAAGTTTTCTAACCGGAAAGTGGAAATCATTGAACTCAACTCCTCCTGGAGGTTCCTCATGGAGTTTTCTTGCTCTCCACAACACCACATCACTTATGAGAGCATCACCCTGTAGCTAGGTCACCTTCCTGAACTTTGATTCTAAATCTGCCACTTACCTGCTAAGTGACAATGGGCAGGTTAACTTCTCTATTCGTTCATATCTTCCTCCATAAAAGAGAGGGAATAGTATTAATTTCTACTTCATAGAATACATATGAGGATTAAATGAGGTAATATATGTAAAGTATTACTACTTATGGTACTTGTCACATATGTATATGTGTGTGCATTTATATATCACATATATGTGTGTGCACATACATATGTACATACAGTTGCTAAATCAGAGTGTGTAAAATAAAGTAATTGTGTATTTTTGAGGTTGGAAACAAAAACAAAACTATCGCTACAGAAAAAAAGTATGCAGAGTAAAAAAAAAAGATTTCACGCAAATATTTAGGGAGGGGACAAATATATGAATAAAAAGAGATACTTTGTTAACATTTGTTGTATTCATAACAAAGAGCCTATTAAGAGTCTACAACGAGTGTTAATGTCTTTCTCTTTTTCTTTTCCCACCAAATAATGTATTCTTGTTATACTTCATTCATGTTATTAAGGGCTTTTGACACCAAGCCTGTTTGCAGCTCAGAATACTGATGCATCTGAATCATCAGCGTATCCAAGAGAAATGTGTACAAGTAGATTTCAAAGACATTTTTTAACATTTTTTTTCCTGAATCTGAGATAAGGCAAAACATTTTCCATTAAGGTAATATTGTCACAACATTTGAAACCTTGAGAACTCCTTATCTACATATATATTTAAATTTTTTTAATTACTTATCTATGTAGCTACCTAAGTAATTTTATTTTATTTTTTTAATTTTTTTTATGTTTTATTTATTTTTAAGAAAGAGACAGAGCATGAGTGGGGATGGGGCAGAGAGAGAAGGAGACACAGAATCTGAAGCAGGCTCCAAGCTCTGAGCTGTCAGCACAGAGCCCAAAGCGGGGCTCAAACTCACCAACTGTGAGATCATGACCTGTGCTGAAGTCAGAGGCTCAACCAACTGAGCCACCCAGGCACCCCGCTACCTAAGTAATTTTAAAGATTAAGAAATAACTTATGAATCACATAGCATCGAAGACAGTGATAGAAACAGACCACTAGAAACCAAAGCACCATTTCTTCTGCAGCATTAAAAATGCTTTAGTCTACTGACAGGGACTTTTTGCTCTATGATATTTACATTATGGGACTTCCTTTTTTACTAATCTCTTGATTCTTTAATTATTTTGAGGGTATAAGAAATATGGCAATCTATGCAGTCTTTCTTTGAACAGTACTCAAAGGCAAGACGGCAGATAATACTTGGAGACCTACTGTCTATAATTTTAAATTCAGATTTGACTGTGGAGTCCTTCTACAAGGCAGATTTGCTGATTGCAACAAAACGTGGATGGCCAATCAGTATGAATGAAAATCTCAATAAGAATACTTTTCAGCTGGCGTGCAGCTAGTCTACTGGAGTTTCCTTAAAAAGATCTAGTGTTGACATTCCAAAGAAATATTCCTTTAATTTTGGCTTCTTTGTGAGCAGAATACTATTCTGTATTGTATCACGCATCACTGATAGGGATTTATGTTCCCTTAAAATCTGTGGCATCTTATTTTTTTGCATTCTATTATGGCTCATTTGTTTAATTTCTTCATTCTTCCTGCTTCTGCATTTATCAAGAACACACAAATGACATGTAACTTAGCAGTCATTCTTGCCTTATTTCTTTTGTCTAGCCATTGGATCAGCTCATAGCTCGTAACTTCACAAAGCATAATGTAATCATTTATACCGTCTTTTTTTTCCCTTCTCTGTTCCTTTTGTCAGCTCTTTACGTGAATCTGCAGAGTTGGCATTACTTAGCCCTGACTCTGAATTAAACCTATCAGGGACTTGCTTATTTTTTGCTCCCTATTTGAAGCAAAAACAATCATGGTTTTTATGAATCAAAAGACTAATGAGCCCATCTGTCATATGTTGCAAGAATGCCACAGCGAATCACTTTTTCTGACTTTAACTGGCACTGGGAAATTACTACGTGTAAATAGACTCACTGAGATGTCAAAACAAGAGTGCTGCATAAAAGAATTTCTATATAGTTTTCCACAATGTTTGGCTGGACTTCCAGTTTATTAGACATTCGGGAGAACTTTGAGCATCAGAGTTTAAGCAAGATGTTCAGGATTTGAAGGGGGTGAAAGAAAGTGTGAAATAGCTGGAAAATAGAATCTTCTCTCAAGGTAGCAGAGGTTATGATGTTTGGAAATTATTGCTAAGGCAAAGAGAAGGCTAAAGAAGAAATATAGACCTCAGATAACACTATAAACCTATCCGTAAAGAACTTTTAAAATTCTTGCTTTAGAGATAGAAAATACAGTGGCTTTCCATTTGAGAACTTGAACCGAATTCTCTTTCCATTAAAGTATTTAGGCAAACTGAGGCGCCTGGGTGGCTCAGTCAGTTAAGTGTCCAACTCTTGAGATCAGGTCATGATCTCACAGTTTGTGAGATCGAGCCAAGCATGGGGCTTGGTGCTGACAGCATGGAGCCTGCTTGGGATTCTCCCTCTCCCTCTCTGCCCCTCTTTCTCTCTCTCAAATAAACAAATAAGTAAATTTCTTAAAAAATAAATTAAAAAATGATATAAAACATTTAGGCAAACCCTTGATGTCACACTGAAACTATTTCTACTTTAACTAAAGCAGACTTTAGCCTCTCCTTTTTGGTTTACAATACGATGATACTTCATTGAATTTTTTGAGAAAGATGTGGATGGAGATGAAAGTGAGGACAATACCAAATGCAGCTAAGTGATCGTAATGTTCCTGGCATTTCGCTAAACAAATCTGAGCTATAATCTGCGAATATCAAGAAAGAGCTCATTTTACAAAGAATCAAGACCTATGTTTTATGAAGGTGTGTGTCAGTGAGGGATATCAGGGAAGGAGAACCACTGAGCACTATGAGATAAGGAATATATTTTAGGAATTAGAATCTCCATATTATTTTAGAGAACCCATGGAAGGAAAAATCAGGAAAGACATGGTTGGTAGATCAGAGAAAAGCCACTAACTAGCAAGGAATCATGGACAAGGGCTGGTAAAGTCGATAGAAGACTGTTGCCTCTTTGGGGTGGACAGCTTGTAGATCAGCAGGGCAAGAATCGTGGTGAGTAAAGTCTGAACCTAAAATGAGATATAAAACCAAATAAGAATGCATGAGAGGAAACCTGGATGCAGGAGGCTCAGTGGAAACCCACACCTGTCATTCTCTGCTTTTCTTACTGTTTCTGAACTTACATGAAGTCTTAACTGACCTGCCTTGGGTGACCTGCAGAGGACCTTGCTCTTCACCTTGGGGCTGCATATGAGCCTGACCCACAACTTAAAGAACCCAAAGGAGCTCTGTGCTCACTGTAGCCCCAGGCCAATGAGATGAGCTAGCAGATCAGCAACACGGGAGATCTGCAGTGATGCCCGGAGCCCAGGCACCAGCCTCCCAGCTTACTAGCTACTATTTCACAATTCTCTACTAAATCTCACAAGTTTTTCTTGTGGCCAGTCTAGCCCAGAACCATACACAAAAGAACATTTGGAAAATAGAGTTCAGCTAAAATGACACATATGAAACCATTGAGTTTAGGGTTCAGATCCAGACTACCTGAATCTGTTTTCAGAAACTGGTGCTTATCGGCTCTGAGATCTTAGGCTATTTACTTAAATGTTCTGTGCCTCAGTTTCCACATCTCCAAAATGGGGACAATATTAGCACTTAACCCAGAGGATTATTGTGAAAATTAAATAAGCAAGTACATGTAAAGTTCCTAGAATTACACATAACATAGTAAGTGCCCATTACATGTAAGTAATTATCTTTATATGTTTACTTTATGTTACCCTATTTTGTAAATAATCTTATGAAGTAATGCCTTGGGATCTGCTGCTAAATTACATGTTTGTTTTTTTTTCTGAGTTGGAGCATACTGCAATATTTAAAAATCACAAGCATGTATGACAAAATATCAATGTGCCAGAGGTCTCACCTTCCTTTTATGCTCTATTAAGGATAATATATTGTTTTCAGCCCTCTACCTGAAGGCAGAAGCACCAATAGTCTGAGCAGTCTTTTGCCCAAAGCTGGTATTGTAATTTTCAGTGGACATAACTGACAGGATGTGTCAACAATAATTTTTCTGAGGGCAATGAAGGTTAAACTTAAAGCAGGCGATGAAATCTACTTACAGTCTCCATGGGACTTAATCCATTATCTTCCTGGGTAAAATTTTATATCAAAAATTCCTACTCAGACCTTAAGCAAAGGAGCAAACCATTCTATAAATAGAATAAGGAGAAGTGCATTCAGTAGAATGAGACTACAATTCCCCCAAAAAGGCATGGAAATTGTCTATTTTTCTTTAATGAAATTGCATAATGATCTTACAAGAAACTGATTTCTGAAATGCCTAAATTAAGAATACTGGGTATAATTGATTAGTGAACCCTAAGAAAGAGAAAATTGTTACCTGGCCAAGGATAAGAAGATCTGGTCTCACAGGAGAACTTTTCTGAGGCTTCTCCTTAACAATTAGGTAATTGTTATATAATGCCCATTATATTGATGAGGAAACTGAAGTTCAGAGAAATTAAGTAACAACTATCCACAGTTTTACAGTTAACAGGAGGCCAAAATTTGAACTAAGTAATAAGACACAAAGTCCATGATTTCAACCTCTATGCAAATTGTCTTCCCTTATACAGTCAGGATATAGCACTGAAAACTGTGACCAGGTCTTGAAAATCAAATTCCAGATTCTTCTGTGCAAAGACTGAGTGTCCATTTGAAATGTTTAATATACTGCATATTTTTATATCATTGTAGGTCACATTAATCCCATGTTAGTGCTGTCTCCCAAGACTAGTATTTATTAGTATTAATATTACTATTAATATCTTCAATATTAACATTTCTTAGTATGTAATGATTTCCAGCATTAGTGCTGTGGTTTTTAACCACATAGTAGTCCTTAGTCAGATATTTAAAATAACAGTTACAAAAAAGAATTTCTGAGTTTCTTCCCAAGCTTACTCTTTGATAATTCTCTGCTTTTATAACTTTAATGTGCATATGAGTAGCCTGGGGATCTTGTTAAGATGAAGATCCTTGGTGAATAATTCTGGAGAGATTCTGCATTTCTAACAAGTTTGCAGATGATGTTCAGAGACCAAACTTTGAGTGCTGAAGATAGGACCTCTTCACATTCTTTCTAGATACTTCTTGGGAGTGAGAGGGAGGAAGTACATGCATAGGAAACTCTTTGGTTATATATTGCTGGAATTCACTGAAGTGATGTCTCTAATGTGACCAAGACCCAAAGTGAAATCTACCTGATGAAGGCCACTGGCTGTATTTTCCTCACTGCTCAAGACTGGCCATGCTACTTATACTTAGGAAATTAAAGATCAAAAGCTTATTTCATTCAGTAGCAAGATGAAAAATGCTTGTTACATGTTATGCATCTTGATATAGTATGATGTCATTAAGAATAACAATTATCACTAAATCACACTGCAAATTGTTTTAAGTAATGTATAGGTTTTATCACCTGCAAGGTACTGATAGTGATTAATTTGACCCCCACTAAAACCCATAAATTTTTATTATACCTTCCAAATGTTGAAGACATTTTGTTAACCACATAGAAATAACAAATTCAATTCAATTTGTATTCTATACAAACACAAAATACCTCCCAGCTCCCTAAGAAAGAAATAAAGAAAAAAGAAATTCCAGTAAAGCTGGATAATGGCATTAAGGACTGTGTCCCCTCCAAAATTCATATGTGAAAATCCTACCCCCCAATATCATGTGGAGGTGGAGCCTTTGGGAGATGATTAGATCATTCATTAGGTGAAGCCCTCACAGATGGGTTTAGTGTTCCTACAAAAGAGACCACAGAGACCTCTTTTTATTCTTGTACCATGTGAAGATACAATGACAAAATGGCTGTCTGCAACCTGAAAGAGATCCCTAACCATTACCAAATCATGCTGACAGCCTGATCTCAGACTTCAGACTCCAGAAATGGAAAAAATAATTTCTGTTGTTTATAAACCACCCACTCTGTGGTATTCTGTTGTAGCGGGCTGAAATTAGACAAATAATGACTTTAGTAATGCTACTTAGTGCTATTCTAATAATAGATGCAGCAATGTTAAAGCTGACTAGCATTGTCTTGTCCAAACCATTCATTGTATAAATGCAGAAACTAACACTTGGAGAATTCAGTAAGTTGTTTAAGGTAAAATTAACAAAATCAAAAAGAGAACATTAGATTTTGACTTCTGGTGGTTAGAAAAGAACATTCCCCATTTGCATATATGTACCCCCAATGTTACAATACCAGTCACAATAGGCTAGGTTATGCTCCATTAGAAAATGACTCTCAAGTCTCAGAGGCACACAACACAAATGTCTATTTCTTGCCCATATTGCATACCCGCTGTTGTTCAGCTGTGATTCTGCTTCACGTTATCTTCGTTTTGTGACCCAATTTGACAGAACAGCCCTATCTGGGAGATGGCTGTTCCCATTGTAAAGGGAAGAAAAATGAGTTACTTTTACTCACATTTCATTAATCAAGAAAATCACATAAAATGTCAGGATGTATTTTCCACCTGCAGGGAGGAACACTCCAAGGGTCATGGTCAACCTTGATGTCAGTGGAGCAGAGAAGGATACTTTTTCTACCAGGGTAGTAGAAATACTACTTTTAAATGATACAATCTACAAATGGTATGAATTCTGGTGCTTTTGCATGGATCTAACACTTGCAGCAAACGTTCAGCAAACAGCCCATATTCATGACATCTTCCTTCCCTGTGGCTCCAATTTTAACAGTTTTCTGTTAAAAGAGATGGGTCAAAACCATTCTAAAGTACTTAAATGGGAATATTCTCTCTTGTGGACTAAGAAAACAGCCATAAGTAGCAGCTATACCATTTTAGAGTTAGTAGATTATGGAGCAAAATGATACATAGATCACATCAAAAAGATGAATGGGCAGAAATGGGAGGATGAGAGATGATTGGAGAGGTGCCATGTTCCCTGTGTCAGCAAGGCACAGATAGCTGGCCCCAAAGGTTGGGGACTCAGGAAGGTTGGTTGACTCAGATTTAAGTTATAGCCCAGCCAGCAGATGTGTACAAGTGGATAATTCCACTCTCACAAATATGTGACTACTGTCACCTCTACTTATGTGTACCTACCTATAAAATCTTAATAGCCCTTGCTCAAAATGATATTCGCACTTCAGGTTACCACAACTACAGCAGATAAAAATGACAAGAGATGCAGAAAAGACCACAGGACACTTTTCAGAATAAAGCACTTAACTCCCTTATGTATAATCCACAGAAGCAGGGAACCCTTAGATCCTCTATTTTGAATATGGTCTTCCAGCAAGTATGAAGTGTAAATTAACAGATGAAATGAAACCAGAGGGGTGGGTGTATTTGGGAGAGAGGGAGAAAAGGGATCATTTCTCTTGTGTTGATTGGTCATGACCAAGAAAACAAATGAGTAACACACTTAGTTACCTTCTAGCTGAAAAAAGAGACCAGGATGCAAACTGGCTGTTTTAATGACATTGCTAGGCAAAGTCAACATCTGTCAGCAATTCTGCCAAGAACAGGTAAGTTCCTTAAATTTTTCTAAAAAATTCCATGTGAAATGGGTATAGCATTTTTGACAATTATATTCCAATTAAGTGTGTGTAAATATATGTGTATTTGTTTTTGTGTGAATGTGTATATAATTCTGAACATGTGTGTACATGTGTGTATGTGCTTCTGTGTATGCCTATACATGTGAGTATATGCACATGTGTGTGTTTATGGGGGCACAGGCTGAAGTTCTGACTGATACATAGAGCTGCTTATATATGTGCATATAACAGCATTCTCCTAATTATTTCTCTAATTTGGATCAATTCACATTGAGCAAGATTAGTTCCTGACAATCTATTTGGATCATTTCACTGAAGAGTTCATTTTATTTTCTGGATAAGAAAAATCAAAGGATATAGACATCTGAAGGGCTTAGGCTCTATTTTTTTACAGGGTTATTGAGCTTGAATGTAATTGAATTGTGAACACACCAAACCCTGTTCAGCATAGATACTAGCTCATGTAGTAAGAATCTTAAAATGTCTCAAAAAATAATTGGTAAACTCCTGCCACTGAAAGGAAATTTATTGGCTACTTTAATTGCATGCTTTAATTACACATTTAAATTATATAAGGTTCTGGGATCTCTCCATAATATCTCTGTTTTTTCTTTATTTCCAGAGATCTCAGTCTAGCTTTCACTGAACCTGCTTATTTTCTTTGGCAGGACTTTTTACATAAGAGAGAGAAGAGTAGGATTATGTAAAATGATGGAATGGTTTATCATTGCCTTCTTACCTTCACAAAGTGTAGACTTTTGGATCGAATTTTTAATAACATATTTTTTGGTGAGAAAAGGTAAAAAATTTAAAACCAAAATGACAAAAAAATCTTGATATTATTTTTTGAAGTGTTTTATATAAAATTTGGCTGAAATGTTATAATCAATGTGATTTCTTTTTGATTACTGTTTGCTCTATGTTCACTCTAAGTTAAAATGGCTACCTCACACATAAACATCAATCTTATAATCAACCAAAATGTAAACTGATGTGGTCATTTTACCATTTTCTTCAGAGTGTTGATTGGCTTGGTTTCTTTCAAATCAACCTGATATTAAAAGCTTTTGTCTTCAGAGTGAATGTCTTAAAACCTCATTAAAACAACATAACAAGTACAGAAAATTTGTTCCCAATAGATAAGTATATCTAAGGGGTTAGAAGCATATGTGTTAGAAGGTGGGGTGGGGAACAGTAGACTATCCCCCAAACTGATAAAGTACTTTGAGACCAGACAACAAAGCAGGTGGCTCCATACAGGTGACTCCATACACAGAGTTTTAGTCAGGCTAACTCACTGAGAGGGAAGATTAGGCAGGTGATGATCCAAGCAGCTGCATAGATATTCTCCACAAAGTCCTGACCTCAGTCGACAGATTTTACAGAGTGAGGGGACATACAGAAGGACACTGTAGTGAGATCAAGATTCACGCATACCTCAAAGGATAATTGAGAACTAATCTTTCATTAGATCTTGTCGCCCAACCTGTTCATCAGGAAGGGGAAAGACTGTGTTCTTTCCCACAGATTCATGAGAGCTCAAGGCAAGCCTCCCCCTGTTCCAGCCTTGGCCAGCATTTCTAAGTTACGTTTATTAAAATCTCCAAGGGACTCAGAACACATAGCCCCAAGAGAGGTCATTGAGTGAACACGAGCAAGATGGAGAGACAAAGATGGAGTCAGTATTGTCAGCACGGCTACACGATGAAATGTATATATTCTTGAATGACTAAGCTTATCATGTTCAATGACAAGAGATAAAGTCAACAGCTCTAGACGTTTTAAAGCCAAAAGCAAGAGAAAGACATGTTTTTAATGCTTTAGAATACACTATAGTTTGTCACTTTATCAAAGGACTTCACATGTTGGATAAATATTCACTTAGTGAAACAACCAATATCATCTCTGCTTTGTCAATGATATAGACAAATCACAGAGAGCCAGGGATACTATTGCAAACCGGGAGATGGCATAGTGTCCTCTTAAAACAAATGCCTTATATTAACGGTAAGTACACACATTTCAACTGTCCAAAAGCTCTTCAGGATGACTAAATTCTAATATAGAATATTCTGGAAAGTGAAAGGTTACAAAGGACTATAAATACTTTAAAATTATAAGGATTAGGACAATTCTAAAAGAAACTAAGAAAAAAACAAATAGACATTATAGCTTTTTTTTCTTCTAAGATTTTATTTAAATTCAATTTAGTTAACATATAGTATAATATTGGTTTCAGGAGTAGAACCCAGTGATTCATCACTTACATATAACACCCAGTGCTCATCCCAACAAGTACACTCCTTAAAGCCCATCACCCATTTAGTCCATCTCCCCACCCACCTCCCCTCCAGCAACCCTCAGTTTGTTCTCTATAATTAAGAGTCTTGTATGGTTTGTCTCCCTCTCTGTCTTTATCTTATTTTATTTTTCCTTCCTTTCCCCTATGTTCATCTATTTTGTTTCTTAAATTCCACATATGAGTGAAATCATATTGTATCTGTCTTTCTCTGACTGACTTCTCACTTGGCATAAAACACTCTGGTTCCATCCATGTCATTGCTTATGGCAAGATTTCATTCTTAATGGCTGAGCAATATTCCATTGTGTGTGTGCGTGTGTGTGTGTGTGTGTGTACCACATCTTCTTTATCCATTCATCAGTCTACATTATAGATTAATTAACATTCTATGGCAATCTATTAAGTTCATAACTAGTACATTCTTACACTGGCATGCTTATTCATGGAAAAGAAAAACATCATTAAAATATTATAATTAAAGAATTATATTCAACTAACTAAGTACTTTCTAGAGAAATGACTTTTAACTTTTTTTAAAGTGCATCATGAATTCTATTTGAACTCCAAAACCCGTAGTTAGGGTTTACTGTAAAAGCAAGGTAAGGAAGTAGTAAGTCAATTAAATAAAACAGATGTTTGTTTTCCACTGACATAATAGTGCAGATACAAAGGGTCAGGACCTGTGGCTTGACTGTGCCATTCCCAGCAAGTAGCTTCCAACACTGCTACTTTTCCCCATTTTATAGCCTTCAGGAGGAAAAAAGAAAATTCCAGCAAGGCTCCTCAGGGAGATGATCCAGGAATTACACATATCACTTTCTGCCATAGCCCATCCTCTTGATTTTAATCACATGGCCAATAAACTGAAAGAAGAATGAAAAGGAGCAGCGGTTGCTGGTGGCCCAAGATGAAACTCCGTGAATTTCATCACTAAAAGGGGAAGGAGAGAATGAAAACAGGGAAGGGTTATGTTTATACAAAACTTCTCTTAGTTTTACACACTCTCTCCAAGGATCTAATGTAAAAATTCGAACATACCATAAATTGGTCATGTTTAATTCCTTCTGTCTAACCAACTTCACCAAATTCATGCCTCTGCCATTGACTTTATCATCCTTCACTAATAACTTAACAATAAAGCTATATTCCTAGTTGCTGTGAATTATTATCTTTTTAATATTAATAGTCCTAACTCTTAGCTGCAGAAGCAAGAAACATTCATCAAATACAGAATTGTAGGTGCAATGCTTTACTTAAGCAAAAGCTCCCCAAATACCTGGCCACTTTCATCTAGGAACTGACACTCTTAATAATAAGAAAGAGGCAAATAACATTCATATAAAGAACTTCTGCATATCCTCAGTAAAAAAAAAAAAAAAAAAAAAAAAAAAAAATACCCAAAGGATTTATTTGGGTGATACAAAAAGGCAGAGTCATAAAAATGAAATGCAAGATTGTACTTGAGAACTTTGAGGCCCAAATCAGGCCAGGAAACTTCAGTTTCCTTAACTAGATAATGTCCTAATTGGATCTTATCTTTATTCTTTCAGTTAGAAAAGAAAAGAAGATGAGCTTCTGGAACTGTTGTAACAACAAGACAATGAAAACTTAGCAAGTTGATGTGGAAAACTTATTCTATGGAAAAAAGTAAAGCCGATCTAATACTTTGGTGATGATAGCAGGGCAATTAGATTAAAAAGCACCGAGAAAATTTGACAAGTAAGCTGACTCTCTTTCAATATCAAAAAATTCTTTTGACCTCCAGGCACTAAGATGATTAAGTTAAAAAGTAACACAGTGAGAAGATAAAGCCTGCCTAAGCTACAGATGTGGCTGGCACAACAATGTAAAATCATGGGGCTGTGAATTGGTTAGGATTCTGGATATTTAAGGGGGGTGCTCTGAAAATGACCTAAACTAGCAGCTGATAAGGAAGAACATGCTGATATTTTTTCAAAGCTCCCTACTAACCAACTAAGATGCTATAAAAAGTGTGGTAACCCCTACCAGGAAAAGCCTATCTCTCCCAGCCTAGTTCATTTTTCTTTCCTGAAATACAGTCTATTTTTGAACACTACCATGAATAGAGTTCCCTCCCTTGGAACAGTTCAGTGCTATACAGTTCAGCATGTTCTGGCATAATACCTTTTATTCAAAAGTTTCATAATCCACTTTACAGACAAAAGTAGATTAGGGAGATCTGCTTGGTGAGAGTGGCTTTCATATGACAAGGTAAGAAGCTGCATGGGGAGCAGGAAGAAAGAATGAAACAGAATTTGCATTAGCAAGGGGGAAGTAAATATGGGCTCCTGTAGTCAGACAAGAGAAGGATAAAAAGAAGCTGCAATGACAATTGAAGGTCAGGGGGAGGTATGAAGGGAGGAAAAGATCTTAGGAAAATTTTTTAAAGGACATTGTCTCACATGGGTGATTTTTAGGTGAATCTCTGAAAGGAATCTGGGAAAGAAAGACTTTTTAATGTGAAAAGACATAAATCCTTACAGGTAGGAATGGACCATAAAAATCATCAAGTCACGAAATTTTAGAAATGAAAGTGATTTTAAGATCAGTAATTTCGTTCTGCAGATGAGAAAACTGAAGCTCAGAGAAAGCATTAGTGAAATGCCCACGGTTGTGGAGTGAGGGCCAGTACCTATACACAAAGGTGGGTTCACTGTCTACACATCTAGTGCTGTGTCCACAACATCATGCCACAACCACCTCTGAATGGCAAACATATTTTTTTTCCCAATTGAAGGAGTGCAGTTTTGCCATTTTAAACAGAATATTCCAGAATGTGACATCTTTAAGCTCGCTCTTTACTATCAATTTGCAAGTAGTGGAGTACTCCAATTCCTACATGACAGGACTGTTAAACGATGTGAGAGATTACTATTAATTAAACAGATTTACAATCCATTTGTGTTCAGTTTTTATGTATCTTTCTTTGGAATAGTACTCAGTTGGGGGCGCCTGGGTGACTCAGTCAGTTAAGCATCTGACTCTTGGTTTCAGCTCAGGTCACCATCTCACTGTGATTTCGAGCCTCACATTGGGCTCCATGCTGACAGCTCAGAACCTGCTTGGGATTCTCCCTCTCCCTCTCTCTCTCTCTGCCCCTCCCCTGCTCTCTCTCTCTCTCTCTCTCTGTCTTTCTCTCTCAAATCAATAAATAAAACGTTTTAAAAAATAGCATTAACCTGAAAATATTGTACATAAATGAACAAAGTTATATTGTCTAACTCAGACCTCCCAGAGCCAAAAAGCTTTGAGATAACATCTGAATTAATGTTTTAGGTATCGTGTTAGCTGAGTAAAATTGATATCTTCTCTAAGACAGAAATCACATCAGATGTGTGGAATCACTATGTTGTGCATCTGAAATTCATGCAGGATTGTGTCAAATATACTTCAATATAAAAAAATTACATTAGATGGGCTTTTGCATCAAGTCTGAAGTAGAGCTGAAGCTTAAAACATCCTTCTCTAGAATCTAATAAAATGAGTTAGAAACTAATTATGAGCTAGTCAAAAACAAACTAGCAGCCCCCCCCAAAAGCAAAACAAAACAACAAACAAGTTCATAGCATAAACTTTGTCCAATCACAAGAATATTAAGAGGCTCAACATGGTTCTTTTTTCTTATCATTCGCCTACAAACCTCTTCTTTCCATCAGTATTGCTGAAAAAAAAACTCGAATAAGTTCTAATTTTTATTAATACCTTGCAGTTTGCAGGAAAGCAGGTCAGACTGGTCAGTAGACAGCATGAGAAAATATCTCAGGACTAGCGACTCCTAGTGGCCAGCTCAGTGGAGATGAGAGGAAACCACAAGGCCTTGTGATTTCTCAAGGCTACTCTCCTACTTGCAGGGAATATCGTGCAGCACAGAAACATCCCACACATTACACATTCGCCCACACAATAAATCCCACATTACTGCATAGGGACCTTAGTACAAAGTGTTTAACAAAATTGCAGGGAGAGAAAGGGATGTGAGTCACCACAGGAAGGCTGCCAGAGCTTAGGCTCCTTCCTCAGGAGCCTCCCCTAAGCCCTCAGTTTGAAGAAAAAAAAAAAAAAGGAAAAGACTATAGTACGCATACCTCAAACTGTAGCTCATACAAACACAAGGAGAATTCACCCACTCTCTGGGGGAACCATGGAAAAGAGCAGGGCTGTCTAAATGACACATGAACCAAATAAGAAGAAATAGTATGGTGGCCATGTAAATATACCACAGAAGGAAGAAAGGGAGAAGGGAGAGGATAGTATGTAAAATATTGCCAAAAAATGAATCTGGAATCAAATTCAGCCAAAGGAAAGGTTTCTATTTGCACTATTTATTATAGAATAAGTTAATATGAAAATAAGTCGAGACACTAAAAACTCCAACAACATAATAAAACACAGAATTAGATTAAAAGAGAAAGATTATAATTAAGAAAACCAATAGCAATCTGAATCAACAATATTACACAAAGAAACAATAAATTAGAAGCAGCCGAGGACAGAAAACACAGAGTTGAATATTGCATATAATTAAAATGTGTAAGGGAGTTATAGGTACTGTAACAATTAGGAGAAAAGTATAGGTATAAAGGAATGAAAAGAGAATTCAAGACAATTAGACCCCAACCCTAGTAAGACATCTGGTAAATTGAACCAAAAAATTGTTTCAAAACTTTAATAAAGGATGTTAATTTTTAGGTGAAGGGGAAACTGGCAAAGGTATATACACACATTCCAAGAAAACCCCATTCAGAATAATCAATGCCAACTGATTCTCCATTGAACCTCAGGTATGAAAAAATAATTCTGTAAGTATTCATGTAAACGTAAAACATGTCACATACAAAAGTAAGTTACAGGGTTAGCTTTAGACATTTCCATAACTATGTTCTGTGTTAGAAAAACAATATAAGAAAAATATCTTCAGAAATCCAAGACAAAAATAAGCTAGTCATTTGCCCAAGCATATTATCCCTAGAAATGTATCAGTCAAGTATAAAAGAAAAGATAAAGGTTTGTCATATACAAAGGAACTCAGGGAATATACAACCCACCAGCCTGCCCTTCTAAAAAAAAAAAAAATTACAAAAACAAAACAAGCAAACAAACAGCTGGCTGGTGATGACATACATGTAAACAAAAGATGAATGGAACTGTCGTAAAAGAGGACTAGTTCAATACCCAGGGCTAGAGAAAGCAGAAAAACAGCTACAAGCTTCTGAGAGAAAAACAAGATGCCACCACATTTTTATACTGAGACACATTTCTTCTTCAAGTTGTCAAAACAGTAGAAAACAATATTCAGCAAACAAATCTCTGGGATTATAGTACCTAAGGATCCTCACTGAAAAGATATTTAGTAATATTTAAAGGCCTACTCCTCCTATCCTTTTTTTTTAACCCAAGACGTTTATTAAATAGTCCCCCAACTTTATACAAAGGAAGATCGCTGTCTTCTTGCAATACCTAAAATATGAAGAAGCTTATCAACTAGATATTAGGATAATGTATTAAAATTGTATGGGAATCAAAGAAAAGAAATACAGCAGTCTTGGAGAGAAGCAAATGTGAATTTCTTAAGGTTCTGTCACCTTTGAACCATGAATCACAGGACTAAGCTAAGTGTTAATTGATTTATAACACTGGGCATGTGGGCACGTTTTCAGAGACAAAAATTATCTGCAAAAACTCCGAAAGTATTCTTGTTGAACAATATATATTTTTTTGTTTTATATATTTTTTTTGTTTAACCTAATTCAAGAAATTTTTTTGATAACAACCCAGTCACAGGAAATCATTTAAAGGTAAAAGCTGCCAGGAGTTTCTTACATTGTGCTGAATAGGGAAAGAAAATTTCTATAGTGCTCATGGCTTAGTCTTTAGAGATCTTTTGCAATTACTACTGCTCTCTAGGACAGCCAGGGTATAAAATCACGTATTTGTTGAGCAAATGCATAGATTATGGTGTGCACCATGAAACTTAACCTTCTGGTCGTTTTGCTTCTATAACATTAAGAAGAGTTTAATTTTCTTAGCTGTCCTATTTTTATCCTTTCATTCATTCCAGACAAAGATAATTATAACCCTCTCATAGAAGTCCCCAAATGTTCAGCATTGGCCCTACCTACGCCATCTCTCATGATCTTCAACTCTCTTCCTCCTTCATTATTCACCAAACCAGAAACTGTCATTCCCATCACTGAGATGGCCACAATTTTTATATCCTCACTGAAAGCATCATTAAGAATATTCGTAATGCTGGGGCCCTTAGGTGGCTCAGTCAGTTGGGTGTCCAACTCTTGACTGCAGCTCAGGTCATGATCTCACAGTTTGTAAGATCAAGCCCTGTGTGGGTTTCTTTGTGCTGACAGCATGGAACCTGCTTGGGATGCTCTCTCTCCTTCTCTCTTCCCTCCCCCACACACGTTGTTCTCTTTCTCTCTCAAAATAAATAAATAAACTTTTTAAAAAAGAGTATTAGTAATGCTTACCTATCCAAAGCTATATATTCTCTTACTCACCATCCCAAATATATTATACCTATACTTATCTAGATCATTACTTAGCCTTTATGGTTAAATATTTTAAGTGTACATTTAAAATAAATGTTTGCTCTCCCATTGATATTCAAAGACTTAAGTTAATGGGAGCTTTTTTGTAACTTCTGTATTTCTCAAAGTAGGAAGTTCTACACACAAAGTTTCAAAAATTTAATGAGCATTTAATAAAAATGAAAATATCACAGGAACTTCAATCACACACACACACACACACACACACACACACACACACACAGTGGTAAAATGCAGAATAGTATTAACTCATATTTCTTAATCATCTAGCTCTGCCATTAATGGTTCACTAATTTGTTTTAAAAATTTTAAGAGAATGAGCACAATACAAATACAATTGAAGCCCTCATGGTTGGTATTCCATTCCTACACTATCCTCCTCTCTTTCCTGCTTAGAAGTTATTACCCTTTAGTTGGAATAAGTCAGAGAATTTTCCTCACTGTCTCACACAGTATACAGCAAAATTATGTTCCTGAGTCAATGGTAGTAAATGGCTTGATTATAGACCCTTTATTGACTTTATTTCCCCCTTTTTATTTTCCAGCTCCTCTCATAGAGTTTCCTTTGGTAATCCCCCAAATAAATTTGAGAAATTTATACAAAAATTTTTGCCTCAATTCTGTTTTGTTTGTAGCCAAACTAAAACATTCACAGTGAAAAAAAAAAAAAAGAAAGAAAAGAAAAAAAGAAAGAGAAAAGAAAAGAGAAGAAAAAAGAAAAAAAGAAAAGAAAAGATCTAGTATGTGTCTTGATTTTTATTTTATTTTTGATATCTTTTGCTTCAAAAAAAGCCTCGGGGTTGTTTTTGGCTGTGTATCAGTATTTTATTTTATTTTATTTTTTTACTTTATTTTTTATTTTTTAAAATTTACATCCAAATTAGTTAGTATATAGTGAAGCAATGATTTCAGTAGATTCCTTAATGCCCCTTACCCATTTAGCCCATCCCCCCTCCCACAACCCCTCCAGCAACCCTCAGTTTGTTCTCCATATTTGAATCTCTTTTGTTTTGTCCCCCTCCCTGTTTTTATATTATTTTTGTTTGTTTGTTTTTAACTCGTTCAGTGCCCTATTATCAGAAAGACATATTTCAATATTTTGTTCAAATTTTTTTCTACACTTTTTGTGTATATGTAACCTACCTGGAATTTATTTTTCTTTATGGTGTGAGATACAGGTCTATTTTATTTTTCCTGAGAGGGATAAACAACCAACCCAGCATCATTTATTGAATAGAATAGACATCCTTTCCTCACCTATTATTAGTAACTATCTTTTTGATCCATGAAGTTTCCATATGTGAATGGAATGTTTGTGGGCTCTTTATTCTATCCCACCAAGATGTTTTCTACTCCTGGACCAATATCATACACTCTTTATTATTATAACTCTGTAATGAGTTTTATTATCTTGTACAGTAAATTCCATTTTTATTTTAGTAATTGTTTAAATTTTAAGACATATGATTTCTTCTTTTTCACATTAACCTGTTTGTTCTACTTTAGTCTTTCCTTCATAAATCATTCTCTCTTTTAAAGAAAGCTATTCTCCCACTCATTTATGTGAACATATTAAGTATAATTACTTAAAGAATATAATTTCAGGAGAATTTGTAATATAAATGCCAATTTCATTTCTGAAACCAAGTATATAATTTTTGGTATTCAATCTTATATTTAATCTATTTTACCCTGTGCTTGGAGCAGAGCATGTGAACGTATTGTGCTCTTGTCTCTTCTCTTATATAACAAAGTCCAAAGAACTATAACAAAGTTCTCTACCTGATTTCTCAAAAGCAATCGCATCTGCATCAGCTGTAATGTAGAAAACAGCAATTTCACTTCCAAATTCTTGGTTCCCCAGATTCATGGGTCCCTCTTCAAACTCCAATTTTATTGAGGGGTCTGGTCTATTATTAGAATCATCTCCTGGGGTAAAAGTAAAATGAACCTCTCCCAACTCTATCAGTAGTATCTCTCACTTCAGCATATTTGAAAGAGTTTAACAATTTAGTTAGTATTAATTTAGATAAATTAAAACCAAAAATGTATCCCATGACATGTATTTATTTATATCTTACTTTTTATCAGCAAGAATTTCAGAGTGCAACATAAAATTTTCTTCTTTCAAGAGTACAGAAGAAGAAAGAAAAGTGGTTGATGCTTATTGCAGCCAATTATAATATGCCACAATTTCAGTGCTCAAGCACTGAACCTGACGTAGGACATCCTTATCTCTGGCCAGCTTCACCTGACAGAATGGGAGGCAAACTGGTTTACTTACAAATAGATTTAGGTTTTGTTTATTAATTTTTAATTCTAGACTCATTATTTATTCAAAATGTAGAAGTGTCAGTGATAAACTGTTCTTTAATTAGCAGAAAACCATCTTGATTTCATATAAAGCAAAGAGCTATGGTTGACCTGTTCTCTAACCTGTTCTGTTGTTATAATTAGTGTGTTTAAAAAGATAAAGTTCAGGACAAGTGAGCAATGTCTTCCCCACCCAGAATACTTCCTTAAAATAGAAACAAATGTTTTGTGTTTTTTTTCTCTCTCAGCAGCTACTCCCATTCATTGGTAACCACACAAGGCCATAAAGAATAGCCATGTGATGCCTTGTTAAAACAGACTTTGTTTTAAGTTAAATCAGTACTACCTTACATTGCATAATTTCACATGGGTAATATAACAAAGATTACAAAATGTGTTATTATTTCAATAAGAAACATGTATGTGTGTGGGGGGAGGGAGGGAGAAAGAGAGACAGAGATGTACCTATTAGTATATGTGTTGAGCTTAGCATACACCTATACATAAAAGTTATTTTCAGAATGCCTACACCTACATAAAACAGTAGAAATGCCTTAATAAGGACGTGAGCCAGAGAGTACAAAGTTGATCTGTTAGAAAGTCACCACAAATATCAACTGCATGTGGCTAATTACTAATTGGCCTGCCATGAATTTCCTATTTTTCCTAATAGTTCCGGAAATGATAAAGGGTCCTTTTTGTTTACAACATGCATTTAATTTCATTCACCTCAACAAATGGCCTGTTCAGGTGATTAACGTTTATAACTCTGGCCGTATCTTTACTCATTAATATCTTCTTAAAGATTAACCACCCTTTTTAAGCTACTCAATGTATAGAGGCATAATGTTGCTAAAGGGTCATGCACAACTCATTTACACCAGCCAGTACCAGTAAGATAGACCTACGTTGTTGCTTTACAAATCTTTGACAATTTGAGAGGTTTTGCTCTTCAGTTGGTGCAGGGGTCTATGTTCTTTCACAGTTCTTAGACTGGCATACTTTCAAAACCCAAAAATGGTGTCAAAAAGAAGTATACCTTCAAGGCACCATTCTCTCAGCACCTATGAGGTCCTGTTTGCAGCTCTCTTTGCCTTACTGGTGGCACTCTGTGCTGGATTATTTGCAGTGTCCTGGCTGGCAATCGAGGGATCAGAAAGAGGTAAGCCCTGTGGCTTTGGTTTAGGAAGAGACTCTCTGATGAATGTGCCCAGGTTAATCTCAGTTATCCCACCAGGATGTCTTCTCCGTTTCTGTGCTCTCATGACAAGACACCTATGTCGCATTCAGATGCTTTCGGTATCAAGTTTGGAATTTAATTCAGAATTCAAGCATGAAACTAAGCTTTTTAAAATAAAAGATGTTAAGTAAGTTTTGTTTTTTTTTTTTAGTTTTAACATGTAACTAAGTTTCATAGCCCAGATTTCTTCTGATGGAATTTAAATCATAAATATATTAAAATGTTGTTGACTATTCAAGTCAGTAAGTAGGCAAGGTTAAAGGAAATATATTATTTATTTCTAGGGAATAACAGTTTCATTTTCTTATTAGCCAACAATAAGAATACAAGGGAACTTAGATATAATTGTAGACTTTGCACTACAAGAATACAAGGGAACTTAGATATAATTGTAGACTTAGGTCTCAAACTGCCTGAATAGCAATTTTTAATAAACAGAAATAAAGAAAGGTAACTATTATTTACACCTAAATTATCTATATCATCAACTTTTCAAAGATCTTCAAATATATTCTCTTTCTACAACAAATCTATGATTTAGTTGTTATTGTTACCCTTATTTTAGAGGTGAGAAATCAGAGACAAAGAAAGTTAAGTAATTTGTTTAAACTTGTATCAGTACTTTATAGTTTTAAAAAATAAGTCCAATATAATTCCATTTAAATACTGTATACAAGGGATGTATTTAGAAGAAAAAGAAAATTTGGGATATTTTATACAGAGGTTCACTTAGACTTTTAGAAAAGCATCTGCTCTGGTCTTAATTAAACGCTAAAAGTAACTGGAACAACGTGTAATCATTTAAGAGTCCATTGGAATCTTAATGTTCAATGAAGTTACAAAAGTTATTTTACAAGCAAAACAAAAATAAATATTTATAAATTTTAATGCGATTTAATAGAATAACTGAATATAAAAAAAGGAGTTGAGTTACATCTAAAATAGAATATTAGAGGACAAAGCCATGCTACTTTTAATGCATTGCTTTACTTTTTATTAAAAATCATTTTAGACTTACAAAAAGATTGCAAAAATTGTAGGTTCTTATATAACGTTCGCCTACCTTCACCTAATGTCAGTATCTTGTATATCCGTAGTACAATTGCTACAACCAAGAAATTAACATTGGTACAATATTATTGACTGAACCACACATTTTTATTCAGATTTTGCCAGTTTTCCCACTAATGTCCTTTACCTGCTCAGGATTCAAACCAGATTTCTACACAGGAACAGTTATCCTGTTCCCTCAGTCTCCTCCAGTGCAGGACAGTTCCTCAGTCTTTCTTTGTATTTCACATTTAAATATGCAAGTCTAAATGTAATTTTGAGTTTTTAAAAACAAATAAAATAGCATAAATGATAATATATTCCACCAATTATGCAATGATAACTGTTTAGACTGAACTTTATGCAACTTTATTGTTTAAATTGTTTCTAATGTTCTTTCTGGTCTGGGAAGTTTGGTGTCAATGTATGACAGATCCCGGGTTCTAAAGTATGTCAGTCAGTGTCCAAATTCCAGATCTGTCATCTGTGTCATTATCACCTTGGGAAGTGTTCACAATGAATCTTAGCCCCAATTTCCCCATCTGGGAAAAGGAGAACTAACATCTTCTTATACCGTAATGTAAGAATTATATATCATTATTACCATATTTACTAATGATTTCATCATTGTGTTTCAGTTGAAGTGTCTCATTTTAATTTAAACATATGTCAAAAAAGATATTCTGGTAAAGGGATTATGCAAAACTTGATGGCGCATTTTATTACCCATGTTTATATTCAATTTATTACCTTTCCACTTACATTTTTTATTATATGGGATAATATATTTCCTGCAGCATTCTCAACTTTTCCAATAAAAACAGTCACCATTTAATGGCAAAAGGTCATACATGCCAACTTTATAATTACTAGAATAAAAAAAATAGTTTCACATCTATCTTTCAAAGTAACACATACACTGAAATCTTCACAGCAATCCGCATGTAGAAAACCAACAGTGTCCCTGGATGCTGGGTGTTCAAGAAGTATCTGAAAGCAACTACAAACTTCTAAAACTTTTAATGGTCCATTTCTCACCATGAGTCCCTGGATCAGTTCTCCAAATTGGTGGAAGTTTATCCCTTATCTTTCAACAGGAATCTCAGTAGTAAAAAAATAAAATAAAATAAAATAACACTTGGAGCTTAGACTGTGGGTTAGATTTCAAAGAAAAGGAAAAAAATGGTAGGATAAAGAAGTTTATTTTTAATCTTGTAAAACAACCATATAGCTTAAAAAAAAAAAAAGCACCTAATTATGGAACATGAAGTCTGCAAAGAAAAAGCAAGAACCACCACTCCAACACAGGAAGCATGAACCTTAGGTCTAAGTATCAACAGGAATGTGCATATTCTCTCTTATTCATGACTCATATTGTTAGTGTTTTATCTCTTATTAATTCATTTAGATGCAGTGTTTGGAAAAAGTCACAAAGCCAGAGGGACATTGAAAATAACAGCTGGAGCCATGTATAATCCTAATTTGCAAGACAAACTCTCAGCGGATTTCAAAATTCTTGCTTTTGACCTTCAGCAAATGGTAGGAGACTGTCTTTTTTTTTTTTCAGCTGATTTAAAATTTCAAAACATAGTTTCACTAACTACTTGCCAAAAAATACATAGATCCCATTTTCTTACTTTGAGAAAATTAGTAAATAAATGTAATAAATGTATTTATTATACATGTAGTAAATAAATGTGCCCAGAATTCTTAAATATATGAGTCCTATCACCACAGAGAAGAAAACGGCCTATGATCCAATTCTAAACAGAAAAAAAAAGATCAATTTGTTTAAAATGTTTTATAAAAGTTTAAATCTTAAATACACTGTTTTTTAAACTTTTTTTTAGATAGATGATGTCTTTCAATCAAGTAATCTGAAAAATGAATATAAAAACTCAAGAATTTTAAGATTTGAGTAAGTACAGCTCAAAAATTTTCTACTGTTAGAAAGAAGGCCCAGAATCACAAAATAGTGATTTTATTTTATTTTTTACTAATATTTGGTAAGTGTAAAACAGGGTGACCCACTGTCAAGAGAAAAAGGAACACTTAAAATTTTCAACATTTTTCTAAGGATTTTATGAGGAAAGTGGCATAGCATAAACTTTCATATTAGTAGCAAATAATAACGCTGGATAATTTATCTTAAGTCAACATGTTTCTCTCTCCTGAGTAAAATCTTTCAAAAACACATGGATAGGGCTGAGGTTGAATGTATGCAAATGCACACAGAGTGTTTCATTTGCTCTGAATGTGTAAAAGATGCTCATTTATCACACTCCATTTGCACTGAAAGTCACAGAGAAAAGACACTTATTCACTGCTGCACTCAGAAAGCAAAGTCACTACCTATAAAATGTGAATATTCATTAATTTTACTTTTATTAATTTATCATTTACTACACATATATCATTTATTGTGTACTGACTAATGTTACTAAACATTACATTGCAAGTTGTATATACAGTTAGTAGAATAGGAATTCAGGAGAGAGAAAGACTTTAAATGATGTAGTCTGCCTTTGCTTGCCTGCTTTAGGTTGGAATGCCCACAGCTTCAGTGAGAAATTCATTGTCATCCAACAAAAGAAAGTGATTCACACTGCTTAAAATGGATTCCATTATACAAGGATATCTGATAAAAATTAGGAATCCATTCTCAACGTGGCTGTGAACATCATTGTTACTGAGGTGTTTTGTTTCTTTATAATTTGTTTCTAGAAAATTATTTCTTATTCTCAACCACATCTTTATTTCTTTGACTCTCACCCACTGATCCTGATGGTAGTTCTTAAGGTTTAGAATAAATATACCTCTATCTTTAGATTTCAGTCTTTCAAATACCTGAAGACTGTTTCTAGTGTTACCATTTTAAATGCAGGTAGGTACTTTCTGGGGTTTTGTCTAAGAAAAGCACTCTGACCTTCTATTTTTCTTTCCCCTCTCCGTGTAGGCTTCTGCACTAGCCCTACCATATCACCTGTACACTCGCAAAAATATCCTGTTTTCTCTCTTTTGTATACTTTTTCACTGCCTAGATCTGCATTTCTTCCTTACTATATATTGCATCCATCATTACAATCCATCCTTACAAGCCATTAAGAACCAGTCCATGCATCTCCCACAGGGATGGTCACATGATACTCTCGCCCCAGTTAGGTATGTCTCAGACCTGCTCACTTAGCATCCTGTACCTACAAATAAATTAACAACTGTCATACTATAATATAATCGTTAATGTGTCTCCTTTGTTAGACTATGAGCTCCCTCAGGGCAAAGAATATCTTTGATACCTGTATTTCCAGAACCTAGTAAATGTCTGCCTCAGAGGATGTACTTTATAAAGTCCTAGAAAGTAAATAAACCATTTCATTGGCACCTGATGTTGATATACTGAGTACTATGTTAGGTGCCACATGTTTTATTTAGCTCTTGTCCTACAGATATAAAAATAACTATACTGTGACCAGGGCATTAACTTTTTGTTATCATAGAATTTTAATTAAAAGAAATCTAAACTAGTTCTCTGGGAGCACAGAAGTGTTACAAATTCAAGAGCCCCTCAGTTTGGAAAGGAGAGTCATGGAAGGTTTCGTCTGATAAGCATGAAACAAGTCTACTTCAGGAGAGAAGAAAAGGGAAGCTATTTCTGTTACAGAAAGGATTGTTGCATATTAATGACGTTTTCTGTCTGTCAGCGAGTGTCCAACAAGATGTTGAGACAACAGGAAGGTGTTGAATATAAGCCTAGGAGTCTGACGTTTAACCTTTTTCAAGTGGAAGCCATAAGGGACTCTAGGTCATTGGAGAAATTCAGCAAGTCTAACTGTAAAGTGAGTCTCATCTACTACCTCACATCAAGAACAACTGAGTCAGAGAGCCTTGTGACAAAGACACTTGGTAAAAGAATCTTTAAGTCCTGGTGACCAAATAGAGGAAGGAAGGTCAACTCAAAGGCAGAGATCTCATTTAGAAAAACAATGACAAGGTATGGGGGCGCCTGGGAGCTCTGTTGGTTAAGCAGCCAACTTCAGCTCAGGTCATGATCTCATAGTTCGTGGGTTTAAGCCTCATGTGGGGCTCTGCTGACAGCTCAGAGCCTGGAGCCTGCTTTGGATTCTGCCTCCCTTTTCCTCTGCTCCTCCCCTTCACTCCTGCTCTCTCACTCTCAAAAGTAAATAAACGTTAAAAAAAAGAAGAAGAAAAGAAAAACAATGACAAGGTCAAATGAGGATTATTTAATGGGCAGAAGAAAATTCGGGGACTTGCCATTTGTTGTTGGAACAAAACTAATACTATCAGTGGAAGTCATAATGAAAACAACAATAGAAAAAAGTTTAAAAATCTCTTTTGCTCTTTCTTTCATTTCTTACTTCTTTCTCATCTATTTATTTACCTGTACTTATTCTTGGTCGAATTGTATATTCATGACATCTTAGTCCCAATGGCCAAACAACCCTACACCCATCTACTGTCTTCATTCCTACCTACAATACAGAGGCTTCTACCCTTGTTTTCCAGGACTTATTATCAGCAAGAGCCTCTTTTATGGGCTCAATATCAGAACTGGAAGGAGACATGTGGACTCTTAGGAAAGGTTTTTGTTTGCATGTTTGTTTGGTTTAGGTTTTTGTTGTTGTGTTTTGTCTTTCTCAAAAGAGTATTTTTATAATATTTATTCAATATTCTGTGATAATAAAAACATGCATGCAAGATTTTTTTTTTTTTGTCACTTCAAGCAATCTGTCTATTTTGGAGTATGTAGATTCAATTTCTCTTTTCCAGTTTTGTAGAGGATTGAGTGTGGATCTGTGCATTAAAGCCTTAATTCAGATTTTTTTCAAGTATTTTAGCATTCCTTAAGGAGAGTTACCCCAGGTACTTGCCTCTCATATCAGGCTCTGCTCAGTGAAATCCATACAAAGCACAGAGTCCATTGCAGAGTTTATTAGGATAGTTTTGCTAATGGAAGTCTTCATATCCACATGTTTACAACATGCGGATAGCTTTATTTTTACTAGATGAGGAAAAATTGCTGAATATAGACTTTTATATATATAGGCCTAATGGATGATCAAAACCCCATTTATCAAACCCAGAATTTTCTTTGATATTTAATAAGTAATCTTTTATTTCTCTAGAAGGTAAAGCCACTATACTGGAAACCATAAATTATTGAGCTGAGGAATTAATTCTTTCTCTTCCTTCATAGCTACCTAGAAGACCAATGGAGTACCTAAATCTTGCTATGTATTTTATAATGATTCACAAATAATACACTGTATCAATGTAGAGATACTTTCACCCAGTTGTACCTGAACTACGTTTAAATCAGAAGTAAAGATTTGAAAGATGCAATGCAAAAGAATTTCATGAAAATGTCTGTAAGATAAATTATAGGTCAGTTCTTTGCAAGACTGAGAAGAGAAAGAAATTCAGAAGCAGGAAAGAAAGCAACTAGCAAACATTTAGATTTACTTTAAATAATCATTTATAAAATGACATACACAGAATAAAGCGGCAGACTCCTAATTACCTTTATAAATTATTTTAATTTTAAATTCCAGTTGATAAAATGGGCAACAGAAATAACTGAATTCTCAACTAACCATATCCCCACCAACAGTGTGGATTAAAAAATCCCTTAAAATACCTATTTTCCTTTTTCTTACTGATTTCAATTAAACTCACATTATATTCACATGCATATGGTCACATTATAGCACTCAGAAAACTAAACTTAGTCATCAAGGTATCCTTCTTTCCTTTTAAAAATATCCCTCAATATCGGGGGACCTGCGGGGCCCAGTCGGTTAAGCATCCGACTTGATTTCAGCTCAGCTCATGACCTCATGGTTGGTGAGTTCAAGTCTCCCATCAGTCTCTCTGCTGTCAGCACAGAGCATGCTTGGGATTCTCTCTTTCTCTGCCCCTCCCTTGCTTGCACATGCTCTTTCTCAAAATAAACATTTAAACAATTGTGTTACTTAATATCAACTCCTGCTCCTCTATTCAAGTGTGTGTGTGTGTGTGTGTGTGTGCGTGCGCGCGCGCGCGCGCGCGCGCACGCGAGCATGTGTGGCCACTCTGCAGGTTTGCTCTCCTCTGGGAACACTTAATGTTATTCTGCTTTGTGGAAAGTGCTTTGATTCAGAGAGCATTTAGCAGTTGATTCTTTTAATAAAGTGCTGTTTACCCTTTGTGGCGATATGCAGCTTATTTTGCCCTTTGAGCACAGACAAGTCACAAAGTTAGGAAAGGAAAGGCTTTTGTTTACTCAGCAACCCTAGAGGTTATCAATATCATTAAGAAAATAAGAGATAAGAAACCTTTTGATTTATTGCACACAGGCTTTCCATACAGTGATAGGATTTATCTGCTTTACAAAAAAACTCAGATATTCCACTGGAATAAGTACTTTGAAATGAAAACGGCCATCGCTATGTTGTTGTTGTTGTTGCTGTTATTTCCCTAAAGGAAGAATTCTCATTTACTTTAATAAATAAAATCAATCTCACAGCAGTGATAGAGATTGGTATCATACCAATCAAACAACAGCTTTAGCTTTCTCATTAGGTAAAACACAAATGTTTATTATGTTTTTTCCTGATTTCTATATATATATATATATATATATGTCTCTTATCTCAAGATTTACACTGAGGAAGAGAAATTTTAAAAAATACAACTGCATGTGATATATGCTAATTAACTGGAATTAAAATAAAAAGCTTAAAAACACAAAAAGATATTTGTAAAAATAAACAAATAAATGTAGATATAGAATGTGTAACTCTTGCTCTTCTGAAGTACAAATAACTAAATAAAATGTATAATTTGCAGCTAAGAAGATACATCTTTATGTATTTTTATGCCGGGTTATGAACTAATATAGTCATTTTCAATGCAATGAAGGAAAATGCCAGACTTGTATTTTCTTTAACAAAAATGCGTTACGTCTTCACTCACTCTCTAACTCAAATAAAATAAACACAAGTATTCAGCCAAATTAAACATGTGGAGATTACATAAACAACTCAGATGTAGGGGTGCCTGAGTGGCTCAGTCAGTTAGGCAACCAACTCTTGATTTTGGCTCAGGTCGCGATTTATAGGTCACAGGTTCAAGCCCCACCCATTGGTTTCTGTGCTGCCAGTCCAGAGGCTGCCAAGTATTCTTTGTCTCCCTGGCTCCCTGCCCCTCCCCCAACTCATGCACGCTCACTCTTTCATTCTCTCTCTCTCTCTCTCTCTCTCTCTCTCTCTCTCTCAAAATAAATGAACATTTTTTTAAAAGAAACGGCTCAGATTTAATCAGAATTGAATTAAAGAATTAAACTATCTACTGTGCAATCAAGGATAAGTTTAAAATTTTGATATGAAGACCGAGAAATGTATTTTAATCCCGTCCATATTTAATCCTGTCCATTTAACTATATGGGGGCAAAGGGCGGTTAAGGAGGCATAATTAGAAGAAGGAGGAGGAGGGGCGCCTGGGTGGCGCAGTCGGTTAAGCGTCCGACTTCAGCCAGGTCACGATCTCGCGGTCCGTGGGTTCGAGCCCCGCGTCAGGCTCTGGGCTGATGGCTCAGAGCCTGGAGCCTGTTTCCGATTCTGTGTCTCCCTCTCTCTCTGCCCCTCCCCCGTTCATGCTCTGTCTCTCTCTGTCCCAAAAATAAATAAACGTTGAAAAAAAAAATTAAAAAAAAAAAAAAGAAGAAGGAGGAGGAGGAAGTGCAGGAGGAGGAGGAGGGTAGAGGGATGGGGTGGGAAGGAAGTAGGACAGGGAAGAGAGTGTCAGAGAGAAGAGGAAGAAGGAGAGCAGCAGAAGGTGAGAGAGACTTCTCATTTATAAAATTTGGTCACTATGATTAAATTAAGTTAAACATACTGACTTTTAAAAATTATTTATTTAATAGAGATGAAGTGTGAAGGAAGAGAAAAATAGAAGATTCCATCTCCTGAAATTATGCAGGGAAAAATTATCTATCTGTTCCTCCCCAAACCCAACTAGCTACCTTTCCCATTTATTTGATATAAAAATCTAGTAAAAATGCAAAATAAAAACCTGGACCTGCATCTAAGCAAACGTACTGTATTGTCTTTCCTCTCAACAAATAGTTCCTATGGTGTTGATAGTGATGGTGTTGGCAGTATGGGAATGGGAACTATACAAAACCACACCTGTAAACAGAGACTCTGGACTTCATTCCTATCTCTGAGAGTAATAGGCTGTGTAACTCTGGGCAAAGTTACCTACATTAGTCCAGGCCTCAATCTCCTTGTTGCTAAAATAACAATGTTGGCCAACATTAGGTGCAAAAACAGAGTAATCTCTCTTTTCTGGAGCTTCTGTTTAAAAAAAAATTTTTTTTTTCAACGTTTATTTATTTTTGGGACAGAGAGAGACAGAGCATGAACGGGGGAGGGCCAGAGAGAGAGGGAGACACAGAATCGGAAACAGGCTCCAGGCTCTGAGCCATCAGCCCAGAGCCTGACGCGGGGCTCGAACTCCCGGACCGCGAGATCGTGACCTGGCTGAAGTCGGACGCTTAACCGACTGCGCCACCCAGGCGCCCCAGGAGCTTCTGTTTAAATAAACATGGAATAAAGCCTGGAAGTTGTATGCCAGTTGGGTTTTTTTTTTTAATTTATTTATTTAAATTAAACTTTGTTAACATACAGTGTAGTATTGGCTTCAGGAATAGAGCCCAGTAATTCAACACTTACATATAACACCCAGTGCTCATCCCAACAAGTGCCCTTCTTAACGCCCATCACCCATTTAGCCCATCCCCCCCACCCAAGATCCCTCCATTCCTTTTCTGTATTTAAGTCTTTTATGGTTTGCCTCCCTCTCTGTTTTTATCTTATTTTTCCTTCCCTTCCCCTATGTTAATCTGATTTGTTTCTTAAATTCCACATGTGAGTGAAATCATATGATACTTATCTTGCTCTGACTGACTTATTTCACTTAGCATAATATACTCTAGTTCCATCCACGTTGTTGCAAATGACAAGATTTCATTCTTTTTGATTGCCGAGTAATACTCCATTGTGTATATATATCACATCTTTTTTATCCATTCATCAGTCAATGGGCATTTGGGCTCTTTCCATACTTTGGCTATTGTCTACAGTGGGGTGCATGTGCCCCTTTGAATCAGCACTCCTGTATCCTTTGGATAAATACCTAGTAGTGCAGTTCCTGGGTCATAGGGTAATTCTATTTTTAATTTTTTGAGAAACCCCCACACTGTTTTCCAGAGTGGCTGCACCAGTTTGCATCCCACCAACAGTGCAAAAGTGTTCTCTTTTCTCCACATTCTCACCAACATCTCTTGTTTATTGAGTTGTTGATTTTAGCCATTCTGACAGGTATGAGGTCATATCTCATTGTTGTTTTGATTTGTATTTCTCTGATGCTCAGTGATGTTGAGCATCTTTTCATGTGTCTGTTAGCCATCTGGATGTCTTCTTTGGAAAAGTGTCTAATCATGTCTTCTGCCCATTTCTTCACTGGATTATTTGTTTTATGGGTGTTGAGTTTGATAAGTTCTTAATAGATTTTGGATACTAACCCTTTATCTGATGTCATTTGCAAATATCTTCTTCCATCCCTCCGGTTGCCCTTGAGTTTGCTGATTGTTTTCTTCACCATGCAGAAGCTTTTTAAGTTGATGAGGTCTCAATAGGTCATTTTTGCTTTATTTCCCTTGCCTCCGGGGATGTGTCTAGTAAGAAGATGCTGTGGTTGAACTCAAAGAGGAGGCTGTCTATTTTCTCCTCTAGGATTTTGATGGTTTCCTGTTTCATATTTAGGTCTTTCATCCATTCCGAATTTTTTTTGTGTATGGTGTAAGAAAGTGGTCCAGTTTCATTCTTCTGCATGTTGCCTTCCAGTTTTCCCAACACCATTTGCTGAATTGTTTTCCATCAGATACTCTTTCCTGGTTTGTAGAGAATTAGTTGGACACACATTTGTGGGTCCATTTCTGGGTTCTTTATTATGTTCCATTAACTTCTGTGTCTGTTTTTGTGCCAGTACCATACTGTCTGGATGATTACCGCTTTCTGGTACAGGTTAAAGTCTGGGATTGTGATACCTCAGCGCTTTGGTTTTCTTTTTCAATATTACTTCGACTTTGGGGTCTTTTGTGGTTCCATAAAAATTTTAGGATTATTTGTTCTAGCTCTGTGAAGAATGCTGGTTTTATTTTGATAGCGATGGCACTGAATGCATCAATTGCTTTGGGTAATATTGACATTTTAACAATATTTGTTCTTTCAATCCATGAGCATGGAATGTTTTCCATTTCTTTGTGCCTTTTAAAATCTCTTTCATAAGCTTTCTGTATTTTTCAGAGTACAGATCTTTTACCTATTTGGTTAGGTTTATTTCTAGGTATTTTATGGGTTTTGTGGCAATTTCAAATGGGATAGATTCCTTGTTTTCTCTTTCTGCTGCTTCATTATTGTTGTATAGAAATTAAACCCATTTCTGTACAATGATTTTATGTCCTGGATTTTCTGAATTCACATATCAGTTCTAGAAGTTTTTTGGTGGCATCTTTCTTATTTTCCACTTAGAGTATCATGTCACCTGCAAAAAGTGAAAGTTTGCCTTCTTCTTAGCCAATTTGTATAACATTTATTTATTTTTGTTGTCTAATTGCTGAAGCTAGGCCTTCCAGTACTTTGTTGAACAACAGTGGCGAGAGTGGATATCCCTGTTTCTAACCTTAGGGGGAAAGTTCTCAGCTTTTCCCCATTGAGGATGATATTAACCTGTGGGCCTTTCAAAAATGATCTTTATGATGTAGACGTATGTTCCTTCTAACCCTACTTTCTTGAGGGTTTCTATTAAGAAAAGATGTTGTATTTTGTCAAATGTTTTTTCTGGATCGATTGAAAGGATCATATGGTTCTTATCCTTTCTTTTATTAATGTGGTGTATCACATTGATTCATTTGCAAATATTGAACCAGCCCTGCAGCCCAGGAATAAATTCCACTTGATCACGGTGAATAATTCTTTGGCCAGTTAGGATTTTTAGAACTCCAATTAACAACACATGACTAGAAGCCCCTGGGTGGCTCAGTTGGTTTAGCATCCTGCTCTTGATTTTGGCTCAGGTCATCCCAGAGTTGTGATCCAGTCCTATGTCTGGCTCCACCCAAAACGTGAAGCCTGCTTAAGATTTTCTCTCTCTCTCTCTCTCTCTCTCTCTCTCTCTCTCTCTCTCTCTTTTTCTCTCCTTCTGCCCCTCCCCTGTTCATGCTGTTGCTGTCTCTCCAAACACACCACACACACACACACACACACACACACACACACACACACGACAAAAAGTGCCATAAACAGCAAAGGCTGTTATCATCTGACATCACAAGAAAACTGGAGATTTCAGCAGAGGTTAAGTCAATGGTACAATGACAATGACATAAGCTGGAATTTGGGTGCTTTTCTTCTTTTACTATGCCATCTTTAGCTTATCAACCATAGCTTGTCTCAAGGTCCCAAGATGGTAGTGGCAGTTCTGACAATCACATGTAAATATAATAATGTTGAACAAAGAAGAGTAGTAGTCTACTATGAGCTTTTTACCAGGTAGATATGGACAAATTTTCCAGAAGTTTCTCACCAGTGTCGCCTCAGATTCCATCTCACCAGTGTCCCCTCAGATTCCATTTCATTCATATGGCCTTGGATAAAACTGCCATTCACATGAAGAATGGTTGGAGAAGACATTACGTTTCCTGAGAAAATGGAGAGTTATTCTCAAATAAAATTAAGGATCAGAATTAATGAAGGTGGAAGAGTAGATAAAAAGACAATGTGTGACAAAATGTACCTGTTTCAAAGACTGCAAGTGATTCCATGTAGGGGTAAATTTGGGGAACTCTGAACTAAACAGTCACTGAGGAATCTTCTCATTTACAAGATTTGGTTACTATGATTTATGCGAAGTTAAACATTCTGACTTCTAAAAATAACTTATTTAATAGAGGTAAAGTGTGAAATTATTACATCAGAGTAAGCCACTTCATTTCCAAAATGAGAAACCAGCTACAAAGACAACAATCCCTCTGCTAACCTGTGAAACCTGAATAGTGGCACCGATATTAAGAAAGAATATTGTACCTGGAGGACATGCTGATCTACTATGATATTCAAGGAATGTTCTGATTCAATGTATAGTCCTTGGGGGAAAAAAATTGCAAGCTCTACCAAGACAATGGTATGGACAGATAAAGAACATTTTTAGAGTTGAGTAAGTCCTTGAAGAATCTTATTAACTTATAGATACCACAGGGTATGAGTGTAACTGCCCAAATTTCAGAACCAGCAAACATACAATGGAAAATTTGATTCTCCCTAGGCTTCCTCTTTAGGGTCCAAGTATACTCTGAGTACCCTCAGCTTTCTGAGGGGCACACGATGGAGATCAAGACTAGAGTTTGGTTCCCAAGTGGTTTTACCCCAGAAGAATACCATGAGCCAAGCAGAAGTGTAGGCAGGAGAGCAAAAGTCTCTCAAGTATCCCTGTTGGGCCAAAAATTTATTTATTTTTTTTATTGTTTAAACTGTAAACAAATCACCAATTAATCAAACTGTTTAAATGGATGTTTCAGAGCAGGGGGTAAATAAAAGGGAATATAATTTGGGCCGTATAATTGGATTCTAATGTTATGGTCAGAAATAATGTAGGCAAAATAATCCCAACTCCCGACTATGAGACGGACTGCATTTCCCCAATAATCCCACGTGTATGAATCTTCTTTCTATCCCTAGAAATCAGGGCATATTTTGATATTTTTATATTAAGAATAGAGAAGAAAAAGTAGATATGATTCATTGCTCTAAGCTTGCTATCAGGCCTTTATAAAGTACATAGAAAACTCTGAAATTAGTGAAACTATCTTAGATTTCTTCCAATTTAGAAATCATCTGTGAAAAATTACAGATCCACACTTTTCTTTCCTTTGCACAGTAAATTAAGAGTAAATATCATGACAACATGTGATTTTGTTTAATTTGACACAGGTAACCTAGGGAAGAGCCTGGCCTGAGGATTAGGTGCTAATGTAGAACTCAGAAAACTTTAATTCTGGATATGTCTGTGTTCTTGGACAAACACTTAGTTTTCCAATCCCCTTTTCTTCCACCTGTAAATTAAGGTAATATTTGACATAACCTACCAAGGTTTACGACACAAGTGTAATAAGGTGATAACTGTAGAGAATTTCAAAGACCCCTTACATGAATTAAATACAAATCATTTGATGAAGGCTGACTTTTTCCTCTTATATCATCTTTTGCTTTACAGAAATGGCAGCATTATAGTTATATTTGACCTTTTCTTTGCCCAGTGGGTGTCAGATGAAAATGTAAAAGAAGAACTGATTCAAGGCATTGAAGCAAATAAATCCAGCCAACTGGTCACTTTCCATATTGATTTAAACAGCATTGATATCACAGGTATCTGTGAACATTATTTGATTTCTTTGAATCATTAAGCTATGAAATTAAAATTCTAGCTATATACCAGGGAAGCAGTGGGATCGTCCTTGACTTTAGGAACATGTCTTATTGCCTGAGGTAACACATTTACATGAGAAATGTGAAATATGGAGAAATCATATTTGAAGAAAAATACCAGTGAGGAAAAGTTTGTAAAATATCAAAAAGGTTCTGAAAATATTGGCATACATAAATGTTTGTGGGTCACATCACATTCTTGGCATTTGTCAAGTACACCCTAACTTTCTAGGAACCCTCTGATAGTAAGAAACACTCATTACTTTCGGATAGAGTCATAGATGTTATTAAATTACGAAGTCACATGTCAAGCCCACTCTAATTAAGAACTTACAAGGAGAGGAAAAAACATAGAGAGCTCAATGAGTTTGATTCATCCCAATTATTTATTAATAAAAAATAAAGCTTCATTTTTAAAATAAGTAATTTTAATTTTTTTAGTGTTTATTTATTTTTGAAACAGAGAGAGCACAAGTGGGGGAGGGGCAGAGGGAGAGGGAGACACAGATTCCCAAGCAGGCTCCAGGCTCTGAGCTGTCAGCACAGAGCCCAATGCAGAGCTTGAACCCATGATCCGCGAGATCATGACCTAAGCTGAGGTCTGACACTTAACTGATTGAGCAATCCAGGTGTCCCTAAAATAAGTAATTTTAAAATAAAAATAAATCAAAGGGGAAGAGATATAAGGCATTAAAAATAATAGTAGGACAATAATGTCTATCAACACCTAGGTTATTCTAAATTTTCCATTCTAATTATCCTCCATCTAATTCAGTTCAACAAACATTTACATATATCTTCATTTTGTTTGAAAACAATACTACTAATTTACCAGATCTATCCAGGTCCACCATCCCTTACCTGTAAACCTTGGAGTCAGGTAAGTTCCGGAATTGGGAAATTTTGGGACTTCAGAAAGTTAACCAGTATATAAATACCCACATCAAGTGGAATAAAGACAAAATTTAAATAGCCTAACACCAGTTGAAGCAGTTTTGCTATAGAATGAGATCAGTCAATACAGGTTTGTCTCTAAATCAAATATATAAAAACATGCAGAAGTTCTTTGTCTTGTTTTTGATTTTGTAATACTAGATATGAAAGTTGCTTCTCCTTACAGTATTGGCTCATCAAGCATAGTTTTCTCATTCATTGAGTCTCCTCCTGTATCCTGCTGTTTAGGGAGAAGACAACTAATGCTCTTAAGAGCTTCCTCTACCGATGGCTTGGTTCCCTCTGGCGCAAAAGCTGGAGCAGGGACGTTGTGGATCTTTGTCTGATTCAGTTGAGCTAAAAACTACTACTATGAGTTAGAATAGGTGATTTATCTATGAGACATTTAATCTTTACATTAATCTTTTACATCGTGTCTTTACTAACCCTCACTTTACAGACGAGAAGACAAAAACAGATAATTTTGATAAATAACCTTAAATTACATAGGTATTTAGAGTTAGATGGAAGATTCTGACCCAGCTGATCTGACCCCAATGTCTGTGCTCTTAACCATTATGCTAGTTTGTTTACAATGTTTTTTTAATGTTTATTTATTTATATTATGATAGAGAGAGAGCATGAGCAGAGGAGGGGCAGAGAGAGAGAGGGAGAGAGAGAGAATCCCAACCAGGCTTCACTCTCAGCTCGGATCCCAAATCGGGGCTCTATCTCACAACCATGAGATCATGACCTGACCCAAAATCAAGAATCGGATGCTCAAATGACTGAGCCTCCTGGGCAGCCCTGTTTACGATGGTTTTATCTTTGAACAGCATTGACTGATACTTTCTCAATAGTCACTTTCTTCTAGAAAGTTGGGTTCTTACTATCTTTAGTTGAATATGCATCAGTTTCTGAAAGTCTCTTCTGGCAAATGTTTTAACAGATATGCTGAAACTTATTTTCATGACTCCCTACAGTTGGGCTATTTATGGGTGGTTTTTAAAAATATTTATTTATTCAATAAAAGTATATCTTCGAGTTATCTGAAATTAATATCATAGATGCAATAAACTATATCATCAACTCAAGAATATGCTCCACACATAAAAGTTACATTTAATTTGTTGAACTCTGTTAGCACATATTTATGAACATGATAGCAAGGTTAATTTTAGATATTTAAGTTTAATGAGTTTAATATTTACTTGTATCATGTGAATTTTTTAATTTATTACATTTAAAATTGGTTGAAATTTTTATAAATATCTGGAATTTTGTATAGTTTACAGCCAAATCAAATCATAAAAAATTAAAATATTAAATTATTTATGAAAAAATCTTATAAATCTTGTTTTGTTGTCTTCATCAATCTACCAAAAATTGTTTATGGAGCTGCTATAGATCTTGTAGGAATGAGACAATGCAAAAATGAAGAAATACTGGAATAAATAACCTAGTCAGTAGAAAAGAATATACCTCATAACATACTTATCTTAAATACAGTTTTAAATAAAAACAAATTGACCAGATGGGAGTTTTTCATAAGGAATGCTTTGGTTTCCTTTATACTGTACATAGTTGTCATTATGTTTTTAAAACTATTAAATATTTTAAAAAGTGAATAAAACAGCTAGTTTTTATCTTTTGTGTGAAAAGTACTTTTTATTTAAATAAGACTTGGTTCTCAGTAGATATTATTATGTGCAAGATTATTTTGACATCTTCCATATATTTCAGTGAAAAACTACTGATTCTAATTTTGACATGTTCTGGTGTGCAATGTTATATTAGCTGTCTTAAATATGTTATCCTATATAACTATGATGAATAGATATCTTTTTTTTAATATGAAATTTATTGTCAAATTGATTTCCATACAACAGCCAGTGCTCATCCCAACAGGTGCCCTCCTCAATGCCTATCACCCACTTTCCCCTCCCTCCCACCCCCCATCAACCCTCAGTTTATTCTCAGTTTTTAAGAGTCTCTTATGGTTTGGCTCCCTCCCTTTCTTTTTTTTCCCTTCCCCTCCCCCATGGTCATTGGTTAAGTTTCTCAGGATCCACATAAGAGTGAAAACATATGGTACCTGTCTTTCTCTGTATAACTTATTTCACTTAGCTTAACACTCTCCACTTCCATCCACGTTGCTACAAAAGGCCATATTTCATCCTTTCTCATTGCCAAGTAGTATTCCATTGTGTATAAGATGCTCAACGTCACTCCTCATCAGGGAAATACAAATCAAAACCACACTGAGATATGACCTCATGTCAGTCAGAGTGGCTAAAATGAACAAATTCAGGAGACCATAGATGCTGGAGAAGATGTGGAGAAACAGGAACCCTCTTGCACTGTTGGTGGGAATGCAAACTGGTGCAGCCGCTCTGGAAAACAGTGTGGATGTTTCTCAAAAAATTAAAAATAGATCTAGATATCTTTCTTAAATGAGTAAAACAAAGCAAACTTTTTGCATAGGTAAATTTTATATACAGCACATACAGATTCTGGAAATTCATCAAATGTATCACAATCAAATAATAATAGAAACATCCAGCATAAGATAGGATAAAATGGGAACTCTATAGGATCAGCTGTCCTTTGAACAATATTCAAACTGCATTCACTGTTTTGTAATATATTTCTACTATAATCCCAAACTTCAAATCAACTTTGCTTTATTCCAGCATCTTTGGAGAATTTCTCTACAGTAATTCCTGCCACAACTTCAGGTAAGTACTAATGGCATTTTTTTAAATGTAACTTGGGGGTGTCTAGGTGGCTCAGTTGGTTAAGCATTGGACTTCAGCTCAGGTCATGATCTCAAAGTCTGTGAGTTTGAGCCCCACATTGAGCTCCGTGCTGACAGAACAGAGCCTGCTTGGAATTCTCTCTTTCTTTGCCCTTCTCATGCTCTTTCTCTCAAAAATAAATAAATAAACAAACAAAGAAAATTATATACACACACACACACATATACACACACACACATATATATACACACATGTATGCATATATTGGTGGTCATCAAGCTCCATGACATTAGAAAAGGTTATTTTTAATAGCCCTTTCTAAGACGTTTATTCTTCATATTAAGAAGTGTACATTTGGTTAACAACAATATAGTTCATAATATTGCAGAGTTCATAATACCTAGTTACACATACCAAGGGCATGCATCTTTAATTTCAATGTTCCTTTCATATTTTAAACTCTATTTACATATGGTGTATGTATGAGTGTATGTATGTGTGTGTGAGAGTGTGTGTGTATGTATGTGTAGCATTCTAAAATGTGGCTCTAATCTTACAGGCTTGGAGATGAATCCCTAACATTTATAAGATCACTAGGAATAAAGAAAACAGCATGTAAAAGAGAAACAAATGATGACTTTCAGAATATATTGCATTCTTGAGAAAGGAAAATCCAAAGCTTAATGTTACCTTTGCTCTGTTCCAGCATTTTCTTACTCCATCTTTCTAACTATAATTGATTGCTACTGCTCATAAAATTCAGAACTTCACTTTGTCTCACCAAGATCATACCACTATCAAAAGAGTTTGCTTTGAGAAATTGTTAATAATTCTAAAATTAACCTAGCTGATCTTATAATGTAAAATTATTATGTTGTAGAAAAATTATTTAAATCAAATTCAGGAGATTTAAACATCAATCCTGGCTCTGCCAATTACCAGAACCACTGGACACATCTCTTTACCTCTCTGAAAATCTACTGCCCATAAATTGCAGATAATAAAATTGTTCTGAATATTTCAAAGTCATCCCAAATATCAAATTTATACATAAATGATTTTTAAAGTATAAATTGTTATAGAGACTATAAATATATTACTTTCAGTATTATCTATTATCATGACCATTTTTATAATATTTGAAAGATCTACATTTTTTAAGTGTCTTCTTGGGCCAGGTAGTATATTTTACCAGCATTGCCTCATTTATTCCTCAGAATGATCCTTTAGAGGAGTAATATTTTTTTCCACTTAAAAAGAAATAAATAATAAGCAATGTGCCCAGAGTCACATAGCTACTAAGTGTCAAACTGAGGAATTAAAAGCAATTCCTTTGGACCTCAAAGCCCATGGTCTAAGCATATCTCAAGCTTCTGCTTCACATAACATCATATTAACCTAGAAAATTTAAGTATAATATCATTAAGATATTAATGAATCCTTGTGTTTGGTTATTGATCATTGAATAACATCTTCTCTACTTAGAAAATAAAAGATGACTTAAAATCTAAATACCTCTGCTCTACAATTCTAAAAACCAATGAAAACATAAAAGACTTATTCTTGGATCCAGATACAAATGACATTTTCTTAATAGATAATCGTAATTCACAGTAACTTTAAAAACTCTCAGGTTAAATATTAAACACAGAGAATACACAATAAATTCTTAATAATCAGCTTAAAAAGGTAATAATTATCTTAACACCATTTCTTTTTATAGGCAGGCTAACAACCGGCCGTCCTCTGGCAACTCCAGGTCAGTTTAAGTCATTTTATTTATACCTTTTTAAAAAGTTTTTACTTGTTGTATTTTAGGCTCTTGAGAATTCTCTGCTAACACAGCAGTTAATGTTACTCTTATTTTATGAATAATAAAATTGCGGCATAAAAGCGTGCAGCTTTAGCCTAAGATTTCACCAAAAGTGAGCAATAATTTAAGGCTTATGCTTGGATTATCTGACCTCACGCTAGTCCTCCATTAGAACTCTGGTTATTATCTGACACTAAGAATGCCACCAATAGGATCAAAATGCTTTCTAGAGGGATGTAGGTTTCATCAGATGTGAGGGATTTTTCTTCTTTGATTATTCTGTCTCCATACAAAGTAGAAATGCTAGCTCTCTCAACACAATCCAGGTTGCCAAACCAACACCAAAATAACTTTAGGTTCATTCATTCAACACATTTTCAGTAAGTGGCTATCTTGTGCTAACTCTGAATATGTACCTTTGATGTGCCCATTTATCTGCATTCCTGGTAATTGTCTACTGTGTCTATTTGTCAACTAAAGTGCCTTCTCAGGTCCCAACTTAATCTTCATGTTGAATGGCCTGGGTGTGTCCCTTACCTTTCAGATAAACTCCAAAAAGGAAATATTGTACATATCTTCAGCTCCTAAGGTAATACTGTCATTTTTATGTCATTAGAATTCATATCAAATGTTATATACATGCAAAGAAAGAATATTTGTAAAACTATAAATGCCCTTTTGAGTAAGACTTAATAATTGTTGAGTAAACTTGTTGACATGATGTTTGAAAAGCAAAGCAATACATGAATCATTAATCAAAATCCTTTATGAGCCAATCCATCACACCTCAAAATCCACAGAGATTGTTTACAGTAGGAAAAGGCTGCCTGGAGTTGTATTTAGGTGTGAACCCATAGAGCAATACAGCTTACTAAAATATAAAGTTGTTCTTTATCACACAATCTCTTTTCCAATGTGGAAGACTATTTACAGCATTTAAAACAACCTTACAATACACTTTCAAACAAATGCTTTTAGGATTGATAATGGTTAATTCCTTTAGCCTAAAAATAAGCTGAAAAAGTAAATTTAGTATATTTTGAGAAATATCTTTCTTTGTATTTTTTTAAAAAAAATTTTTTAACATTTACTCATTTTTGAGAGAGAGAGAGCATGAGCAGGTGAGTGGCAAAGAGAGAAAAAAGGGAGACACAAAACTCAAAGCAGTCTCCAGGCTCCTAGCTGTCAGCACAGAGCCCAACGAGGGGCCCGAACCCACAAACTGCAAGATCATGACCTGAGCCGAAGTTGGACACCCAACCGACTGAGCCACCCAGGCACCCCTGAGAAATATCTTTCTAAAACTTTGAAAGTCAGCAACAAATAACCAAATTTATGCCAGTTTTCTATTTGCCTATTGGTTTACTGAGTGATTCCTATAAACCATAGTATGAGGACATCTTAGGTGTTTTAAAATGCCTTAAAAGAAATGTGTGGAAAAAAATCCATGTTAGAGCAAGAAAGCCTTGGACTTAATGTAAGTGTTTCTCCCCTCCTATCCTGAGGACAAACTTGTCAAAAATACAAGAAGAGGTTGAACTCTGTGATCAGTTTTCTCCGTCCAGAGGAGATGGTGAACGGGGGACACAAAGATCATAGGAGTGATACTTCCCTCATACCCTTCTTTCCTGGGAAGTGAAGCAAAAATCTCCTTTCCCACATGTAAGCTACAGGGATGGGATCAATATACATTTAGTCCTATCTTTCACACTTTAGGCATTGGATATTTAAAATGAAGACCAAAAAAAAAAAACAGCATACAATCATTGAAAAGGCATAGCCAAGTCCATCATTGACTAATTGCACCAATCACTATATGTGGTGTTCAACAAGCTACCTAGTCTTTATTTTTTTTAATTTTAGACTAACATACATATCTGAGAGAACAATCATGAGAATTAAAAGAGAGATAACACCGATAACACCGCACTGTCTCAATTCATGACTGATGCAAAGTTAGATTCCTTCTCCCTTTCCCCTTCTGAGTTAAACAGGAAAAAAAAAAAGAGTTGCAATACTTTTTTTAGAAATATTTCAAAAACTAAACTAAGGTTAAAACAAGATCATTGTACCTGGTAATGTTCATTTAATCTGATATTTTATTTGACTAAAAGAACTCCATTTCCAAAGCTTTCTTATTATTGGAAACTGTATCGAATTACTTTAATCAATCCTCAAAGAATCATACTAAGGTAAGGAAGTGGGAACATCTTATATTCCCTTTTTTACTGGATCCATGAGTCCCCAGTCATCCATTCCATTTGTGCCTCTCATACAGCGAGATGCTATCGATTTATAGAGGGAACGAGGCAATTACACTTGAAAACCACAGTTTCCAAGCAGTAATTTATTATGAATATGCCTTTCAGGGATGTTAAGTTTATTCTCATCTTTATGTGCCTGGAAGACAGAGTTTGAGAAAAATCAACAAATGCATGCATCATATACCTGGCATTAGTGCTATTATAAATTCTGCCAAAGAGAATTTTTGTATGATAGCGAGTACAAAGTCCATGAGGATTATGTCCTATTGTTCAACTGCCTTTGTTGCCAATTACTGTAAAGTTTTATTAACCCATTTGGAACACTGGAGGAGGAAGATGGGAACTGGGATTGAATTCCACTGATTGATTTCTTGGCTGCTACAGCCAAGAGGGGCTGTTCTGGGCGATTGTTCAAATGCTTGAAGGATTTCTAGAATATAGCTTGTTCTAGTCTTTTGTTGCTTACTACGTAGGCAATGATTGCAGAAAAACAAAAGTTTCACTATTTTGGACTTTCTCAGTTTCATACAAAATGCAATCTTGCTCCAATACTACTATGTGGAGGGGATTGGGGATTGGAAGAAAAGAATTGGCTGATTTAGTAAAGAACATTAAATTGGGTCAAGAGAAGCTAAGGTAGAATTACACTCTTCAGTTGAATTTCCCAAGGACTAAGACACAGGGACTTTATCCAACACCAAATGGAATTTTAAGTATTTTTCTTTCTCTGCATTTGAGAGAACAGCATGTATATTGCTAAGCACACTGCTAAAACATCCCTTTGCATATGACACCAGAACTGTTAAAGTATTTTTCCACTGTAATTTTATTTGGATTGACCAGCCATGGTCTTGCTAAAAAGATGAAATTAGTTATATCGAAGTTGATAAGAATTTCTGTAAGGGGATATCTATTTTGCCAATACAGTGTAGAGAAATAAACTTAGTCTCTAAAGGCAGGCATACATGGATTCAGACTCCACTTTCACTGCTAAGTGTGTTATAAGGGACTTGGGCTGAACTTGTCTCAAACAGTTTTGTCCACCAAGAATTATTATCTCCATTTAAGTAACAGGAAAAATAAAAATCCAAGATTTCCAAAACATGATTTAAAAATTATTATCTTGTAGGTAACACTCCTTGTAACTGGTTTGAAAAACAAAATAAATGGATTTCTGTCTTCTTATCCTCTACCTGCCTAGTACAGGGCCTGCACAAAGTAAGCACAGGAGATTCCTCACCACAAATCACTGAAAATTGTTGTGGCTTTGGATCATTCTGGAGTTACCACATTCGGTTTATACTGAATCCTTCATGGTACAAATATAAATGGACAATCAAAACCTTCCATTTGCAGAATCCTAAATAATACTAATTAATAGGTAGGTTCTTACAAAATGCCAAAAGAAAAATAGTATGCCAATGATAAAATACCATATAGATATGAAAATGCATGCACACTTTTTTTGCCCACTCAAGATAAGAGTAATTAATATTCAGGTAATTTGTTCACCTTCTAGTAAACAGAGCCAATTATTATTCTCTCTGTGCACATTTCTTTAAATATAGTTATTTGCGGGGCGCCTGGGTGGCACAGTCGGTTAAGTGTCCGACTTCAGCCAGGTCACGATCTCGCGGTCCGTGAGTTCGAGCCCCGCGTCGGGCTCTGGGCTGATGGCTCAGAGCCTGGAGCCTGTTTCCGATTCTGTGTCTCCCTCTCTCTCTGCCCGTTCCCCGTTCATGCTCTGTCTCTCTCTGTCCCAAAAATAAATAAACGTTGGAAAAAAAATTTAAATATAGTTATTTAACTCCTTTCCTAGAAATTCCCTATTGAGAAGTACAGTACAGAGTTCTTAGAAGAGAAACACCAGAGCAAAATATTGTGAAATGAAATGGCAAACAAAGTAGTACACAAATTGAAGAACTCTAGTTTTAAGAATGGAAGGTCATTTTTAAAAACTGGCTAATTTCTGTGAAAGTTAATGTTGTAGTGAATCGTTTTGTTGGAAATTATCATCATATATGTGTATACAAGGAGATGAAAGAAAGACAGAACACAAGGTAAAAATACAATCTGATAAAATCTCCAAATGTTCCATCCTTATGTAACAATTATATTTATATTTTCTATATCGGTTTTGATATGAAGAACTTCTCTTTCTTCATGGACAAAGGCAGCTGAAAGGTGCTTGTGAAACAGTCTGGGAAAATAGAGTACAACCCAAACTAGAGTACCTAATATTTCCACCTTCAAATCAAAATACTTCAAATTAGAATCATTTTCTAATCCCCCCAGGGGTTCCTCTTATTACCGTGGTGACTAATGACCATGAATAATTCAATGGGCCACTCCAAAAGTGTCCTTTTTTCCACCTCTCCAGTCAGGAGCACATCTAATCACCAAAATTCATCTATTACACTTGTAAAATAGCAATTGTACTCTCCTCTACCAGGGCCAAGTTGCTACCCTTATCCACTAGTAGGAGCTCGTCAGAGTTCCAATCCTTAACCACTTTCACCTTGACCATAAAAACAGCTTCTCAGTTGGCCTCCTTACTCTACTTGATTTTCCACTTGGTCCCAGGGTTGCCTTAATGACACATGGACTGACTATACCACACATATGCAAAAAATTTCAGAAAAAATATTTCCGTCATTTAACAAAAATTAAAGAAAACTCTTTTAGACTTGACACCAAACTCCCTTCCTGCCATGGCCTTCACAAATATCGAGATAAGTTTAGACTTACCTGTGTTCCATATATTGATGTGTTTTGTCACATCACCATGTATGCATTCCATATTTCCCTCTCCCTGGTACATTTCTAAGAATCCTTTAAAACCTAGTTTATATGAAGATGTTTTCAGTTTCTGACTCAAAAGGAAAATAATTGCCTAACCCTTGGTGCTTCCATTGCACTTTTTTATACCTCTTTAAAAAAAAAAAAAGTTAATGAACTAGTTTTTCACTAAAGTCCAAGCTTCGTGAGAATAGAGGCTATGTCTTAGTCATCCTTTTATCTCCATTCCTTAAAAATTTTTGAACTAAATAAATAAACAATAAATACTTGTGTAGTGAATAAATGATCATTAATAAGATCAAAAGATCCCAATTGTTATCACTTGCAAGTGTGGCTTTGATGCTCAATCTATAGAGTTCAGTAAGCCACAGACAGACATGTGAATCATCATGAAGTTCCCATGAGAAGCATTAGGACAGACAAAATTATACATCTTCTTAGCTGTATTCCTCAATTGCTCCTTTAAATGCTAAATACTTAGAATTCTATTAACTACTGTTAAAATTATATATAGATTTCCTAGAATAATGCTTTTTTGTTATTTAGCAAGCATTTATGGAATAGTATCAATGCTATGCCTTTCTTAGATTAGGGATTCAATGACTAAGGACTCTTATGTAAGTATCTCATGTATATCAACAGTTGTAATATGCTTTTGGGCTTATTCAATACCCTGTTTACCATTTTTTTATTCCCTTAAATGGGGGTGCTCTGTCCTTTACAATGGCTGTGATCTTTATCATGTCCTGTTTTAGATGTTAGGTGATCGACCATGAATTTCCCACTGGTTTATATTCATTTTAATTAGAGCCAATTACAAAAGTCTAATTTAGTTGAATATATCCCCAGCAATACTGTCCATAAATGTCCCAAATTAGGTATTACCTTAGTAGATTAATTGACACATGCACTTTCATTTTCTCAATTAATTTTGTGGAACACAAGGAGAAATTTCAGAATCAAATATATTTTTAAAACCCAGCAGATGGCAGTGCAGTGCAGAATATTCCATTTTTAAGTATCGCACTTAATTTTTCCAAGTTAATTTCTAGAAGTAAAATGTGTTTCTTGATCCATGCCTGCATGTAGGCATATGGAAGAGGAGCAGGTGAAGCACAAGACAGGCTGAGGATAGCAAATGGATCGGATTCTGGTCAGAGAATGGCATAGAATTCTTCAGGGCAATGTTTGTATCTTTCCCACTAAGAATCTCTGACTCAAGAAGCAAAGAAATACTGAATGGAAATAGCGATTGGGTTTATTCATTTCTCAATGTAGCTATGTACCAGGAATTTTAAGTGTTTTATTCTACTATAAAATGGCCATCACCAACAAATTTTGTTCTGCAGAATGTAAACGTTACTTCAGCCCCCATATTTTCAAATAATAAGTTTATAAGTAAATGAAGTGGTTACTGGATACTGCAGATAATGTGAAAAACATTCCAACAAATTGCCCCACAGAACACGTATAAACAATCGTAGGAGGTGTAATCATTAGGAGCTAAATGTCCAAACTATAGTATTAATTTATCAAGGTTAAAATCAAGAAATTAAACATTCATATTCAACATCTATGAAGGAATATATATCTTCTTTTCCAAATTTAAAATTCTAAGCTTCTTTTACAAATGACTAATTAATTAAATGAAATGAATATTTACTTTGGAAATTGAAATACATGCTCTGAGTAAAGACCTAAATGACAAAAAAATACGTAATAAATATCCAAACGTTGTACATATGGTTGGCAACTAAATGTACTATGCAAGAAATTTACAAATTCAATCTTTTTTTTCTAAAGGAAATGTCTCAATAGAATGCCTGCCTGGTTCTAGTCCTTGTGCTGATGCTCTAAAGTGCATAGCAAATGATTTATTTTGTGATGGAGAAATTAACTGTCCAGATGGCTCTGATGAAGACAATGACACTTGTGGTAAGTAATGTCCCCCACATTTTCTCACCCCACTGCTTTTTCATCCTCCCTCACTGTGTACACACAAACACATATCCCTCAGTTACCAGAAACTACTGGAGAAAGAGATATTCCAATACACGTGATTAAATTTAATACAAAATCTAAAAAAATAATTATATTCATATTTTCCTAATCTATTTTATGCAATATTAGACACTGATTAAGTGGAATTCTATTTGATGTTTATGGACACAATGCTGTGATTAATGTCTGTCATAAATGAGGGAAGGGAATGTCATTGTTTCTCATCCTTTAATAAACTACTCCAAACTATTATGAATTTGGATGCACTTTCATGTTTTTTTAGCATTACACCATAATATCAATCTTTTTTTGTGTGTGTGATTTCAATGGCTTCTAACTCAGTAATTGCTGCTCCTTAATTTTGATTGTTGCTTTTATTTGATCTTTGACATGGAGACAAGTAAGAAAAAATGTACTTGAGTTGTAGTTCTATGAATAATAGAAACAGTTATGAATAAGATCTTGTCTTATGAATAAAACATCCATGTTTTATATGTAAACTTTGGCATCTGTTTTAAGTGTTGTTGTTATTATTATTATTATTATTATTATACACTTAAGTAGTACTTACTATATGCCAAGCATGACTCTAAGTGATTTAAACATATTTACTTTTTGACTTATTTCATTTGATAGTTGTGCAGCATATATATGAAAGATTATCACATAACTACAAATATAGATTGATAAGCAAGGTGAAGAATTATAGGAACAATTCTAATTTATAATTTTTTCTTAAACAATTAAACAGAAAGCATGAATTGAACACATCTGTGTTGTGGTTTATAATCAGTCTTAAAATTGACCATGAGCACAATTAGTTCCTGAAATGTACAAAGGTTGTAGTTACAACTTTCTACACTTGCTCTTCTTTTATTTGTTGCATTTTGTGCTTCTTGTATGACATTAATTGAAGATGAGTGCTCCAAAAGCAACCAAAGCTTAAAAAGTTACCTATCCACTCGGTACTCACTTTAAAAGACAGGCAGTTGGCCTGTTTTCCAGGAGCGACTCAAAAAAAAGGCAACTTGACTAAAGAGGCTTCTACTAAGCAATCCCAATTCAAATGTTCTTTGATAAAATTCAAACCTTCAAAGTTTAACTACATACTTTGAAGTGCACTCAGAGCATATTGGAAGAAAGTGCAGGCTACAGAATATTTTTTAATCTATTTTATATAACTAAGTTACTCAAAGAAGAAGAAAGCAACATTCTTTTTTTGCTATGGTTTCCAGGCAGTTTCCAAAAGCTTTTCAGGGAGAATATGATACAAGTGTGCCATCATGAGGTAACAAAGGTGATGTTTCTTAATATTTCAAAAAGAATAATGAATGCCAAAGTTAGACACATAGCTTTAAGCCTATATAATGATAATTGATAAACTTAAGTAGAGGGAAATATGTAAGATGAGTTCAATAATCAGAAAATGTACTACGCCTATTATTATTTGGTCTTCAATGTCATGGAGTTAATAATGTTCATGGTAAAGTAATGTCAGTGCATCTCCAAAAATAACCGTGGAAGTATCATGTTAGTGTAACAATTTGTCCTAAAATAAGTTACAAGGTCATGAATTCTTTTTTCCAAGTCACTATAAATTAATGGCATGAGCCTTGGCATTAGAACTGAATTAATTCTTTACCATCCATGTCACTAACTTTCTTAAGTCTCTAGATGCTCATTTTTCATTTTTATTGGCTCTCTTCGCTATTTGATTTTTAAAATTAGCATTATATTTATCTTGGAAAACAAATTTAAAGCCTTTGTGGAATAAATGTGGACTAATCAATCAGTGAATCTATCCTTATCCAGCTAGGATTCAGGCCTATACGTTTTGTTCATCATTCATCCTTAATGATGGTGAGCCCAAAAGCCTAGTGCACTTCACCTCAGCACCAACCTGATCATCTAATAGCATAATTTCTATGTGAAAGCTTGTGTCCATCAATCTACATTCCCAAAAAATTAATTTAAGAGAATTCTCTATGAAATTGACCCTTGTGCACTCTCTCTCTCTTTCTTTTTTCTCCATACTAATTCCAGTATGTGTTATTAATAGAGTCACATTAATGTTGACTTCCTCACATAGCTTCCTTTTTTAGTCTTTAGTTATTTAGGTCTTATGCAACTTATAGCTGACTGTAGCTGAACCAAGAGTTTTTAAAATTGTTTTTCTCTTCTGATTAGAATGGCATCAGCAGGAAAGTTCGCTTTTTAGCTGACCTATGAGAAGGAAAGATGCTGACTCACAGCCTTTAGACCAATGTTCAGACCTATTTGGAAGTTGTCAACCGTCTCTATAGATTGTTTGCATGCCTCTGTATGTGTGCACAATAGACCTCGGTGGATGGGCATAGATCATGTTTGTTTTATATATCCTGGAGAGTTCAGTGCCCTATGCAAGCGCACAACTAGTAAATATTCAGCCAGCAGAGGGAGCTCTCAGTAGGTTCTGAGAGCATAACTTTCAGGAATCCCCTCCCATTACAGGCACCTTTCATAGAGCTCAGTAAATGCCTGATATTATTTGACAAGCTCATTTATCTCCCACTCAGGATTTTTTTTTCATGCTGCACCGTAAAGCACTATGCAGTCTAAAAAGTCATAATCCTGAACGCCAGTTATCATACTTATCCATGGCTGGGTTAGATCTATTTTGCTGAAAGGCTATCCCCCTTCATTGTCTTGTGTAATATTAGGTTCTCCAGAAACATCCTGAAATTAAATGAAAGAATGTATGAGAAGGCCCCTAGAACAAGTCGACACCTTGAAATAATAATATTTTGGCATTCTGAACATTTCTATTATAAGTACCTCAATACTATCGTGGTTTTTGGTTGTTTTTTTTTTTTTAATGCTTTCAGAATATGCTTCTTAAGAATACTCTTAACAGTCACATGCAAGAATTCATCAATGACCCTTTAGACCAGAACTGGATGTGCATAATGCCCATTCCTACTGAAAGTCAGCAAATTCATAGCACACTGGAAAAATTGATCATATTTCTAAGGATAGGCTAAGTACTATGGTAAACAATCTTTGCAATTTAAGATAGTAACAGTTTATTTATCACATCCTGATCCAAGGGGCTGCCCTCTGTGTAGGCATCCAGGAAACCAGTTCCTTTCTCATCCCCTCTGTCTCTTGTCCTCCCCTGGATCCTTTGCAACCCACTGACAGACAAGGAAGACTGTCTCAGAAGATCTTTTTAGGAATCACATCTGGAAATAAACATAATGAGTTCCACAACAGTTTCATGGCCAGGATCTGTCACATGGCCCATTATTGGAAGTGCAGCCTAGTGATGGACCCAGAAGGGACTGAAAAAGGGTGTGACAAACCTACAACTATCCTGCCACCAGGGACATAACTCAGGTTGTTGGAAAACTTTGAATTTTGTTGTACAACACAGAGCTGCTGATCCACCTCCCAAAAGTGTAGTGAATGGGTGTGCAGAAGTGAAGAATTCCTAAAATGTTTCCAGATTTGCGAGTTGGTTTTATAAATTCTTAAGCCAGTCCTGTTTTGTTCCATTTTCCTTCTATCTTTTTTGCTTCTTTCTATTTGTCATAGAATTCTATTGGATGTGCCCTATTTTAATTTTAAGAACAGTGAAAATGATGGAATTTTTTTTAAAATCCTGTTTCTTCTCTTATTTACAGTTCTGCACACACATGCCCCCCCTTTTAAGTTCAAAGAGTAAATGATAACATCACCATAGCTGTATATATTGAGGTATCAGGTAGTATACCCCTGTATGCTCAGGAGTAAGAATGCCTGGCTTTGAATTGTCACTAATAATCTGGGAAAACTTTTGCCAGTTACTTAACCCCTCTGTGCCTCACTTTTCCCACCCATAACTTTGTAAGGTTGTTGTGAAGATCACATTAATACATACATAACACCTTTACAATAGTGGCTGGCACATAGCAAATACTCCATCAATTATAGCAGTTACATTTTAGGACTGTCAAGATTGATTTCTCATCAAATATAAACTATTTAAAATAACAGTGGACTTGCTTGCACTGCCTGTAATCTTGAAGTCCATATGCTTTTTTGACAAAGTGATTGGAAGGCTCCATATATCACCTAAAATATAAGCAGGCACTATTTTCACTTTTCTAGTCATTGAAGCTAAGGGATTAATTGTCCCATTTATTTGGCATGGTTTGCAGAGAGTTGAGGGTGAATGAGAGGTTTCCTTTTACAACTAGAAAATTACTTAAATCTGCATTAAATAATCAGATATTTTGCTGTTTATTTTCAAATCATACAAATTATCCATAATCATCTTTATTTGCTCCAGTAAGAATTACACATAAGGAGATTCAGTTCTCTCAACAAGTCACAGTACTCTGCATTTCCTTTCCCAGATCTCCGAAGATTTTTCAGTGCTTAATGCTTCTATCTTAGATTATCTTTTCAATTCTCCAAGTTTTTTGCTTATTTGTTGTTTTGTTTTTTGTCTTCAGCTGGGAGTCAGGTTATCAAGTTATAATCCAATGCAATTAATTCCTAGCTCATTGTTTTTAAACAGACTGAGTCTTACAATTTACAATCTTACACTCTTACAATCATAAAGTGATTTCTTATGCTTTTAAAAAAATACCAAAAATAGCAAAAAGCCAACCAAAAGCAAGAGAGTTCTGCCAAGATTTCTATATGCTGTTTAATTTGTCAATTTTTTCCTTTGTCCATATAAAATATTTGTTGTCCTATAATAGCTTGTATTTAATTACTTGACAGAAATGTTGTATAATGTTACAATGAGATTTTCCACCCATTAGCTTATTCTAAGTCTCACGTTCTAAGAGCAGCAATTTAATTTTAGTAATTTTTTTTAATCTCCCTATCCTCCATTCTTCTGGCCTATAAGGAATTAACAACCTACCAAGAGAAAAAGGACACATTCTAGGAGTAATTATTTTAAAATGTAGTATCAAGAGTAGTAAGTAAAAAGTATATAGAAAATAATCTAAGAAAAATTAAAGATTGTGAAAAAATGGCTTTTATTTTTTAACACATAGTATGCATTGTAACTGTAAGGGGAACACAAAAATTAGTGAGCTATGGTTCCTGGTTTATGCCTTCAGTAAGATTTTAAACTAGCTGGAAATGATTCAGATATAAGTTAAAGACAACGAATAACACGAGACATCAAAGAGAGTATATGAAGTAAATATGCTACAAGAATTAAAAGAGGAAAATGAGTAGTCATGAAATGCAGAAGACATATTCAGGAATATTGAATGACAATATTGAGATAGCAAATTCATACAAAAGAAGCAAGAAGTTTAAAAGATGGGTGGAATAGATCAGATGGATGGAATTTGCTACAGGCCACTGGCACCACATATATCATTTGCCTGGCCATATTGTGATCATTTTCAGGAGGACATAGCACAGAATGCATATATTTAAAATTCACCCTCCCTCCAATTTAATCAGGAACAGAAGACCAAAAAATAGTAGCTATTTGTCTAAATTAGGAGTTTATAATTCAAATATATTTATTTCCTTAAAAATGTGAAAAAATAGGGGCACCTGGGTGGCTCAGTTGGTTAAGTGTCCTACTTGGGCTCAGGTCATGATCTTGCAGTTTGGGAGTTCGAGTCCCACATCAGGATCTGTGCTAACAGCTCAGAACATGAAGCCTGCTTCGGATTCTGTGTCTCTCCTCTCTCTGCCTCTCCTATGCACTGCTCTGTCTCTCTCTATCTCTCAATAATAAATAAACATTAAATAAATTTTTTGAAAGGTACTCACTTTAAAAAAAAATGTGACAGGGGCGCCTGGGTGGCGCAGTCGGTTAAGCGTCCGACTTCAGCCAGGTCACGATCTCACGGTCCGTGAGTTCGAGCCCCGCGTCAGGCTCTGGGCTGATGGCTCAGGGCCTGGAGCCTGTACCCGATTCTGTCTCCCTCTCTCTCTGCCCCTCCTCCGTTCATGCTCTGTCTCTCTCTGTCCCAAAAATAAATAAACGTTGAAAAAAAAAATTAAAAAAAAAAATGTGACAAATACTAAAAATGCAGTTTAGGTATGGGCATTTAGAAGTAAAATGCTTTTCTAAAGGAATCTATGGTGAGTTATGAGCAAGTATATGAAAATTGGCAATAGATTTTAAACATGAGATCTGATCTACTCCTATTGGATCATTTCAGTCATACAGATTCAGTCATAACTGTTCTGTGAAGGGTTCATTAGCCAATGTGAATCCCATTTCACTTGATAAAACTTTCCAGGACTGTTTTTTGTCTAACACGACTTCTCATTTTTTTCCACAGCCACAGCTTGTGATGGCAGGTTTTTGTTGACTGGAACTTCTGGGTCCTTCCAGGCTGTTCATTACCCAAAGCCTTCTAAATCAAGTGTTGTTTGCCAGTGGATTATACGGTAATATATCATTTTCTATTCCCTGTTGTTAAGTCATAAAGTCTTTCCCTGATACAATAAGTCTTACCACCTATTGTAGTCTATTTTTTAACAATCATTTTCACTGGCTATGAAGCAGTCTTCCCAACTGATAACCTGTCCTAGAAGTTTCTCTCTCATTCTTCAAAAAGGTGTTCTATCCTATGGGTAATACTGTCTAATTAATGGGGCCATCGTAGGATTCTGTGGCAAACTTTCCCCCCCTTATGATTGGCACAAATCAAGGGTTGCCAAAGTGAACAGCACACATTTACATCTATATACTGCAATATATAATATTTCCCATTACTTGCATCCTGGCCACCAAGGATTCTTTTCTCATTATGCCAGCATCTATATGAAAATGTCCTCTGATGTGATTTAGTCATGGCAGATTAAGAGTTGGGGACACCCTCTATACACATCCTACTAGACAATAGTAGCTAGATCTTGAATAACACTAAGATCAGTTAGCATGTCAAATACATGATATTGACCTCCAAGCTCTTAATTCAATCCACTAATTCAATCATTATGATGATCCAAATAATTAAACTGCTGAAGACTGATTGACCTCAATGTTTATCTAAGCATTTTGCACACAGGAGCAGTATCTGATGTTCCTCCCAGATTCCAAAGGAAAATAATTTGTACTCAAATAAATAAAAGCAAAGCTGAAATAAACTCATTATAACTTTTTAAGTTCAGTTTAAATAAGTTAATGAGCAATATAAATTTAAAAAAAAATCATCTTAAGCCACTGATCATTTTTCTCCACAGAGCATGAAGAATAAACATTCTCTGGAATTCACTTTGATAAATGACATTCTAGTTAGTTCATTTCTCTTAACAGCTGGGTAGGACTGTGGTTTCCCAATCCAACTTGCTGTATAATAGTTTTAATCATTGTCATGACTCACTAGAAAACTAGGGGAAATCAACATTACGACTGATTAAAGAAGGTTATAAGGCAATGCCAAACACATTCTTGCCAACCATGTATGATAGAAAATGGTTCCATAAAGATTCACAGTGTTGTTTCCTTGTGTAGACATACCCCAGAGATAAGATGGGATATGAAGGGAAATTCGTATTTCCCTTCAAATTCATGAAGGGAAGAAGAACATTCTGTTCTCTTTAAATAATTTCTATTTTGGAGTTCAGCCACATGTAAGATATGTTTTCATGCTCTAGACAACATGTTACTTGTATGCCAAAGATAAGATTTTGTATTCAAAATGACAGCTCACTTGTCAAGTGAAGAATTAACCAATTTGGGGGATATTGTTTCTAATAGAATCAGATCAAATTTAAAAAGAAGCATTTATAAATGGCTATTAGCATTGATTACAAGTAAAATGAAAAATATTCTATTCCTTACTTAAAATGTCAGCAGAAAGGTTTAGAAAAATCTTAAATTACTTTCTCTGAAAATGGAAAGAACATGAATCCTAAATTATTTCTTCATGCAATCTTTGAAATTTTATTCACACCAAATAAATATAATTTAATTGTTAAATTTAATTGTTAAATGCTTAATAAAACTGGATCAAACTTGTAGGAGAGTTTATAAGGAGAACCCAACAAACTTTTGCCATAGTAGTAATATCATTTATGTAACAATCAAACTATGTTAATTAAGGATTTGTATGGTTCTATTCTTTTTTACTTTTTTTCCATTACTTAATTTTTAAAACCATTTTTAAGAAATACACCGTTAGTGCAGCAATGATTTCCAAACCCCAAAGGACCTAAAATGTTACCCTAAACACTGCACTTCAAGATGAAATCATGAATTAATTAATCATATAAACAACCTAAGTATTTTGTTTTTCTTCTTGAAACTGGTTACTACAATGGTGATACATTGTCTTTGATAGTTTGTTTTTCCTAATTATGATCAAAGGGGGTCATAAAGATAATCATGTTTCCTATAAGCTTGAAGACCATTAAATGGTGGAGAAATGTTTAAGATGCAATTAAACTATATTTTAGTCTAGACCAGCCCATCGTTGGAATTATATTAAAACTACATTTAGCAGAGAATCAAATATGAAGAATATGAGCACCCGAGACAATCTGTATGAATTCAAATCTTCCCTCTACAGATTCAAAATATGTGATCTCTAGCTAATAACTAAATCTCTTTGACCCAAAATTTCTACACCCTTAGAGTTCAACATCTCTAAATTCAGAGGCCAAAGTCATTATTAAATGTAGTAATGAATGTAAAGGGCTTAGCCCCATATTAAATTATCAAAAAAAACTGGGCTTTAAAAAGATTAGCTATTGATACAAAAATACAAAATGCATAAGTTATATTTAGAAAAATACCCATTCCCTTAAAAATCAAAAGATAACCATGTCTACATTTTAAAAAACTGATATTATATTTTCTAATTAGTCTTCTATCAATAAATGACCAAATTTTTATTGCAAGTTGGCTTTTCTGAGTCAGAAGAAATACTCACTAGTTTCTCTCTTGTACCTTCAACTTTATACATAAAGAAAAGTAAAGGAATCCTGAAAGCAAAATTTCCTAAGGAGTTTCTCTTGTATCTCTCAGCTTTATAGCTTAAAAATAACACATGAAGGAAAATTCATTTTATTCTTCCCTAAAGACATCAAAAGTTCAATTAAAAAACTAGAAATCACTCTGAAGCCTACTTCATTTCTTCTTCCCATGTCTTCTTAAACTTTGACACTGGAGTCCTGAGGTCGCACTACCAGGCTCACTCACCCACCTCTAAACTGACCTAACTGAGGCAGAATTTGTATAAATGGCTGCCACCATTTGCAAGATCACATAAGAACTGACAAGATTGCATATGTAGAAAATCACAAAAATACACACACACAGACAATCTGTTAGAACTAATAAAAGAAATCAACAAAGTTGCAGTATACAAAATTCATATAAAAAATCATGTGTGTTTCCATACACTAACAATGAATAGTCCAGAAAAGAAATTAAGGAACAAACCTATTTACAATAGCACCAAAAAGAATAAAGTACCTAGGAATAAACTTAACCAAGGAGGTTAAGACTTGTACACTGAAAACTACAAAACATAGTTGAAAGAATTTAAAGAAGACACAAATAATGGGAAGACATCTCATGTTCGTGGATTGGAAGACTTAATATTGTTAAAATGTAATAATATATTAATGTCCATACTACTGAAAATGATCTATGGATTCAATACAATCTCTATCAAAATCCTAATGCCATATTCTTACAAAAATATTAAAGAAAGAATTCTAAAATTCATATTAACTCATAAAAGACCCTAAATAACCAAAGCAACCTTGAGAAAAAGAACAAAGCTGGAGGCCTCATACTTCCTGGTTTTAAAATACATTACAAAGCTACAGTAATCAAAACAGCATGGTACTAGCATAAAAACAAGTACATAGACCAATAGAACAGAATAGAGAACCCAGAAATAAACCCACACCCTATGGTTAAATGATCTTTGTTAGGGGTCCCAGGACTACACAAGGGGAATACAACAGTCTCTTCAACAAACAGTGTTGGTAAAACTGGATATTCACATACAGAAAACTAAAATTGGACCCTTATCTTACACCATAGAAAATCAACATAAAATGGATTAAATACCTAAATGTATGACCAGAAATCATAAAATTCCTAGAAGAAAAGATAGGAAATACATCATTCATACACCAGCCACATACCACACATGAATCACACATACAGCACACAAATACACATAATATTCACACAAGACACATACCACACACACCACATATAAACAACACATATACAACAAACACCACAAATACAACACACATACCTATTGCATGCATCATACACAAACACCATTTGGAATACCACACATATCACACACATGAGACACACTCAGTACACACATACATACAAACACCATATTCACCCCACACATAAACAACAAATATGCAATCAACACACATACGACAAATCCACCACACCCATATCAACCAAATACCACACAATCATATCTCACATACATAAAAAAAATAGAACTCTTCATAACATTAGTCATCACAGTGATTTCCTTTAGTTGCGTAGACAACTAAAGCAAAAATAGACAAGTGGCATTATGTCACATTAAAATCATCCCACACAGCAAAGGAAGAAATCAATAGAGTAAAAAGGCAACCTATGGAATGGAAGGTAATATTTGCAAGCCATATACCTGATAAAGTGGTAATACCCAAAATATATTAGGAACTATTACAACTACATAGCAAAAAAACAAAACCAAACAAAACAAAAACCAAATATCTAATTTAAAAAGATGGACAAAAATCTCAAATAGGTACCTCTCCAAAGAAGACATACAAATAGTCAACAAACATGTGAAAAGTTGCTCAACATCAACAATCATCAAGGATATGCAAATTAAAATCACAATGATTAAAAAAAAACCAAAATGTTATAAATTTGGTGAGGAAGTGGAGGAAATAGAACCATGTGCACCGTTGATAGAATGTGAAATGGTGTGGTAACGATGGAAAACAATACAGAGAGGTTCTTCATAATTTTAAAAATAGAACTACTGTATGATCCAGCAATCCCACTTCTGGATATTTATCCAAAAGAGTTAAAAACAAAATCTCTAAGAGATATTTGCAATCCCATGTTCACTCCCACTGCAGCATTATTCACAACAGCCAAGGAATGGAAACAACCTCAATGTCCATGACTGAGGAATGAATAAAAAAATTGTGGTACATACATACAAGGGAATATTTTTCAGTCATTAAAGGAAGGAAATCCTGTCATATGCAACAACATGGGTGAACTTTGAAGATATCATGTGAAGTGAAATAAACTTTTTACAGAGGGGCAAATACTGCATGATTCTATTTATATGAAGCATCTAAACTATTCAAATTCATAGAGACAGAAAGTAGAATGCTGGTTTCCAGGGACAGAGGGAGGGTGAAATGGGGAATTACTGTCCAATGGTATACAGTTTCAGTAACACAAAGTGGAAAAAGTCCTAGAGATCTGCTGTACAACATTGTGCTTATCGATAACAGTTCTGTATCATAAGCTTAAAAATTCATTGAGCATCAATCTCATGTTATGTGATTTTTAAATCCCAATTAGAAAATGCATCCAAATTTTAGAATGCATAAAGAGTTTTGACAACTTGTTAAGAGTGTAGTAACCTATTTTTTGCTTAATTTAGTGTAAATCAAGGACTCTCCATTAAACTGAGCTTCGATGACTTTAATACATATTACACAGATGTATTAAATATTTATGAAGGTGTGGGTACAAACAAGATTTTAAGAGGTAAGTTAAAACAAATATACAATCCATTATCAAAATGAAAATATGTAGTAAACTCTTTGAAGTGATGTGTTTTGACTTTGATTTTAAACTGAATATGGACTTGAAATTTAAGTTACTGAAAGGAAAAGGCAAAACTGGTTTTCATTATAAAAATGAACAATTTAGTTCCCTATGTGATCAATCTTCTTAGTAGTAAAATGGTTACTACTTCACATTACCCTCTTCTAACTATTTTTTAAAATAAGATGGAATTTTCCAAAGAAATATAATTGTGTCTTTGGCTACTATGCTTTGTTTGTTTCTCCCCATTAAGCAAAATTCAGACAAACCTCAAAAATCATTGTTCTCATTTTCTCTAACATTGCATTGGTTATAAACTCACAGAATGTCTTCCTATTTTCAACATGCACTCTACTATTCAGTCTTTTGCAAGACTATTATGAATACAACGAGTAAAACAATGGCTACCCCAGGATGTAGGCTCATTAAATGATAGGTATAGGTGGTATTGTCCTTTCATAACCATTGTCATTATATACATGGACAGTAATAGAAGCCGAATAGAGGGCGGGGAATTCACTAATATACATGTGCCCACTCTACTCTGTCTGGTCCAACCGTTATATGGGTAGAAAGACAAAAAACTACTCTTGCTTCTATTATTGTGACCAAGATTTAGCCATTATTAGTGTGGCATGAGCAATACCTGACAGAGCCAAATTTTTAGTTTTATAACTGCTTAGTTTGTGTGTTTCTTAGAGGAAATTTTTCAATAAAGGGATGCATCTTTTCTTTTTATGAGTATATAGTGTTGTGCAGCTAATAATTAAAAACAAAAATATAGCTTTTTCAAACCATAAATATGTATAATAATTTGAGGTTTTCTAACACTTAGGAGAAGAGACATTTCAATTAACCAATTAATCACTACTAGTGCTCATTATACTGAGTGGTATAATATAGATTGATGAATCAATTTTTGATAGAATAATAAATTGACGGATGGGCAGAAGGATGGATGGATGGATGAACAGATCTATAAGTATATAATAGTCATTCATTTTTTTTTTTTGTAGCTTCTCTCTGGGAAACCAATCCTGGCACAATTAGGGTCTTTTCCAACCAGGTTACTGCCACCTTCCTTATAGAATCTGATGAAAATGATTACATTGGATTTACTGTGACATATACTGCATTTAATAGCACAGAGCTTAATAGTAAGTATTGTTTACTATTTAGCCTTTGAATTTTAAGATGCTTTAATATTGTAATGGAATTTTAAAAGTAGCAGAATTTAAAGTTTTAGAACAATGTCATAATTTGTTTTATTATGCAGGTTCTTTAATGAGTATCTCATGTATAGCTCTCTCTCCTTGATACTTAGGAAAATTGAGAAATTAGAAAATAGTTCATGTTCTTCAAAAGAATCAAATAATCAATTCCAGAAAAATTACAAAGTTTCATATATGTATACACACACATATGCATAAAATTAATTCTTAGAATATTCCAGAATATTGACCAATATTCTGGGTAAACCAATAGAGATCAGATGTAAAATTAAAGAATACTAAGAAAAAGAAGCTTGCTTTGCTAAAGGCCTACTGGGATATAGGAAGCATATTAATTTAAGACAGTTGGCAACAAAAAGCTATTTTTTTTCAAAATGGAATGAAACAGAATGAAGATGAATTAAAAAAGACTATGTGCATGACAATTATAGATATACAAGACTGTATAAGACTAGATTATTTTTGATGCAATCGGTTACAATTAGTCACACTGTGGGCTAAATTTGAAGTATTTTCTTCCTCTTTTTTTAATTCACAGATTATGAGAAAATTAACTGTGATTTTGAAGATGGCTTTTGTTTCTGGGTCCAGGATCTAAATGATGATAATGAATGGGAAAGGATTCAGGGAAACACATTTCCTCCTTTTACTGGACCAAATTTCGACCATACTTTTGGCAATTATTCAGGTATAATTCATACTTAATTCAAAATCAAAGGGAAGCTGGTGTTTTCTGCAGTTTAATGTGGACAGCATTAAATTAAAAATAGTCTTTTCAGATTTTCTTTTTTAAAAAAATCATGGACTAACAAATGTTTTGAAGTGAAAATGGTAATCAAATAGGCCAGCAAATGAGAATATTTCAAAAGATACATTATTTTACCCCGTATATGCATGAAATATGGAAAAGTACACAGAGGCTATTCCAGATAAGACTTAGGTTGTTGGGAGGAGCCAAGATGGCGAAACAGCATGGAAGTTTTTTGTGTATCTCGCGTCCATGAAATACAGCCAGACCAACACTAAACCGTCCTACACACCTAGAAAACTGATTGGAGGATTAACACAACAATCTGCACAACCTGAACCACAGAATTCAGCAGGTACGTGGTGTGGAGAGGTGAACTTGGGGACAGAAGCCGGCGGCAGGCAGGGAGCGGCGTTTGCAGGTGAAGAGAGGACGGAGACTGGGGGGAGGGGAGCATACGGGAAAAGCACCCTTCCCCAAAAGCAGCTGGAGAGAAAGTGGAAAATTGGAAACAACACAAGGACTAAACTAAAAAGGGAGAAAGGAGAAAGGAGAGGGTTTAAATTCCACTAAGACTGTAAACAAGGGGAGCGCAAAGGTTGCAACTCCACAGCTCCATACCTGTAGGTGCTCGGGTGAAAAGGGCGAATCCCCAGGAGCAGAACGGGGTCCAGGGGGTTCTCGGACCACACGGAGAAAAGCGGTTCCATTGCTGGAAGGACATTTGGTGGAGACTGTTGAAGCCACCTGGTCCCAGCAGATCCCAGAAAACGGCCACATTCGCTGGTGCTGGAACAAGGTCTTTAAGGGTGAAGCCTGGTGCCAGATGTGTACTGTGATTTCCCATAATCCCTGAAATGCTGCTGCTACACTATCGCTTGAAGTTTTCTGGGCGGGCTGGCACCTGGCTGCAGTCTCGAGAAACCGGCAGCAGCAGGGTCCCGCAAGCGTTCCTGGGTGCAGCTGGCATTCAGCCATTGCTCGGTGAGACCCTCCCTCAGAGGGGCGGAAAGGGTCAAAGCCGCAGTCTTTCAGAAGTAAGGGGCCAGCGAAACAGCCACATGAGACAAAACTCGGCAGGGAAGTACGGCCTGGGGCTTGGTCACGGACAGTGAAGAAGCAGGGAGTGGATGAAACCTGAAGACAGGATGGGTGCGCGATTGCTGATCCGGGAGAACAGTTCCGACACTAGAGACTGGATACTTGGGTGACACAAGTTTCACCTATCCCGCGCATGCGCATATGCATTTACCAGTGGGGCAACAATCCACCCCAGTAGGCTAGCAGCGCCATCTAGAGGAGAATGGAGCCATTACACTGAGCCCCACCCAACTGGACCAACCTCGCTCTTCAAGAACACAAGTCTCACCTCCTACTTAGTTTAAGGACTATAAAGTGGTACATAGTCTGACTTCTAGGGGAAAATGAAGTAATTCCAGTCCTATTTCAATCTGTTAGCAGGTCCTTCTATTCAATTTTCTTTCTTTGTTTTTTTTCTTTTTTTTCTCTTTTACACTACTTTTTCTTGAATACAGAAAGAAAAAATTCATTTTTATTTTCAATTTTTATTAAAAATATTTTGCTTTAATTTTTTAAATGTATTTTTTACTTTTGTGTAAATGTTTTCAAATTCTATCTTACTTCCATCATTTTATTTTAGTCTACTTCAGTGTATTCACCTTTTCAAAATTTCAAACGATTTCCTTTTTTTTACTTTTTCTTTTTTCTCTTTTTCATTTCTTTTCTTTTTCGTGAATGCAAAGACAAAAACTTCATTTTTACTTTTGATTTCTATTAAAAATATTTTCTTTAATTTTTTTACTATTTTTTTGCCTATGCAATTTTTTTTCAAATTATATTTTACTTCCATCATTTTATTTTAGTCTGCTACAGTGTATTCACTTTTTCAAATTTTCAAACGATTTTTTTCTCTTTTTCATTTCTTTTCTTTTTCTTGAAAACAGAAAGAGAAAAATTCATTTTTTATTTTTAATATTTGTTAAAAATATTTTTCTTCAATTTTTTTCTACTACATTCTTTACTTTTGTGTAAATTTTTTCAAATTCTATTTTACTCCCATCATCTCATTTTAGTCTACTTCCGTGTATTCATTTCTTCAAATTCTCAATTTCCTTCCCCCACCTTTTTTTTCTCTAATCTGTCAAACCACTTTCAGCACCCAGACCAAAACACACCTAGGATCTAGCATCATTTATTAGATGTGTGTGTATATGTGTGTTTTTAATTTTTTAATATTAGTATTTTTTAATTTTAATTTTTCTACATCATTAATTCCTTTTCTCCCTTCAAAATGACAAAATGAAGGAATTCACCCCAAAAGAAAGAGCACGCAGAAACGACAGCCAGGGATTTAACCAACACAGATACAAGCAAGATGTCTGAACCAGAATTTAGAATCACAATAATAGGAATACTAGCTAGAGTCAAAAATAGATTAGAATCCCTTTCTGCAGAGATAAAGAAGTAAAAAATAGAATGAAATAAAAGTGCTGTAACTGAGCTGCAATCACGGATGGATGCAGAGACGGCAAGGATGGATGAGGCAGAACAGAGAATCAGCGATATAGAGGACAAACTTATAGACAATAATGAAGCAGAAAAAAAGAGGGAGATTAAGGCAAAAGAGCACAATTTAAGAATTAGAGAAATTAGTGACTCATTAAAAAGGAACAACATCAGAATCATAGGGGTCCCAAAAGAGGAAGAGAGAGAAATAGGGGTAGAAGGGGTAGGGGAGCAAATCATAGCAGAAAATTTTCCTAACCTGGGGAAAGACACAGACATCAAAATCCAGGAAGCACAGAGGACCCCCATTAGATTCAACAAAAACAGACCATCAACGAGGCATATCATAGTCAAATTCACAAAATACTCAGGCACAGAGAGAATTATGAAAACAGCAAGGGAAAAAAAGTCCCTAACCTACAAGGGAAGACAGATCAGGTTTGCAGCGGACCTATCCACAGAAACTTGGCAGGCCAGAAAAGAGTGGCAGGGTATATTCAATGTGCTGAATCAGAAAAATATGCAGCCAAGAACTCTTTATCCATCAAGACTGTCATTGAAAATAGAAGGAGAGATAAAAAGTTTCCCAGACAAACAAAAATTAAAGGAGTTTGTGACCACTAAACCAGCCCTGCAAGAAATTTTAAGGGGGACTCTCTGAGGGGAGAAAAGATGAAAGAAAGAAAGAAAGAAAGAAAGAAAGAAAGAAAGAAAGAAAGAAAGA
>NW_024412403.1:25830852-25875544 GCF_014898765.1 Herpailurus yagouaroundi
AGAAAGAAAGAAAGAAAGAAAGAAAGAAAGAAAGAAAGAAAGAAAGACTAGAAATGACCAGAGAACACCACCAGAAACTCCAACTCTACAAACAACATAATGGCAATAAATTCATGTTTCAGTGCTCACTCTAAACATCAATGGACTAAATGCTCCAATCAAAAGACACAGGGTAGCAGAATGGATAAGGGAACAAGATCCATCTATATGCTGTTTACAAGAGGCCTACTTTAGACCTAAAGACACCTTCAGATTGAAAGTAAGGGGATGGAGAACCATCTACCATTCTAATGGTCAACAAAAGTATGGAGTAGCCATACTTATATCAGACAATCTAGACTTTAAAATAAACACTGTAACAAGAGATGAAGAAGGGCATTATATTATAATTAAGGGGTCTATCCACCAAGAAGACCTAACAATTGTAAACATTTATGTGCCAAATGTGAAAACACCCAAATATATAAATCAATTAATCACAAACATAAAGAAACTCATTGATAGTGATACCATAATAGTAGGGGACTTCAACACCCCACTCACAGCAATGGACAGATCATCTAATCAAAAAATCAACAAGGAAACAATGGCTTTGAATGCCACACTGGACCAGATGGACTTAACAGATATATTCAGAACATTTCATCCTAAAGCAGAGGAATATACACTCTTCTCCAGTGCACATGGAACATTCTCCAGAATAGACCATATACTGGGACACAAATCAGCCCTGAGTAAGTACAAAAAGATCGAGATCATACCATTCAAATTTTCAGACCACAACGCTATGAAACTCAAAAACAACCACAAGAAAAAATTTGGAAAGGTTACTTGGAGACTGAAGAACATCCTACTAAAGAATGAATGGGCTAACCAAGCAGTTAAAGAGGAAATTAAAAAATATATGGAAGTCAATGAAAATAATAACACCACAACCCAAAACCTCTGGGACACAGCAAGGCAGTCATAAGAGGAAAGTATATAGCAATCCGGGGCATCCTAAAGAAGGAAGAAAGATCTCAGATACACAACCAAACTTACATCTTAAGGAGCTAGAAAAAGAACAGCAAATAAAACCCCAAACCAGCAGAAGACAGGAAATAAAAAAGATCAGAGCAGAAATTAATGCTATCAAAACCAAAAAGACAGTAGAACAGATTAATGAAACCAGAAGCTGGTTCTTTCAAAGAATTAACAAAATTGATAAACCATGAGTCAGTTTGATCAAAAAAAAAAAAAAAAAAGGAAAGGACCCAAATAAATAAAACCAAGAATGAAAGAGGAGAAATCACAACCAACACAGCATAAATAAAACAATAATAAAAGAATATTATGAGAAATTATATGCCAATAAAATGGGCAATCTGGAAGAAATGGACAAATTCCTAGAAACATATACACTACCAAAACTGAAACAGGAAGAAATAGAAAATTTGAACAGACCCATAACCAGTAAGGAAATCAAATTAGTAATCAAAAATCTCCCAAAAAACAAGAGTCCAGGGCCAGATCATTTTCCAGAGAAATTCTACCAAACATTTAAGGAACAGTTAACACCTATTCTCTTGAAGCTGTTCCAAAATATAGAAATGGAAGGAAAACTTCCAAACTCTTTCTATGAAGCCAGCATTACCTTGATTCCAAAATCAGAGACCCCATTAAAAAGGAGAACTATAGACCAATTTCCCTGATGAACATGGATGCAAATATCCTCAACAAGATATTAGCCAACCGGATCCAACATTAAAAAAATTATTCACCATGACCAAGTGGGATTTATACCTAGGATGCAGAGCTGGTTCAATATCTGTAAAACAATTAACGTGATTCATCACATCAATAAAAGAAAGGACAAGAACCACATAATCCTCTCAAAGATGCAGAGAAAGCATTTGACAAAATACAGCATCCTTTCTTGATCAAACATTCACTCTATTCAGATGACACGATACTCTATATGGAAAACCCAAAAGATTCCACCAAAAAACTGCTAGAACTGATTCATGAATTCTGCAAAGTTGCAGGATATAAAATCAATGCACAGAAATAGGTTGCATTCCTATGCACCAACAATGAAGTGACAGAAAGAGAAATCAAGAAATGATTCCATATATAGTTGCACAAAAAACCATAAAATACCTAGGAATAAATCTAACCAAAGAGGTGAAAAATCAATACACTGAAAACTGTAGAAAGCTTATGAAAGAAATTGAAGAAGACACAAAAAGATGGAAAAAGATTCCATGCTCCTGGATAAGAAGAACAAATATTGTTAAAATGTCGATACTACCCAAAGCAATCTACATATTCAATGCATCCCTATCAAAATAATGCCAGCATTCTTCACAGAGCTAGAACAAATAATCCTAAAATTTGTATGGAACCAGAAAAGACCCAAATAGCCAAAACGATCTTGAAAAAGAAAACCAAAGCAGGAGGCATCACAATCCCAGACTTCAAGCTATACTACAAAGCTGTAATCATCAAGACAGTATGATACTGGCACAAGAACAGGCAATCAGATCAGTGGAACAGAATAGAGAACCCAGAAATGGACCTACAAACATACGGCCAACTAATCTTTGACAAAGCAGGAAAGAATATCCAGTGGAATAAAGAGTCTCTTCAGCAAGTGGTGTTGGGAAAACTGGACAGCGACATGCAGAAGAATGAACCTGGACCACTTTCTTACACCACACACAAAAATAAATTCAAAATGGATGAAAGACCTAAATGTAAGACAGGAAGCCATCAAAATCCTCGAGGAGAAAGCAGGCAAAAACCTCTTTCATCTTGGCCACAGCAACTTCTTACTCAACACGTCTCTAGAGGCAAGGGAAACAAAAGCAAAAATGAACTATTGGGACCTCATCAAAATAAAAAGCTTCTGCACAGCAAAGGAAACCATCAGCAAAACTAAAAGGCAACTGACAGAATGGGAGAAGAATTGCAAATGACATATCAGATAAAGGGTTAGTATCCAAAATCTACAAAGAAATTATCCAACTCAACACCCAAAAAACAAATAATCCAGTGAAGAAATGGGCAAAAGACATGAATAGATGCTTCTCCAAAGAAGACATCCAGATGGCCAACCGACACATGAAAAAATGCTCAACATCACTCATCATCAGGGAAATACAAATCAAAACCACCATGAGATACTACCTTTCACCTGTCAGAATGGCTAACTTTAACAACTCAGGCAACAACAGATGTTGGTGAGGATGCAGAGAAAGAGGATCTCTTTTGCACTGTTGGTGGGAATGCAAGCTGGTGTAGCCACTCTGGAAAACAGTATGGAGGTTCCTTAAAAAACTAAAAATAGAACTACCCTACGACCCAGCAATTGCACTACTAGACATTTATCCACAGGATACAGGTGTGCTGTTTCGAAGGGACACATGCACCTCCATGTTTATAGCAGCACTATCAACAATAGCCGAAGTATGGAAAGAGCCCAAATGTCCATTGATGGATGAATGGATAAAGAAAATGTGGTGTATATATATACAATGGAGTATTACTCGGCAATCAAAAAGACTGAAATCTTGCCATTTGCAACTATGTAGATGGAACTGGAGGGTATTATGCTACGTGAAATTAGTCAGGGAAAGACAAAAATCATGACTTAACTCATATGAGGACTTTAAGAGACAAATAGATGAACATAAGGGAAGGAAAACAAAAATAATATAAAAACAGGGAGGGGGACAAAACAGAAGAGACTCATAAATATGGAGAACAAACTGAGGGTTACTGGAAGGGTTGTGGGAGGGGATGGGCTAAATGTGTAAGGGGCACTAAGGAATCTACTCCTGAAATCATTGTTGCACTATATGCTAACTAATTTGGATGTAAATTTTAAAAAATAAAAAATAAAAGCAGTTAAAAAAAAAAGACATAGGTTTTTGTCCTAGATTTACCACTAATTATTTACTAACTGGATGCATAGGAGACAATCAACTTTCCTGAACTTTGGTTTACTTTGCCTTTATTTCATTTTCTGATTGTTTATTGCTAGCATATAGAAATACAGTTGAGTTTTGTATATTGGTCTTGGACCCTGCAACTTTGCTGAATTTGTTTACAAACTCTGATAGTTTTTAAAGACTTTCCTACAATTTTCAGTATACAAGGTCATGCTATCTTAGAATACAGATATAGAGATAGATCTCCTTCTTCTGAGGAACTGTCTTAGTCTGCTTAGTCTGTGTAAGCCTCTATGACAGAATACCAAGACCACTTGGTTTAAACAATAATTGATTTCTGACAGTTTTGGAGATTGGAAGTCTGTGGTCAGGGTGGCGGCATGGACAGGTTCTGATGAGAACACTCTTCCTGGGCCACAGCCACCTGCCCTGACACTGTGTCCTCACACAACAGAGAGAGACAGAGAGTCAGGGAGAGACAGAGACAGAGCACTCTCTCTTATTTCTTCTCATAAGGTCACTAATCCCATCATGAGGGATTCACATTCATGACCAAATTACCCACCTCCAAACACCGTCACAAGATGAGTAGGGTTTCAATATATAAATTGTGGAGACACAAACATCAGTCATAGAAAAAAGACTGTGGAAGAGCTGATTCTAAAGCATGGTCCTGAGAGAAATGGTTGTGATTAGTAAATACCTCTTCATGTGAATATCAGTTGGATTTCAGGTAGAAAGATAACATTGGAGACGACCATCCAACAATATGACTTGTCAATAGGTTACGGATGAGAATATGGTTCAACTCCAAAAACACATATTATAATCTGCCTCTAACCTGATAGGGCTCTAGGCATTGAACACACAAATCTCATATCACTACTTATCACCATAAAGCCTGTCTGGAACCTCCAAGTCAAAATCTTTCTTTCTGTTAAGCATTTTAAACACCTCTTTTGTTTTTCCTGTTATGTAGTATTATATTTTCTTACTTATTTTTTTCTTTTCACTACAGTATTCTCTTCAGAAATGAGGAACTTGTCTTTTTCATCTTTGAATTCCTAGTGCCTTCTCAGTGCCTGAATCTAATTAACATGTAAAAATATTTGGATATATGAATGAATGTCTTCAACTCTGACTCAATAAGTAATTTCTGAATGAGTTATTGACTGTGAGAAATTGCTTATAACATAAAAATAACCTGGTGACATGTGCATTTAAATATATTATCAATGCCAGGATGCCTGTGTGGTTCAGTCAGCGAAGTATCCAACTTTGGCTCAGGTCATGATCTGATGGTTCCTGAGTTTGAGCCCCACATCAGGAATCTGTGCTGACAGCTCAGAGCCTAGAGCCTGCTTCCCTCTCTCCTTCTCTCTCTGCCCATCCCCTGCTTGCACTGTCTCTCTCTCTCTCTCTCTCTGAGAATAAATAAACATTAAAAAAATCTCTTTTAAATATATTATCAGTGGCCACTTCTATTGCAGACATCAATATTCTCATTTTCATAACCTAAAAAGTAAATAGCTGATTTAATGTCTATTGGGAATGACATCTGGAAAGAGGACATTAAAGAGTTCATTTTCTCAGGGCAAAAATGTATCTGACTAGTTCTGTTCCTTTGGACAATGGCCTCCCTGGAATAACAAAATATGGCTCATCACACTACTTCAACTTGATCAAAATATTGCATAATAAAAAATGACTACTTTTGATCTATTTTTAATCTATTTCCATAGTCATCATTAAAAGCCCCAGTTGAATAATTCTTCCACTCCTTTACTCAAGAAATATTTTTTTGAGCCCCAGTGCCTATTCAAGGCACTCAGTATATATCTTTGAGTAAAATGAAACCAGATTTTCTGAGATTATGTAACATATATAGTAAGGGGAAAAAAAATTTAATTTAAAAACTTACAAAATAGAAACTAAGCAATCTGCATGACAAATAATTACAATTTGTGGGTATTGTAAATGTGAATGAGTGCTCTGAGAAAATGTAGAGTTTGGTAAGGACGGCGGGTAGGGCAGGTGTGCAGGAGTGCTGGTGTAGACTAAAAGAGGGTGATCAGTTGGATCTCATAGAAAAGTGACATTCAAAAGAAAACTTTATGGAATGGAAGGGATTGACTATATAGATTATTCCAGACAAGGAAGAAGAAGAGCAAGAACTTTAAAGGGAGTATGCCTGACCTATTTGAAAAAAAGCTAGGAGGCCAGCATGGCTGATGTGGAATAAACAGGGCCAGTGGAGTGCAGATAATGATGGGTCTTCTATAGCTTTGGCTCTTTCCTTAGTGAAATGAAGAGTTATTGGAGGTTCTTGAGCATAGAAGTGATAGGATTCACACTGGCTCGTAGAATAGTGAATAGAAGGGCAAGAGTGTTGTCAGGGAGACCAGAAGAGAGTTATCACCCCACCCAGAGAAGAGGCCATAGGACTTTCAGATCAGTGGGACCAGATACAGTAAGAAGAGGTCAGGTTCTGAAAGGAAAGGCAACAGGATTCTGCTAAATTAGTTACCAATACAGAGCTCTGAACAAAAATGTGTTCTGTGTAGCTGGCCAATCCCATTAGACCAAACATGTTTAGTATTGAAAATAATGACATGCATAGTATAATACATAGTTACTCTTCTTTGAATAAGTGATTTCCCAGAGCCTGATCTCTATGGATAAATTAGTAATCTGCACAGCTAAAGACTAACCCCAAAGCGATAATCACCCCAGCCCTCTGAAGAAGCCTGGTCTAAAACAGTTAAATCATTTGACCAGTTTTTGTCTTTATTGTAAAAAAAAAAAAAAAAATGTCTGTACCACACTTGGACAAGAGTAGTTAGAGGAAAGTACAGAAAGTATTTATATCTATTGACTATGACAGATACCTTTTATGTAGTTGAAGTCTTTGATGTTCAAATGATCATTTTTCTACTTTTATGTCATCATAATAAGAGATAAAATAATTCCACTGATATTTGAAGAATAGAAGTACATTACAGGTGAAAAATGGTTTCAGCTTGCCAACAGATTAAATAACTAAAGAAATAAGATGAAAATGACCACAGTGAAACAGGTTGAATGTCAGGTGAAGATTTTAAATAGTTGGGTCGGAAATGGAGTCTCAGGAGAAAGTCATGAAGCAGGAGTTATTTAAAATGAGACAAGTCAGAGCGGTTCAGAGCCCAGCAGAGGCAGTGGTGTAATGAGAATGGATGATAGGATTTAATAGGTTCTCTCCAACTCTCCTACCAGTGATTTCATAATCTACCAGACATTCCCCGCCCCCAGGGGCATTTTTCTTCCAACCTGCTTTTTTATGTGTCAGAACATCCTACCTCTGAAATGGAAGAGAATTAAATCTCTCCTGCTGTTCCTCTTATCCATGCAGGGGATTTTTGTTCTTTGCCTTCACTTTAAATGACAGAAAAGTCTAAATGAAACAGATAAACTTTGAATTAACATTGCTTTAGGGAAGAACATCTAAGCCCCTTAACTTTTCGGTTCCTTCTAAAGAACTGTCTCCTGGTAGAGCACCGGCTCCAAATGTGTGCAGTGTGGATGCTCAGAGTTTCTCTGCACCTCTTAGAAGCAAAGGGAGTCAGTGGAAATGGTGGCACTGATGCAGGGCGGCATCTTGGGGAGCTCAGAAGTGGTTCCTTTGTTCTGAACATTCAGGGAAAATGAGGTCAGTAACATGTGAAAACTTCAGAAACGTAGGGGTCACAAAAGGGCTAGACAGCTCAAAGCAAGTGTTTCTTTGTTGGTCTTTCTCGGAGAAATCATAATTGTTTCTAATGCTTAGGGGCTAGTGTAGTGTAGTGGTAAAACATCATTAAAATAGAGACTCTGAAGCCAGCTAGGTTTAAATCAGCTCTGCCCTTTAGGCAAGGTATCTGTCCTCTTTGCCTCAGTTCCCTCATCTGGGTAGTGGGCTGATGATAATAGGACCTGACTTTAGAGGCATGTTTTGAACATTAAATTGGTTACTATGTTTACAAAAAATAAGTAAATAAATATAATAAGAAAATAGCAAGCAAAAAGTGCTGTAGAAATGCTAGGGATTATAACAATTTTCTTTTCATGTTGCAAAAGCATTCAATAGATAAAAATTGACTGCAGAACTGTTTTCAGTGTTAGGCTAGGGAGAAAAATAGTTACACTGTTCAATTTTCGAAAGTATATTAAGCCTTTTAGATATCTGCATTTCTTATAGCACAGATACTTTCTTCTAACATAAGTATGACTTTAGTGTGTTCAAAGTAATATTTGTCTTTATTCCCTTAGCTTTCCTGTGATATTGAATTTTAGGAAATTCATTAATAGAAAGTCTATTAATATTGATAGACTTGAATTTGAAGCATTCTGTAATGTAAAACTTACAATATTTATCTCCTAGGTTCAGTTAATTTTACATAGGTGCTCACAATCCACAAAATGGTTTGTTTCAGGCTAATTTCCTCTTGAGAGGGATCTCCAAGTCTCCACAAAGTTCTACAGACTGTCCAGCTGCTGCTGTGTCTATATCACATTAGCACGTGTCCAACACTTTTTCTTCTTACTTGAGGTGTTGGGTGTGAAACAGTTAGGTTTGGTTCATGGGGAAATAAGCAGTAAAAGGGATAGAAAGAAGTAAGAAAAACCAAAGCTCCACAAACAGGTTCATTATATGCTTAGGTTAACAAAATAAATTCAATCTTCTGGGTTTTAAGCTATGAGGCTAATGGAAGAGTTCTTGAAGACATTTCAAGAAATTTGTAAGATTTTAGAAGAAATTATCATTTCACCGTAGAAATTCCCATGTGATTATGAAAAATATCTATCTAATCATTCCTTTTGTGTATTACTTTAATAAATTTAAAATGAACAAGTCAAATTGGTGTAATAAGAATAAATTAAGCAACATTCAGCTAATCCATATTGAAAATTCAAAAATGAACCAAGTGTATTTTTCTCCCCAAATCTAACAGTTTTAAAGGTCACATATGAATATGAATATAATACACAGTAAAATAGACTAAGTGAGGAACATCTGGGTGCTAAGTCAGTTAAGCATCTGACTCTTGTTTTCTGCTCAGGTCACGATCTCTTCCAGGTCGTGAGCTGGAAGGAGCCCATGTGGTGCTTTACACCGACAGTATAGAACATGCTCAGGATTCTCTCCCCCACCCTCTCTGTCTCTCTCTGCCTCTCTCTCTCTCTCTCTCTCTCTCTCTCTCTCTCTCTCTCTCTCTCAAAATAAATAAACTAAAAAAAGAAAAAAAAAGAAAAATGGATAAACTAAGTGACATCAGAGAAAGCACATGTGCAACAGACAATTCAAAAGGAGTGGACACATATGATTGGGAGGATCAATAAGCACTTTCTAAAGGAAATGGCAATATGAGCTAAATGATTTCAAAAAATTAGTAAGATTTTGACAAGTACAATCATAAGGAGACGTAGAGGGACAGAAAAACGGGGGAAAAAGGCCCATATGTCTTAACATTTCTGGGGGTTGAAAAAATCAAAATAATGTAATTTTGTAGAAGTGCTACCTGTAAATAGATGAATTATAAGAACTATGGCTAGAAAATGACACTGAAGTCATAGTATAGTAGTTTCAACCATCATTGTAAATTTATGTTTGTTTATAGGAAATAAACAGATGGTAAATAAGGGACCAATTAGATTGTGCAGAAGGAGGCATTATAGGGCAAGGATGGAGGAGTTGAAGAATTCTCATGGAGAGTTAGAGAACTATGAATGAGACACACTTAAAAATAAATAGTGTCACTGATATTATAACTTAAATTATACTCCCAATGTATGATGTCCTTATTAGTCCACCTGCTAAGATACTCCAGCAGAAATATTGTGTGAACTTCTGGTTTCCATATTCTGAGTGGAACCAGACGGATGTACAACTGAGAGCTTATCAAATGCGAGGCAATTGAAATTGTGCCATATTAAAATTATTGAAGGCCAAAAGGATGAAAAAAAACTTGAGAAGACTTAGAAAAGTCAAAATAGTAGCTTAAACATTTGTAGTTAACATAAATTCATTTATCCTTAATGGGCTGAGGAGCAAAATTTGAAAAAATAAGCACATGATAACTTACTCTTAGAAAAGAAAAGAATTTTCTAATTGTGTTGAGATGGAATGGGCTGCCTTGAATGCAATGATTCCTGCAAATCTGACAAACGTTAAAGACAGGTCAAATGACCCCCACAGGAAAATATTGTAGATGAAATTTAAGGACATGAGGTAGACAAGTAAATTTTTATGTAAACAATATTCTATTTTAAAAATTCATAATTTTATGAAGAATTTTCTTCATCTTCTGATTTGTTAAGTAGAGAATTTAGCTGATATCACAGAAATATTTAATATATTATTTTTCCATTTTTATTATTATATATTTATTAATATGTTATTTTATGTTATATTCCAAAACATGCAATTCTATGTGATATGTAATATATTGTGTTTTTTAAAATGTATTTATGCAAAATTCATAAGGTACTATGAGCCACATGATTAATAGTTTTATCTGAACAGTGGTACAAAACCCATAGCGTCATGATATCTTTATGAGACTAAAAATCCCATATATATTACTGCTCAATGAGTAAACAATAGGTTCAAAATATTTCTTATAACTAATTGACTATGAACATGGCCAAACATAAATATAAGCATGATAGTTTTCATGGTATATAAATGCTGCTAACTAGAAATATTTCTGAACAAGTTACTCATTTCACTATTGATTCATGGCATTCAATAGTATTTTAATCATTTCCTCCCCAACTATATTATAATCAACTAAAATTAAGGTCAATTCAAACGGGTTTTGGAATTTGGCATTTAAAGGATGGACTCTGGATCATCTCCTATGTTACATTTTTTATTAGGTTGAATAATTGAGCACTAACTGTAAAGCTAAAATAAGTACTCATGAAATGCCACAGCCTTATATAAAGTATTAGTAACATGTTAATATAAACTGTTAAACATTCATTCATTTCCATTTTACATTTTATAATCTAAGTCGAGTGAATGTACTTAATATTACATTTATTAATATATTTGACTATGCAGTTAAGCGTCGACTTTGGCTCAGGTCACGATCTCATGGTTTGAGAGTTCAAGCCCCACGTGGGTCTCTGTGCTGACAGCTCAGAGCCTGGAGCCCACTTTAGATTCTGTGTCTCCCTTTCTCTCTGCTCCTCCCCTGCTCACACACTTTCTTTCTCTCCTTCAAAAATAATAAACACTCAAAAAAATTTTTTTTAAATATATATACTTGACTATGATTTCACCTTGATAAAAGATTAATTTATTCTGAATTTTTTGCCTTACTTACCTACATATAAATTGACCTATCTATTGGCAGTTTTACTAGTACTATACTTTGTATCTTGTCCTTATGCTGCATGTTGTAAATGAATGAGTTGAATTTTATACAGCATTGCTTTTAAAAATTTCTGTTCGGGCGCAGCTGGGTGGCTCAGTTGGTTAAGCAGCTCAGGTCATGATCTCACAGACCATGAGCTTGAGCCCCTCATCGGGCTCTATGCTGGCAGCTCAGAGCCTGGAGCCTGCTTCAGATTCTGTGTCTCCCTCTCTCTCTGACCCTCCCCTGTTCATGCTCTGTTTCTCTGTCTCTGAAAAATAAATGAAAACATTAAAAAAAAAAATAAGTATAAATAAATAAATAAAAATTTCTGTCGGAAAGCACAAAGAGAGAACATGCTTGATTTCAAATAAACACTAAATTTCAGTGTTTCATAAAAAAATAACATTCTAGGGGCGCCTGGGTGGCGCAGTCGGTTAAGCGTCTGACTTCAGCCAGGTCACGATCTCGCGGTCCGTGAGTTCGAGCCCCGCGTCAGGCTCTGGACTGATGGCTCGGAGCCTGGAGCCTGTTTCCGATTCTGTGTCTCCCTCTCTCTCTGCCCCTCCCCCGTTCATGCTCTGTCTCTCTCTGTCCCAAAAAATAAATAAACGTTGAAAAAAAAAATTTTTTTTTAAAAATTAAAAAAAAAAATAACATTCTAATAAAATTAGATTTACCCAATATGTCATTTGCTTTATCTCATATTTTGTTACATGATTCCTGCTTTCTGTCATAATATATAAGCTGCAAACTAAGAATAAAATAAATAAATAAATTTCCCTAAGAAAGTGTTCAAGATGATCTCACTCAAGCAACTCTTCCCACACTTCAAATAACTCAAATCATTGGTTGGAATAATGAATTCCAGACCAGAAAGGACTTTATGCAGTGGCTTGAGCTATTATAGAAAGCTTTTATGTAGATTAGCATGCTTCCTGCTCTTCTGTGATCTGATTAGTTCTCATTCAAAGAAATATAGAAGATGAAACCATTATAAAATCAGGTAACTTCTTATAGGGAGAAATGCAGTATAGTCCATGAAAGAAAAAACTGACTGTCTTTGAAACTCTTAACATTGCCTTCAAATTTGTGCACAAATACTTGCATATATCATGAGTTAATCCAGTAGCATATCTAAATACTCTCATGTACTCATTGTCTCTAAAGAAGGGAATTGATCAAAACATCTAGTAAATGGGAACTAAAGTGGCGTTTAGATATGATAATATGATGAAATAATCATTTGGACTCATAAAAAGTCAGAGATTGATATACCTTTAGTGATACTCCAATTCAAGGGTCTTGTTTTATAAATTGGGAAGTTGAGAGTTGAGTTCCTAAATACTAATTTTTATGGCAGAGATAGTGCCCTCTGGATTCACATCTACTGCCTTTTCCCTCTTTACATTTTTACCTTAAAGTTGCTCTTTTCTGCTTATACATGATGTATCTCACACAATGAAATTGCTGAAATTTAAATGAAGTAAAACTCTTTTTGTTGTTGTTTTTATAGGATTTTACATTTCCACCCCAACTGGACCAGGAGGGAGACGAGAAAGAGTAGGGCTCTTAAGTCTCCCTTTAGACCCCACTTTGGAACCAGTCTGCCTCAGTTTCTGGTATGTCATAGACATATGTGAAATAAATACTGCCTTATTTAATGAGTAACATTGCCTTTGTCACATTGCCAGACTCTGATTTTACTAAGGCACCCAAGTTTTAATTCATTTGCTATTATTTATCCAACAGATAAAATACCAAAATGATGGGAGACTCCCTCCCCTTCTCTAGGAACTCTCTCACTCAAGGAAAAATAGAGTATTTCAGAGAAAGTAAAGGATTTAGAAAAATCCTAAGTTCCATTTATTCTAATATTGTAGAAATCCAACCATTTCTGCTTGTTTCCCAATTAGGTATTACATGTATGGTGAAAATGTCTATAAATTAAGCATTAATATCAGCAGTAACCAAAACATGGAGAAGACAGTTTTCCAAAAGGAAGGAAATTATGGAGAAAATTGGAATTATGGACAAGTAACATTAAATGAAACAGTGGAATTTAAGGTTGGCAAAATACCTTGTGATTTATAATCATGTATTTGTGTTCTACAAATGGTGATACAATTATAATCTAGGTAACATGATGAAAAAATTATTTTTTTCTGAATATAGCCAAGTCACTTTTTCTACTTGCTTCATCTTTTTTTTTAATTTTGAGTGCCTACATTTTCATTTGTCCATTCATTTATTTAAAACCACTTATAGAAAAACAACTTACTACATGAAACTATTGCTTATAATGAGCGATAAAATCTATAGAAACTTTGTGATCTATTTCAGTTTTCTTCAGCAACTTTCTAGCACAAGTCGACCATGTCTTCCCATGTCCCCTGCATACCAAGGACTTCAGCTTTCACAAACACCACCTAGATCAACCCTGCACTTTCTAGGGAATCATCCTTTCCTATTAGAACATCCACACCCATCAGTATCCATCCACCTTGCCTTACTTTGACTTAATCTATATATTTCCTTTAGAAACAAATTGTACAAGCTGTATCATTGGGAAGTTTCTGATCATTTATTTCACATTAAAGTGGATTAATTTTTCAGATAACAGCTTAATGTGTTCTCTTCCTAACGGTGTTTGCAATTAAAATACAGGATAATACAGGCTAATAGACCAAATTAACAATGTTTTAATCGGGTCATTTCAGACAAGAGAGTGTAACTCTCAGTAGGTGTCTGTTTGGACAGACATCGTCATTGTGAAGGCTTCAGTTCGCCCCTGTGATTTCGTGTAAGGCAGGCAATAATCAACCACACTTGTCTGCATTCCTTCCATTTTTCTTTCTTCTGAAGTCTTTTTTATTTTTTCTGTGAAGTTTTCTTCTCCAACTTCGTTTTCTGATAATTCGGAGAAGGATAAAGGAAAATACGACATCAAGGGAACTAGGAAATGGCAGAAGCAGGAAAATAAGTATGGTACCTGACTTGTCCACAGAGGATATGTTCTAATACCCCCATGGATGCCTGAAAACATAGATACACTCAAACCCTGTATATACTGTGTACTTTTCTATAAATACATACCTACAAAAAAGTTTCATTTATTAGTCAGTAAGAGATTTACAAAAATAATAAAAAAATAGAACAATTACAACAATATACTGTAACAAAAGTAATGTGAATCTGGCCTCTCGCTCTCTCTCAAAATATGTTATTGTACTTTATTCACCCTTCTTATGATGATGTGAGATGATAAAATGCCTATGTGATGAGATGAAGTGAAGTGAATGTTATAGGCATTGTGACATGGCCTTATGCTACTACTGACCTTCTAACAATACCGAAGAAAGATCATCTACTTCAGAACTTGGTTGACCATGAGGATCTGAAATGGCAGAAAGTAATACCTCAGATAAGGGGAGACAGCTGCATTGCAGTGGCAAAATCTGTCTCAACTCATTAAACATTTTTTTAAAGTAGTGTAACTCCACCCACTTCTTCGAAGTTAGCTTATCAGGCAGTATGAGAGCAGCAAGTTCAACAAATAGTTGCACCTTGCCTCTGCCACTTTGTTATGAAATCTTAAGTCACTTTAGTCTCTTTGAAATTCAACCTGCACGTACATGAAAGGGAGAAAATGATCCTTCTTTGGAGTTATGTCTAGCATAAAGTAGGTGGGATAAATGAACAAATGAGTGAATAGATGACTGTATAATAGTGTTGAAAGAATTAAATGAGATAATGTATACAATGTGCCTTGCATAGCAATTAGCGTATAGCAGGTATTCTGTTTATGTCTTTCCTACAGAAGAGGATACAGGAACGTTCAGCTAAAATACTCACTGTCCTTAAGAACCTAATATGTTTCATCTGACCACTTGAAACTTTCTTCCAAGTCTGGGTCTGTGTCCTCTGGGCATTACCCTCACACAGGATCTCACACCAGCTTTCTGGGTGAACTATATCAGAACTAGTTGGCCCTGAATGATCATATTATACCCATTTTTCCCTTGTCCCTTTCTTTTCTCATTTAAATTATTCAGTTGGTGTGTCTTCCCTTTAGGGTTTGTATGCTATAAGAAGACAGAGAGCTACCTGGATTTCTAATAGTGTTGCAGGGAGGAATCTGAGAAGAAAATGCCAGAAAATGTGGATGTGTGGCAGAATTCAGTAGAGTATGACAAATCATGAGAGAGAGAGACAGACAGAGACATAGAGAAACTGTGACAATATTGCCTAACTCAGAAGGAAGACACCAGTGGACATAAGTAAAGGAGTGGACTCAGCAGAAGGATTATAAAAGAGCATGATCTATCAATATTCCATTGTACAGACACTTGCCCTCTTATATTTAGAGTTGGTAATACTGATTCTCCAGAGAATGTTGGGGCACAAGAACCAAGTCAGAGAAGATTAGAGTAGAATGTTTCATATCCTTCTCTGAATTGCAGGTTGCTTTTAATGCTTTTAAAAACCAGTTCCTGAGTGATATAGCTTTGGATGACATTAGCCTAACATATGGGATTTGCAATGTGAGTCTTTATCCAGAACCAACTTTGGTCCCAACTCCTCCACCAGAACTTCCTAGTAAGTAACTATAACATGTATTTTACCAATTAAATCGTTAATATTTTCAGGTAGATCTTCCTTTGACTTTTTAAATTATCTTAGTCTAATATTTTTTCACTGAAAATCTAAGACTTCAAAATATAAGTAAAATGGAAGCTAACAAAATATTACATGTTATGCATACACTCATAAAGAAATCATTTGGTACTTTGTTATGCATCATATTTATAATAATGTTAGTATATTTTTTTAATAATTAAGGTGTTGATTTCCATCCTGTTTCACTAAAATACAAATTAAGGCTGCATTGACCATGTGGCATGGCTGAGAATCTTTGGGGAAAAAAACCTTAAGATTTTCATGGTCTTCTTAAAAAATGATGTTATATCTCAAGAAGAGTTTAGTTAAGCTTGAAACCCACCCAGCCTTTTTCTGGAATAATTTAATAGTAATTATTGGGCCTGGACTTTGACTATACACACCAAGATCACATGAAAGATTTTTATCCTGAAATGATGCCTTCGTAAGGCCCTGCAATGTGCTCCCTTCGAGGGGCCACTACCGTGTTTCAGCTGAGCAGTGACCAGTATTTCCCTTGTCTTATGGATTCTTTTAAGACAAAAAAACAAAATGGAGCCTGTGTCTACCTGTGTTTTTAATACAAATTGGACACATGACATTTCAGAGGACAAAGGGGCATTACTATCCATCTTAGCATGTCAAAGGAGACCATAACTACATACTACTTTCAGACTACAGGATTTGGCAGGAAAAAAAAAAGGTACAATGATAAATTATATAAAACACGTATTGCCTTTATTGAGATGTCTTCACTGCATTGCAGTTTTGATGTAAAAAAAACAAACCAGGGCGCCTGGGTGGCGCAGTCGGTTAAGCGTCCGACTTCAGCCAGGTCACGATCTCGCGGTCCGTGAGTTCGAGCCCCGCGTCGGGCTCTGGGCTGATGGCTCGGAGCCTGGAGCCTGTTTCCGATTCTGTGTCTCCTTCTCTCTCTCTGCCCCTGCCCCGTTCATGCTCTGTCTCTCTCTCTGTCCCAAAAATAAATAAAAACGTTGAAAAAAAAAATTTAAAAAAAACATACCTTTTATCCTTCTTTGGATTATGGTACTTGGAAGCTGAGCTAGCTCTACAACTTTGCTTGTATCAGACCTCATGGATGTTTTTCTTCTGCCATGGATCTGAGCCCACAGACAGCACTTCTTCCATTTCCCATTTCCTTCCAAGTGCACTTGAAACTCTTCCCATAATCACACCATCAAATCAACTTGGAGAACATATCCAAATACAATAGTTTGGGCTATCCAGCACTGTTTAAATTAATTGTTTGACTTCATTGTTGGTAGCCCACACCTTATCTGTCTATAAAACTTATATATAACATTCTTATATAAAACATTCTTATGCAAAAACACCCACCACATTTTAATTATTAAAATTACTACTGGTTTGATAAATAATTCCTATGGATACCAAATATTAGAAACATCCTGCCTTTTTTTTAATGTTTATTTATTTATTTTGAAAGAGAGAGAGAGCAAGGGGGTGGCAGGGAGAGAGAGAGAAAGAGAGACAATCCCAAGCAGGCTCTGCACTGTCAACACAGAGCCTGACAGAGGGTTCGATCCCAGGAACTATGAGATCATAACCTGAGTTGAAATCAATAGTCAGACACTTAACCGACTGAGCCACCTAGGTGCCCCAACATCTTGCTATTTTTATATTTCAATCCTTTAAAAACAATTTTCATAATCCTTTCTGCTGGTGTGTTTCTGTATTCATAGATAAGTGGTCAAGAAGAAAAATTTTCCAGTGAAATTAAGTTTCATAGGCTTGGTATTTTTAAAATAATAGTTTCATCATTATCTGAAATCAAAAATGCAAGATAACTTTTGTTCATAATAGCATACATACAAGTAAAACTTCATTATAATTTCCCACATTAAAACTTTAACTACATAAGCCATTCAGTCCTCATATCTATTCTAGTCAGAAAGAGAAAAAAATAATACTTCAATGTCAAGGAAGCATGATATCCTTGCATATTTTAACAATAGGGATATTATAACGGTAGAATGACCTATCTGATTTTAAAATATAAACTTTAGAATTTTCCCAAAGTGTATTTGTTCCAGTTTCCAAATGGTTCACTTCAGGGCAATATTTAGCACAGCAGAAAATGTTAATTACCATCAAATGCATTCTGAACAATTTCATTCTAATGCCATTTGCAATTGGTTCAGTGAAATTCTTATTTGAGCAGAGCTTTTCTGGTTCCAGATCACTGATTTGTTTAAGCAGGAATAAAAGGAAACCATGGCTGACTGGCTAATAGCCTTTCTTTAGCTCTTATAGAGCATTTAAATAAGAAAATAATCCCAGGCCAGTAGCTGACTAGCAAAATTCCTCCTTTGTTCCTAGGCATCCACATTGTGCCTAGTTTGGAGAATTGTTAAGTTCAGTTTTCGTAAGTACAGGGATTCTTCCATTTTGTGGCTTCAATCACTTGCTGGTGCATTAGGTATACAATTGTTGCCCTCTGACATTAACACAAATAATTTAAGCGTGGGGATTGTATTGAGAACACTTTTAAAAAGTACACATTCCATTAAACAAATATCATGTCAACTTGCAACACAATTTGGGTGATTCGTGACAAGATACCTACTAAATAGAATAAGAATAAACAAAAAGAAATCCACACTTCAGGTCCCTAACTTATTTCTGCGACTGTTAAAACTACTTAAGAAAAAAAATTATAAGCCATAGTTTCAGCTATTTTAATAGTCACTCTTTATTTCCACAATTTTGCTCTATTTGGCCATCATTTAGGCCATTTTCCATGTCCAAAGACCAAATCAAAGTTAATTTGGAAAGTTTCATAGACAGGACGTTATACTTTGAGTTAAATAATCTAACTTAAATTCTTCATTTCTATAGAAATGAATCGGTACCTGTCTACTTGTCTTATAATTATATGAGGCTCATATTCTAGCAGAGCTACTTGCCTTTTATATCATTAGTATGACTTGATATTTAAATCCCTAGCAAATTCCATATTAACTGCACTCACATGCATTCATAGGTCACTAGAATATATGAATGGAATATAAATTTTGAGAAACCAAACACAAAATTTTCATGGGAGACTCCATTTTATATTACAACCTAAATTTTTTAAATGTTATATGTAATAGTGTAAGTCTTGTCTATTACTATGATGATTAAAAGTAATTGCTGACTTTAACATTATTTAAACATCAATGAGAGATACTATTTCTCAAGGTGCATCTATTGTTTTTCCACAAATACCTTTAATTTGAACCTTCTTCTTGTAAGTGAGAGCTGGGCTTTTTTCTTTTTCACCCCACACTGACACATATCTCATGAACGTCAGAGGCTTCAGCATGGATTAAAAATGACATACCTCAAGGAAAATATCTATCCTTGACAACCACTTTGCAAAATACTGCATGCTATTTACATACTGTATGGAGTGAAAATCCCTGCTGGCATAGTAAGGAATTAATCAGAATACAAATCTTTGAGAGAACAGCTTCAAGAAAAAGAAAAATGAAAAAATTTAACAACTGTAAATGAATAGAGTTCCCTGTACCAGACAATTTAACTCTTTAGTCTCTGGGTGGAGAGAGTTTATCTAATGACACAGTATGACTGTCATACCCAAAAGTATGTTTTATGAGTCTTCAGCCCCTCTATTAAGAAGCTATGTCTTTACTATAGCAACACAACTCTTAAAATACATTGTGTCTTCATATTTAGAATGGCTGAAAGTGCTTTTTCCAATTCCTTACTATCATATGTATACAGAGTCACTGACATATCATATCAGGCCAAGGGTCAGAGATATCTTACTACTGAGTTATTAGATATGAAATTATATGTGAGATGAATCTCAAAAAAGGGATTTTTAAGTATTTCAGAATAATGAATTTCTAAGACTTCTATTTAGTGGAGAAATGCTAAGTGAACTGTCTGCCTTGACAGGCTTCACAATTACGCTTGACAACATTTTAGTTCTAGTTGTGTATTTATTAAAGTCCTACCTACTCATCTATATCTAATATAATGTACTGTTGTGTTCAGTTATGTGAAAATTCAATCCCTTCTCCAAAATGTCAGCTTTTTACTCCGTTAGAAGAATACATTTTGAGATTTTCCTATTCCTTGAAAAGAAAATATGAATGACGGTTTAAAATCAACAACAACAAAACAAAAACAAATCCACTGGCCATGTCTAAATCTGTGAAATGGAAAGAACTGGTTTTCCCCAATCTGCAATCTGCAATGTTAGTTTTGCCCCTGCAATTATACCTCCCCCTTTCCCATTAGTTTCACAGAGGATTTATGGGAGATTTTCATGGCACTAAGAATTATTAAAATTAAATGAGTTGTATGTTAGTGGGGTTGGAGGGATTGCCATAGATCCTTCTTCAGAAATCTTTACTGGACAATTAATCACATAATCAAGGAGAGTATTAGCCTCAGAGATGGGAGCATACAATCCTCTTGCCTTTCCTTCCTCCTGCCCAGTGGAGAACCTGCTCTTTTTCCCCATTATCACTCTTTCTTTGGTTTAAGTATTTTCTTCAACAACCTATGTACAGTACTTTCTTTCTTCTAGATCTATCCATCATTGACCTTACTTGTTAGTACTTTCATCTATGTTCCTTTCTACCCTCCTTTTTTCTGTCTATACCCAACAAGTTTTATGTCACCTACCATCAAGTGGCACTTACTGAGACACAGTCAAACCCTGTCTATAGCTTAGACCAGACAGTGGAAATAATGCAGGGTTTAATCAACTTAATCAGAAGACATATTGAGGGATGAGCTTGAGATGAACTGAACTGAAGTCTTGACTTTGACACTAAATGGAAGTGTACAGTATTAGCAAGTAACTGAATATCTCCAATGCTTTTATTTCCACTTAAAATTGAAATAATAAAAGTAATTACCTACCCCACAAGTATGTATTGGAAATCAGTACTGAATATGCCAGGTAATGTGTAGGCACTTTTCATAATTATGTCTAATTTTTATAAACAACCCTGAAAATATCTAATATATATCTATTTTATGTATGAGAAAACCAACTCTCAAAAAGACAAGAAGCTAACTCAGGGCAAAAATTTAATCCACCAGCTCCAGCACATCTTCCTTTTATACATCATGTTCTCTCCCAGATGAGACGATGTGCATGGAAACAATGTGCAAATGATAACGTTTTATAAGAGATTATATTACTCTTGCTAAGCTGATCCGGATCTGGCCCAGCCTGCCCAGGAGAGTGTGTAAGGTAGACCAGGCTCCACACCTTACAAAACAGAATGGGATGGCAACACTACTACTGGGCCACAGCAAGTGCCCCTCTCCGCCCAGTCGTATACATCATGCCACGCAAACCTAAGAGGCTCATTGCATGCAAATTTGGAAGAAGCACATGAATTGTAAAGATCTACATAAATGAGATAGATAACATATAAAAGAGGAACCAGGGAGCCTGAGTGGCTCAGTCGGTTACGTGTCTGACTCTAGATTTCAGCTTAGGTCATGGTCTCATGCTTCCTGACATTGAGCCCTGCTTCAGGCTCCATGCTGACAGTTCAGAGTCTGCTTGCAATTCTCTCTCTTCCTCTCTTTTTCCCCCTGCCCCATGTGCACTCTCTCTCGTTCTCAAAAATAAATAAAATAAATTTTAAAAAATAAAACAGAAATAAAAGAGGGACCAAAGAAGAGGGTATGACTGAAGGCACTGCTGTAGATATAGAGACATTTAATTATCCCTCCTATTATCTGATTTTTATCTTATTGGGAGTAAATAACTTCAGTATCATCTGCCTTTAATAACAGTAAAAATATATACTTAATCTCAGTTTCCTATATCCTTAGAATTAGGTTACTTTTATCCTCTTGATTTGATTTTATTTTTTTTATTTTTTTTTCAACGTTTATTTATTTTTGGGATAGAGAGACACAGAGCATGAACGGGGGAGGGCCAGAGAGAGGGAGACACAGAATTGGAAACAGGCTCCAGGCTCTGAGCCATCAGCCCAGAGCCCGACGCGGGGCTTGAACTCACGGACCGCGAGATCGTGACCTGGCTGAAGTCGGACGCTTAACCGACTGCGCCACCCAGGCGCCCCTATCCTCTTGATTTTAAATGTAACATGCTAATAAAAATAAGATAGAATAAGGATACTTAAACTAGCTGGTAAAAGTTTATATTACTCTAGAATTTTCTTCCTAAGCAGGAGGATAAATTTAAAATAGGTTAAGAATTTCACAAAGTTAATATGCCTACTTAAATCATCTTAGTTTTCACAAGGATACCTGTGCTCTATTTTTTCTAGTAAGTGTTTCCTCAACTTGACTCCTAGACAATGTTAAGTACAGATCAGTCTAGGCCAATTATTTAGCAAGTGAAGTTTCAGTTTGTCTCCCGTTCTTGACAGTAAAACAACTCAGTATACAGAACAGTGAGGCTTCCTCTCTACTGAAAAGAAGAAAGCTAGATAGAAAGAAAGAAAGAAAGAAAGAAAGAAAGAAAGAAAGAAAGAAAGAAAAAATAGTAGAAAAACATAAGAAAGAAAAACGTAAGAAATGGCCAAATGAGTCATTTACTAGCCCTTCTCAGAAGGGCAGATATAAGATCTGTTCTATTATAAATATTCTTTTTTTTTTCTATAGCAAGGAGTATCTGATACCTTATTTCATGAAGCCTATTTATAAAAGATGCTCAGAAAAATTATTCCTTACCCAAATAATTTTGGGAAATGCTGCATACTATTATGCCTTCTTGGAGATTCATAAATAACATAAGAATATTTAATGTTTTGAGAAGTTCTTCAGTAAGGAGACCAGTTTACCTGTAGTTTTTCATTACTTAAGTTGCAAGCTTTTCTTTTATACACACTATGCATTTTACCTGTCAAAATCAGTATTCCAAGAAATATAATTGGAAATTTGCTAAGATATAATATTATTTCTCTGAAATAAGCATTGTGTTACTAATGATTTTTTGTTATTTCCTTTTCAGCGGACTGTGGAGGACCTTTTGAACTGTGGGAGCCAAATACAACATTCACTTCCACGAACTTTCCAAACAGCTACCCTAATAAGGCTTTTTGTGAGTTGTTTATTTTCCCAAGCCATGAGAAACAGAGGTGTGTGTGTGTGTGTGTGTGTGTGTGTGTGTGTATATATATATATATATATATATATATATATATATATCAAGGCTAGATTCCCACCTTGACACAGCAAAGTGGATTAGAAATTTTCCAAACCTGACTATAACTATCACATCTATAATATTGCATAATATAATGATAACAACAATAACAATAATGATTACTAACTTACTTAGCATTTATTTCATGCCAGGCACTGTGCTAGTGCTTAATATACTGTTTCAGTCAATTCTTACAATAATTCTTTGAAGCAGGTGTTATTATTATAATTCTAAAATTTAAAAATTTAATAAAACCAGTAAGTAGAAGTACCTTACTCCAGATACTGTTCTCTTAATCACTCATCTTGATTATACATACAATGTCTATATTATATATAACAAGTTTGCAATTTCATAGAATAAAGTCAGCGAAAGTGCAAAAAGTAAAGGGCCAACTGTGACATCCACACCTTTTGTAAATATAGACCAGTGTCAATAAAGCAGGCAGCTAGAGTCAGATAGCTAGTTTCTCAGTATAAAAGATGAAATAATGAGGATTCACTAGAAAATCATTAAGTGTAGAGGGAAGAATAGTTTGCTAAAACTGAACAGAGCCTATATCTAGGTCAATATTTCTAAGTAGAGTAGCTCATTCAAACTGCATAGAAATTATGTTAAAGATGCCAATTCCCCAGCCCATCCTACAAATATTCCACTTCAGTAGGCCTGGGAAACAGATATGTTCCTCACATGGCCGCATCGAAGATAGCAACACCAATCTAAATGGGAAAATCTACCAGTAAAAGAAATGCTCTAATGACAGTGAAAAATGTGTTGTTAGAAAATGTCAGCTTTTCTTCCTTGAAATGACCCAGAGATAAGTAAATATCACTTTCATAGGAGAATAAAGTCACTATTCCAGGGGCTTATCTGATCCAAAAAAATAAACAACCATGAATCTAATTTGACTTGTAGGGGGAACCAGAGATTATCATCTCTACTCCACATTGAAGACATCTTTTAAACATATCATTTGTACAAAGGAATGGTCCAAAATTTCTGAAACATCAGTGGAATATTAAAAGAACAATTTGAATAAATTTATTAAATTTGTTGATTTATTAAATAAATATTATTGGGCACTTTGTTAGGCACTGAAATGAGAAAAGAAGAAACAAACATGACACGGTCTAAATGAAGATATAGATAAATCATCAGGCTTTACAAAATACCCAAGGTAGTGTAACAATAAAAGGAAAGGCAGGGTGCTGTGGAGGGACATGATATTTACCTAATATATGAAAGTTCAGAGAAATTTGAAATTCTCAAGGGAGTAAAGCTTTTGAGGGAAATCAAAAGAAGTGTGTTCTAAACTGTGTTGTCATGTTTTACTTTTAAGGTATTTGGAATTTAAATGCACAAAAGGGAAAGAATATACAACTTCATTTTCAAGAATTTGACTTAGAAAATATTGCAGACGTAGTGGAAATCAGAGATGGTAGAGGAGATGATTCTTTGCTCTTAGGTAAGTCTGCAATTTAAGTATTGTGAAGGTTGTATGGCTCAAGATGTTGGAATGATAGAGAAAGCATTTCCCAATAAAAATAATCAGTCTTTTACAACAAGCAAAATGACATTACAACAGCAGAGTAACATGTCAAATTTTATGTGGAGCTTCCAAAATGAAAGTGTTTGCAATAATGAGAGAGTAATATTCTTCTTGAGCATCCTTGGCAAACCAGAATTAATATTTTTGCATGAGTAGTTTCTACCAGCTATATTAATTCACTACAGTGAGCATTATACCTTGGAGACTAAGAGCTAAAAACATGCATTACTCAGTTTAATATGCATTATGTATACATCATATTTCCAAAAGTAGCTATTAAATCCAGTTTTGTTTCACTTCAAACTAAAGGAACAAATTGTGTTTTTTATGCAAAAATGTTTTATGATTTTTTATTTACATTTCATTATTACTCTGATTGTGTCTCTAGTACCAGCTGCTTCTATATAAGTATCTGAAAATGATTCGAATATTGATCAAAGTTGATTTTTCCCTAACTTCTATTGATTACTATTTTTTTTAATAAACATGGGAGAAAGTGTACTATTCTAGAGGAATTCTGGTACATAGGTCATAAAATATATGGTAACATAATAAAAATCTATCAGTCAAATGTGATAGCTATTATCTGACTTAACTACTACCAATATTTTAAGAAAGTGTCTCTTGATAAATGATATATTAAATTATGAAAATGCTTATAGAGTCAACTGGAATGCATGAAACAACACACTTCACAAGTAAAAGTGTTTTATCTAACTGTGCTTTGGACTCATATTTATCATTTCCTACAAAGTCTGACCAGGTAACTATGCAATCAGGGTGCAATCACATGAACACTGCAACCAACGGAGAAGACCAGAGGGAACTTTCTCTACAGTAAAGGTGCAGGGTGGTGGGGAGGGTTCCCAGCAATACTAATCCATTGCTGCTTACACAGGGTTCTTCAGCAAAATCTCACAAAGTTCTAACGTACAGGCTTCCTAGAAGATTTTGAGAGCCACACAAAGAACGTATCAACAATGAAAATCTCTGTGGGGCTGGGAGGCTAGTGCTAATAAGAACTGAGGAACTTCAAATTTGATTTTTATATACATAGTTATGAACACATTTTGAGTTATTTTCCCATGTTTAGGTTATATTGCCCCTCTAATGAAAATTTCAATGTTCTTATGATCTAAGAAAAATTATTTTTTGTCATTTCACCTCTTAATATTTACATTAATTATTGGAAGGTAAATAAGAATTCCAGAGGATCCCAGAATCATAATTTTCAAAATTTTAGGCAAGAAGCTGTTTTGAAACAATCACTTTAGGGGATTCTAATACATAAAATATCTAATAATATGAACGTATTTTTAATTAGCTTAAGTCTTTATTGTGTAGTAGAGAGTATTTCATTATTTGTGAAACCCCCATAGCCCAGGGGTTAGTGGGAAACATTTTGAAAACATAACTTAGGTTTATATTATCTGTCTCTAATTAATCCAATCCTTCAGCTTAGTTTAATGATTCAACTCACACACACAAAAGAAAACCAAATAAATTTGGACAAAAATTTACTAAGGGAAGCTATAATCTCCACTATTTTCTAAAGGTCTTTAAAACAGACATATAATCACTTCTTCTGGGATAACATGAGCTTTGAATAGTAGTGGTGCTAAGCCAGATAATATAAATAATTCATCATTAAATTATAGAGCCACAGCAATAGTGGAAAAGATCAATAGAGAAGTTGGCTTTCCTAGAAGCAGCGTCCAAAATCTAAAAAAAAGCATAGTTATTTATATGTGGTCGCTTCCCAAGCAAGCTACGCTGCATGTAGCATACATCTAGAAGGTGGAACTGACAGAAACGAGTCTATTTTCTTCTAGATTCAAAGAATCCCCTCAATAATTATCTTGTTTTCATTTGGAGCAGCTGTATACACAGGGCCTGGTCCAGTAAAGGATGTGTTCTCAACCACCAGTAGAATGACTGTGCTTTTCATCACTGACGATCTGTTGGCAAAAGGGGGATTTAAAGCAAACTTCACTACTGGCTACTACCTGGGGATTCCAGGTATGTGCACTTAGGGTTACATGTTGAATTGTAACTTTTGGAGCAAAACGATACAACCAGACAGTATTTTGAAGCCTAAATACGACTTCATTGTTTGCATTCAAATACATTCATCTGTCTTCATTTTATCAGAGATTTTCTTCCTACCTTTACATCTGTATAACTGCTGCTTAAGTCGGTTCAAAGAAAGAATCCATATTTTCAGCAGACCTACTTGTTCTTCTCTGGGGTGTAGAGTCGTGAATTTTGTTCACTGAAGAGGGCCATTTTAAATGTTAAAAGCAGGGTACTTGGGACTATGAGGAAGGAGGATTATCTGTCATGTCATTTGCCAAAAGCATTTTCAGAGAACAGCGGGGAGTCAGGCAAGTGAGCTGTTTGGATTCCAACAACATCCAATTAAAAAATTAACATCACTAACTTCTTAAAGACAAACCAGTGTAAAGCTGCTGCCGTGAAGGATGAAGGAATTTGATGCTGATATTACTGGCATGTATAATCTTCTAATCCTGCATTTTTTATTAGACCATAATATAATCAGCAGGCCAAAACAAAATTGCCTGCCTGCTTATCATGTATCTGTATCTCTATAAGCACAGACAGAGGATATGGTATATCTCTTTGCATTTGACAATTTATAGTGAATTTGTGATCACTTGCTGCTCCCCTTGGAGTGTGATTTTTCTTATACCCCCGCCCACAACTCTGTGGTCCTCTCCAAGGAGATAATATGTCAGAAAGACAGAATATATGTCATTTCCTTTATCTATGTTTCCTTTCCATAGGAGATTGTGGTTAGTTTGTCTTTGACCATAATGTCTAGAAAAGAGGTAGGGGTCAAGGCACTGATCCTCATCTGGCTTGTTATCTAATCTCAGATCCAGCTGTGCAAATATCTGTTCCTCCACTTACAACTGGCCTAAACCTTTGACTGCATCTCTGAAAGTTGAATGCTTTCAGATTTACTGCAAAGTTGATCTGTATCTGGTCTACCAACCTGCCATGAAAATAAGCCGCATCAATTATTAGCCAACCTACTTAGGTAGGAGTGAGTGGTAGCCCAATCAACTGACCTGCCCTTCTGGATTTTGTGACTGGTTTTAGACACAGCGACTTGTGACTTGTAAGCAACAGTGACATGCATCAATCAAATCAAATCAAACAGTGACATGCATATTCAATTAGTGAATTGAATATTTGCTGTGCGATTTGAATATTTTCAACCTATGATAAATATGTAATATAAAACGATGGGAATAAAGACTTTGAGACCTACTGAAAATTAGATTTTTATCTTAAAATACAGTCCATGACAAAGGAGAAAATGGAGAAAATGACAGGATTGAAATTATTTTTATTTTATAAATTAAGACCTTTTTAAAGTCATACTTATAATTATTTTTCAGAGGAGTAAAAAAGAAAATATAGTGACATGAAGATAGCAATAGATATTATATATTTATGTAAGTATACATTTATAAATATATATTTCTATGACAAATATATTTGTATGATATATACATACATATAATAAGGAACTAACTTAGTAAAGAATCATATCACTGGAAAATATTAATCAAGGCAATTTTGAGACTAGCATTTTGTCTTATTTTTTGTTTGTTTAGCTTCAGATTTTTATTTAAATTCCAATGATTTATTTATTTAAAATACAACATAATATTAGTTTCAGATGTAGAATTTAGTAATTCCTCACTTACGTACAACACATGGTACTCATCACAAGTGCCCTCCTTATTCCCTATCACTTATTTAACCCATCCCCCCACTCACCTCCCCTCCAGCAATCCTTAGCTTGTTTTCTATAGTTAAGAGTCCGTTTTATGCTTTGCCTCTCTCTCTCTTTTTTCCCCCATGTTCATTTGTTTTGTTTCTTAACTTCCATATATGAGTGAAATCATATAGTATTTGTCTTTCTCTGATTGAATTATTTCACTTAACACAATAGTCTCTAGCTCCATCCACATCACTGCAAATGGCAAGATTTCATTCTTTTTTATAGCTGAGTAACATTCCAGTGTGTGTGTGTGTGTGTGTGTGTGTGTGTGTGTGTGTACCACATCCTCTTTATCCATTCATCAATCAATGGACATGTGTGTCCAATGTTTATAGCAGCATTATCAACAGTAGCCAAATTATGAAAAGAGACCATCATTTTGAATTAAGCTACTAATTCTGTTCTCTGATAATTCTGTTGTTACTGATTTTACTATGGTAACTATATTTGTCTGCCAGTATTTTATTCCAGTTTTTTTCTGTTTGTGAGTGAACCTAATATTTTAATTTAATCCAACATTTGATTTAACTTAGGTTAATAGTTTGACTTTCTGATGATACTTTTAAAGTGTAGATGAATAATGGACATGGATAAGGAAATTTTGGTATATAATATTTTGTCCTTCTAAGGTAAAAAAGACTTTGAACGTGTATTATTGATAAAACCTAATTGGTTCTTACTGTTAATAGAAAGCAAATGATATAATAAAGAACTTTAGCTAATAGTAGAAGACACAAAATGGTTTCAACATTATTTTTATACCTAAAATTATGACTTGTAATTTTTTACAAAATATTAATATTTAATTTTAGCTCCTAATATCTTGATGAACACTGCCCCCCAAAAATGATATTACAAATTAGTTGCCCCTTAAGATATTTGGAAAACCATGGCTATTTGAGGCAGAGCAATTTCCTGTTTAAACTCTAGCACAACCAAATTCTTTTTTCTGGTTTGATTAGAAGTCTTTGTTAATGGTGTAAAAGGCACAGTTTTTTGGTTGCTTGCATACTAATTCAAATACTCTAGCACCAAAATATCCACATTTCCACAAATAATTGCTGCACAAAAGCGTGATCAAGAATACAAAAACAGGGGTGCCTGGGTGACTCAGTGAGTTAAGCGTCTGACTTCAGCTGAGGTAATAATCTTGTGGTTTGGTCAGGCTCTGTACTGACAGCTCAGAGCCTGGAGCCTGCTTTAGGTTTCTGTGTCTCCCCCTCTCTCTGTCTCTCTTTCTCTCTCTCTCTCTCTCTCTCTCTCTCTCTCTCTCTCTCTCAAAAACAAACATAATTTTTTTAAATAAAAAGGAATGCAAAAACAATATATAAAAAGTTGGAAAGATGTGAAAGTCTAGAATGAGGATGCAGGAAAAAACACCAAGCTACAATTTAAAAATAATGAAAATTCCCCAAAGGGAAAGAACCAGTTGAAACTAACAGGGGAAGCTATAAAGGGGAAAAAAAACTTTTCGATCTGATTAAATGACTAAAAATCACAAAGTCTTACTGCTGTCTGTAAAATATTAATAAGCAGTAATTAGTATTATAAAATTTCCTATTTACATTTTTAAATTCAAGAGGAAAATTTTTTGGCAAATTTCTAAGCAAAATAAATATAATCATTTTTCAAATGTGTTAAAAATCAGATCAGCCTCATATATTACTCATTTCTTTTTTTTTCAATATATGAAATTTGTTGCCAAATTGGTTTCCATACAACACCCAGTGCTCATCCCATAAGGTGCCTCCTCAATACCCATCTCCCACCCTCCCCTCCCTCCCACCCCCCCCATCAACCCTCAGTTTGTTCTCAGTTTTTAAGAGTCTCTTATGCTTTGGCTCTCTTCCACTCTAACCTCTTTTTTTTTTCCTTCACCTCCCCCACGGGTTTCTGTTAAGTTTCTCAGGATCCACGTAAGAGTGAAACCATATGGTATCTGTCTTTCTCTGTATGGCTTATTTCACTTAGCATCACACTCTCCAGTTCCATCCATGTTGCTACAAAGGGCCAGATTTCATTCTTTCTCATTGCCAAGTAGTATTCCATTGTATATAGAAACCACATCTTCTTCATCCATCTGGTCAGAGTGGTTAAAATGAACAAATCAGGAGACTATAGATGCTGGAGAGGATGTGGAGAAACGGGAACCCTCTTGCACTGTTGGTGGGAATGCAAACTGGTACAGCCACTCTGGAAAACAGTGTGGAGGTTCCTCAAAAAATTAAAAATAGACCTACCCTATCACCCAGCAATAGCACTGCTAGGAATTTACCCAAGGGATACAGGAGTACTGATGCATAGGGACACTTGTACCCCAATGTTTATAGCAGCACTCTCAACAATATATTACTCATTTCATGATGATACTTAAAAACGATATGGTTATATTTCTAAGATTTGTGGATAATTAAATGCATCAATATCATCTATATTTTAATGCAAAAGAATTAAGTGCTCAATTCTTCAAAGTATCTTAAAATAGTGCAAGAAAACACCCAATAACTACTCTGCTGGAGAAGAGGGCCTCCCAAATTTTTTCCAAGAATGATGTCATGGAAAGAACTTATGAAAAAAGTATTATATTTTTTTGAATCATTATAATGTACACCTGAAACTAACACAACACTGAACTAACAAAACACTGTGTGTTGACTATACTGCAATTAAAATTAAAAACTTAATAAAAAAACACACAATCTGAATTTCAGAAAAAGAGGAGAAGAGCAGAACAAACATTTTTTTCCAAAAAATGATATAGAAATGGCCAATAGGTACATGAAAAGATGCTCAACATCATTCACTATCAGTGCAATGCAAATCAAACTACAATGAGCTGTCAACTCACACCTGTTAAAATGGCTATTATTCAAAAGACAAGTAATAAATAACCAAGTGCTGGTGAGGATGTTAGGTAAAGGGAACCCTTGTATACTACTGATGAGAAGCAAATTGGTTTAATCACTGTGGAAAACATTATGAAGTTTCCGCCAAAACTTAAAAATAGAACTTCCAAAAAAATAAAAAAAATAAACAGAATTACCATATAACCCAGGGGTGCCTGGGTGGCTTGTTTGGTGAAGCAACCAACTCTTGCTTTCGGTTCAGGTCGTGATCTTATGTGTGTGAAGATCTAACCCCGAGTTGGCTCTGGACATGGAATCTGCTTAAGATTCTCTCTCTCCCTTTTCATCTGCCTCTCCTGTGCTCACTCTCTCTCCAAAAAATAAAAAAATAAAAAAATAAAATAGAAGAACAAAAAAAAGCTATCATGAAATCCAGCAATCCCACTTTTGGGTAAGAATAAAAAAGAAATGATATCAGAATCTCAAAGACATATCTGTACTTCCACGTTCATTGCAACATTATTTCCAATAGCCTAGGAATAGAAACAACCTCAGTGCCAATCTACAGATACATGGATAAAGGTGATGTGGTATATTATATTCAGTGGAATATTATTTATCCATGAGAAGGAAGGAAATCCTGTCATTTGTGACAACATGGATAAACCTTGAAGGCATTATGCTAAATAAAATAAGTCAGAGGAAGACAAATACTACAGCATATTGCATAGGTGGAATCTAAAAAAGCCAAACTCTTAGAAACAGAAAGAAAATAAATCAGTAAATAAATAAATAAATAAAACGTATGTTTTTAAAGAAACAGAGATGAACTGTAAAACCAACTGAATTCATGAGATAAAATAACTAACAACTCTAATCAATAAGGAAATGGATTTTTTTAATGTCTCCAAACAATTAGAATAATTATTGGGCATTCCACCGTCTGCAAAAAGAAATCATCTTGCAACAAAATTTTAGACAAATGTAGGTCTTTTAAAAAACATTTAAGAGAGGAGAAAAGTGGAAAGAGAATAGATTATGAAAAGGAATATGGCAACAAATCTCTTCCAACAACAATATTAGTTACTGGTTTTTATTAGATTTGTATAATGAGATAAATATAACACCTAGGATTTTGAAAAATATTGCAAGTAATCCTATTCAAGATAAAAGCCTAAAGAGCACAACCTGTTACTTTCAACACAAAACAGATACCAAGTTTTTGGTGAAGGGGTTATTCATAGTTGCCCATTCACTAGATTTCAGTTACTGTGATTATGATATTTAAGAAATAAATCATTTAGAGAGAATTCCCGATCGTTGCTAGAATGGAATCTTCCATGACCATCACTGTGTGGTGAATATGCTGGGAATGTGATTTCTCATCCCTCCTGGACACAGGACAGATGCTGTTGGGGAGTAGAAAATGGAGTGAATGAATCGTCATCAGCACAGTCTCCCAGAGAGATTTTTACACCAAAAGACTGAAAAGCAATTATAGAAACAGGGAATTGGCAGTGGAAGATAATCAAGCTGATAATGGAAAGAGAGCTCGAGCACACTTATCTGTTTATATGGTGCCCTGCTTTGGTGATCATTTTAGAAAGGAGTATGAAAGGGATATCACAAATTTTCAGCATTTATGTACTTCATTTATCTTGTGTGATATTTTAAGGGCACCTTCCAATGCATTCAACTGAAATACAAAACAATTGTATAACACATTTTTGTATCTCTTTTCCTTATCCTATTTTTAACATTTCCCTGTAAATTAAACTACAGCATATGAAATATAGATTTATTAAGATGTGTCTCCCATAAACGTCCCCTTATTGCTCTTTTCTCATACTCAGAGTCTTAATTCGGAATTCAATAGTGCTTATCAGGCAACTGTGGAAGCGGCAGCTGATTACATTTAGGGGTTTAGAGCCCTCCCCAGATTGTGTGGCATGTGCCTTAGAGATCAATTCAGTTCCATTTAAAGCCAAGCATATGTTGACTAAACGAGGCAGGGCTACTGGAGACTTCATAAAAAGAAGATGGGAAAATTCAATTCTTAGCAATATTTCTTTTTCCCTCTCTCTCTATGGGCATAAAATGATCAGACGTAAGATTTCAGAGGCCACAGAGAGTTACACTTTGGGACTAAAGACTTCTTAATGAAGCTGAACTGTTATATGTGGCAAAGAATCAGAATCCAGTTCATGCATGTAGGGAAAATTTTGAAAGAGTTTATTCACAACTTTCTTCAGAATTTATAATTTCTACTTAGGTCAGCAACAATACATCATTTTGTCCCATTCAGTATTTTTTCATTCAATGCATCCATTTTACAGAAAGAAGTTAGTTTTTTGGATTCACAGGGTACAACCCTAACAGCTTCAGGCTACAGCACAAAAATAAATTACAATTTCAGATCTCTATGCATGTATTCACTCATATTTTCATTCAGAAATTTATATTTCCATTTGGCAAACATGTGCTTTTCCAATTGAATGTAGCCTGACTACCCTAGTAAAAGAGTAAAATTATCAATAAACTTATCTGTGAAATAAATTATTGCTATTGAGAACTCAATTTTTACATAATGATTTTAATAAGCTATGAAAACAAAGTAATGAGATAATTTTAAAATAACTCATGCTGACTACCCTTCTATATTAAGGTATTTAATAAGGGATATGTAATTAGGCTATCAACTTTTTAAATAAATATAATATGTATCAAAGCATAGATTTAAAATAGAATATACAAATACAAACACATGTATACATAGTTTTAAGCCTTCCTGCTTTGTAAAGGAAAATCAATAGTAGAGAGATAAAATACAAAGTCAGTTAAAATATTAACGCTTGCTTGTAGAATATATAATTGTCTTCGCCCATTTATCATCTCACTAATCTGGTTAAAAAATACGTGTTTGTGAAACAAGTTGATAATTACATTTACAAGAACATCCTTAATAGTGTTATGGTTGATATATGTAACGTACTTCTCTCATGGGGTAAAGATTTACAGAAACAACTAGACCAGCCATGTCTTCCTTAAAATATTTCTTATTAATGGAACTTAGATTTGGGTTGCAAAGTATAGAATTCTTCAAAGTTCAAAACAAAGTACAAACAGCTCCAATTGTTGTTTTAAGATACCCAGAGAAAGAGAGTAGGTATGATTTCTTGTTGTTTATATGGTTATCTGAAAGTTAGTGAAAGGGATGCTTTCTAAGTGTTACTCTTTTTGCTGTTAATATTATTCCTTGAGCATTCAATATATTCATATTGGTATACTAAATTTCTTTTTTTTTAAACTGAATCTCATAACATACCTAAGACATAATATTGTTTATTCCCATTGGACAGTCAAAGAAACTAAGGTTCAGAAAGATTAACTTATTTGCTCAAGGTTAAAAATAAACATAAAGAAAATAGCTACACTGCGGATCAAACCAAGGTCATAAGATTCCAGAGCTTATGTTTTAGCCACCATTCAAAAACAAACAAGTATATTTTATCTTGGTAATTCATGGAATCAATTCCTATTTTACATTTCAATAGAGTTACCATTAGAAGATCAACTGCCCAATTTAAAAATGTATTTTTTAAATTGTACTTTTATTTTTTTTTTAATTTTTTTTTCAACGTTTATTTATTTTTGGGACAGAGAGAGACAGAGCATGAACGGGGGAGGGGCAGAGAGAGAGGGAGACACAGAATCAGAAACAGGCTCCAGGCTCTGAGCCATCAGCCCAGAGCCCGACGCGGCTCGAACTCCCGGACCGCGAGATCTTGACCTGGCTGAAGTCGGACGCTTAACCGACTGCGCCACCCAGGCGCCCCTAAATTGTACTTTTAAAGATTGCTTTATATTGTGTCAACTCTATTACTGGGGTTCATACTGATCTTTGAGGCATATCACTCATTTGACATAAATTAATTCACTTTATCAGATGTGCCAGGCACTGGATCAAGCCCTGGGCATGTAAAGATGAACAAACAAAGCATATAGATATTGTAGCTAGTAAATTGTATATTCAATTTAAAGAATGGATTTAACAAGAGTGTAAACAGAAAACGTTTTATTTTTCTCCACCTACTTTATTTCAAATCTCTCTTTTGGCCCCTGGATATTTCAGACAGATCTCTTCACTTTTCCAGTTATTTTAGGTGTTAAATTTTCTTAACAGGTTATTTAAGATTCACTTTTAGATATTAAGATGTACTGTCAAATACAGCATCCAAACTTTAATATCATCTAGTTCAAAGTTTCTTTTACCTCCCAACTCTGTAAACTAATAACCTAACCTAATAACTTAAGGTAGAGGAGGTAGAAATATTGCCTTTGACTCATTTTTCACCTTCTTTGCCTTCCATTTTCCTATAGCTGTAGTGTCAGAGGAAAGGCAAGCAAGAAAAATCTACCATCACTGTATTTTTCTTTTGGCCTACAGTGGCTCCTGGCCAAATGCTAGCTAGCTCTTTTGTAGAACAGAACTGTGAGTTCTTCGGAGCATTCCTCTCCCACCCCCCTTCCCCAGGCCTACTGCACTGTAGGTATGGGTGGTACTCTTCCTAGCCAATCTCTAGCCCTGCTGAGCTCCTAACCTACCTCAGATTCCATCACTCCACTTCTTTATGTTGAGCCTGCTTGTCCTGTAAGGCAGCTGTCCCTCCATTACATCGTCCAGTGTCCACTGATTAAAAAAAAAAAAAAACAAAAAAAAACTTACACACTTTCCTCGCATGGAGAAAATGTAGGTTCTTTCCACTGCCACTCTCTCTCCTGGCCCCTAATTACCATCAAGAGATGCTCCAGTCTAACTTTCTGACTTTGAATTCATTACATAGGAAGAGAACACAGGTCTTTAATTATACAGTTATATGCCCACAAACCTTAAGAAACTAAAGTCACAGTCTTCTGTGAAGTCATTCACTATACTTCAGTTTAGTCTGATTGTTTTCAAAAAGTGGATCATGAAATCGATTTATTTGGTTTCAATAAACATTTCTTATTATGGAATGGAATAAAATGGAATAGAATAAAATTTAGAATAGAATAGAACAAAATAATTGTGTTCAGTTACACACACACAAGCACACAGAAACACACATCTGTTGGAAAAAAAAATCTGAAAGTCCCTGCGTTAATCCTATGGAAACACTGGTCCTTGTGATTCTTTAGGCTGAAAGTAATATGATGGCCTTCTCCCTTTAAGTCAACTCAATATGAATGGTTGCCTTGGAGCATTCCTCAGCTGGTGCGCTGGATGGCACCATATTCCCTTCTCCCACTCTTCTTCAAGGACATTACACAGTCTTCTTTTAGAAAAAAAACTTTAATCTTCTTTTATATAAAAATAGAGCTGGAAATAGGTGATGGGTGTAATAGTTGCTAGACCAATTTTGATCTATTTTTTAGTTAAGTGTAATATGGATATATTTAGTACTTCTATTTAGAGTGTAACAATATTTATCAGTACTCTCAGATTTGGGGCTACAACCTAGATTCTAAAACAACAGGAATGATTCCTTTCAAGTACTATTACATGTGGTCATCATAAATTGAAAAAGTCTCTACGGAGATTAATACAATTCAGTTTTGAACCTACTTTAACATGAATTGTGGCTCCTTGAAAATAATATAATCATTTATAATTAATATTCATAATAGCTTTCAAAATACAGGTTTCCCTCTTCCTTGATTTTATCCAGTGCTTTTGCTTCCCCATTATGCTTATCCATACACAATGTAGGGGAAGAAACATTAAGCCTCTCCATACCCAGCCACTATATATCTCCCTTCTCAGGGAAGTCAAATCCCATGTGGCCTCAACAGGGTCCTAGTACTGCCATGTAGCTATCCCTCCTAAGCCATAATTACAAAACATTGAGGGAGCAAACCCCTCTCTCCCTGTGACATGAGGAGTCGCCCAGGGCAAAACCCTGTAAGATCAAACAAACAGGTCCAGGAAACAGCAGCACCACTTTCTTCAAACAATATTTCCAGTTGGCCTATTGTTGCATGACCCAAATCCTGGAAACCACCAACTGCCTGCAGATCCATTCAGTTTCTTCCCTGTCCAGTTTCTTCATTTTCCTTCTATTTCTTCACATGCAAATTATATTCTCCCAATTCCAATCCTGATTTACTTGTTTGGGGCCCCATCTTTAAGTTCCTTTCAAACGACTGTTATTGCAGAGTTTCCATGTCTTTGTGACTACTTTTCCCCACCTGACTCATGATTTAATTGAACTCAGTATCCAGCCTCATCCAACTTTGGTCCCACCAAAAGGCAACTTTCACATTTAAAAAAAAAAAAAATTTTAACGTTTATTTATTTTTGAGACAGAGAGAGACAGAGCATGAACGGGGGAGGGGCAGAGAGAGAGGGAGACACAGAATCGGAAGCAGGCTCCAGGCTCTGAGCCATCAGCCCAGAGCCTGACGCGGGGCTCGAACTCCCGGACCGCGAGATCCGCGAGATCGTGACCTGAGCTGAAGTCGGATGCTTAACCTACTGAGCCACCCAGGCGCCCCACACATTTTTAAATCATGTAGGTTTGGATGTATCATTTGGAGGGCGAAATCAACAGATCTTCTATGCTTGTGTAACATTCCAAAGGTTGAGGCTTGAATATTTATATGAGGTGGAGGAGTTTATTGAAGAGAAACTAACAGAGTTTATGAGGGAGGGGTATATCCTAGACCTCTCAGCCATCCCTTGGAACTGCTCTATGCTCTGCTGTAAAGAAGATGCCTAGGGGTGCCTGGGTGGTTCAGTTGGCTAAGTGTCTGACTTCAGCTCAGGTCATGATCTCACACTTTGTGAGTTCGAGCCCTGTGTCAGGCTCTGTGCTGACAGCTCAGAGCCTGGAGCCTGCTTCAGACTCCGTGCCTCCCTCTCTCTCACTGCTCCTCCCCTGCTCACATTCTGTCTCTCTCTCTCTCTCTCTCAAAAATAAAGAAGTATGAAGAAAAATTAAAACAAAAATAAAGAAGATGTCTAAGGTTTTATCCACCCTTTCCTCAAGCCACATCTCTGGCTTTGACACTACTATTGTGGAGGTGTTCTGAGCAACTAAGTGTATATAGTCCCACTTGATATTAGATCGAGGTCAACAATGCACTGTAGTAAAAGGTTGATGTGTAAAGAGGCAGAAATGGGATGGATATTACAGGATCATCTATTTGTCACCTTTTTATCCTATATGTTAACATTCTTTCCCCATAGAGCCCTGCAAGGAAGACCATTTTCAGTGTAAGAATGGAGAATGTATTCCACTTGTGAATCTCTGTGACGGTCATCTGCACTGTAAGGATGGCTCAGATGAAGCACATTGTGGTATGTTTTGATTTTAAGAAAACACTTATCACTTTAGCCTCTACACTTGGATCCTCCAAATGTCAAAGAAAGATCAGAAATGTATTTATCAGGACGTGTTTTGTTCCTTTTGTGTATCATCATTCCCCTTGTGACTTCCGCACCTTGGATGCCACTCTGGTTAGGAGAAAAATTAACAAGCAGACCCCTGTTTATTGTTAGTTTATTTATATAAATTTGACTACATTTAGTAACTTTAAGTCTAGGACAACCCATATTCAGGTAGAAAGCATAAAGTAGTACTGGGAGACAATGGCCCACACCAGGCCCTCTAGCACCGCCCATATTGACTATGATACTCCTTTGCCTGCATATGGAGGCACCCTCATGTTTACTTATAACTGACTATGTTACACTTGCTCCTTTGCATTCTTGGTTCTTCAGTATCTACTTCTCCTCCTGCTTAGTTGAGTCTTTAGTCTCATCTGCTTCCAAACCTCTATAATGAGTTGTGGCTTCTTTCACTATATCTTGCTTTTATTTCTAAGCAGATACTTAGTGCTGCTTATTACATGCCATGCACTATATCTGATTGCTGCAAAACAATCTTAACATAAGAAGAATTAGCTCTTTTTAGCCATGAGAAAACTGGGGTTTGGAGAAGTTAAGTGGTTGTCAAAGATCACATACACAGTAGGGGCTAGAGTTGCATTTTCAACCTAAGTCTGTCTAATTCTAACAATGCTGTTGCTTTTCTCAGAATAGGGGGAAAAATGTAAACAATAACATGAAATTTACCCATTGTGGGTAAAACTATTGTTTCTGATGTTTTACCTGTTTGATAAACTGGCTTAGCTTGGCCCAGTCCCTACCTAGCTACTAATAGCATCTATACTATATCCAAAATGCTTGTAAGATGGTGGGGAAGAGATGGAAACCAAATAGCATAAGAACAAGGCCAAAGAAAATAGCCTCTAGAGAAAGAAGTAGGAAAAAAGGTGCCTATGAACTTGAATTTTCCTTGTTTTAGAGACCAAGCTTGTGAGACATACTCCTCACAATAAATATTATTTTCCATTTATTTTCTATTTTGATATGCACTAAACTTCCATATCTCTCTGCCTTTTTCATTTTTGTAGTTATATGAAAAGAGCAATGTAAAGTCTATCAAATTTATATTTTTCAACTTAAGCTTTCTAACATCCTCTTTTTTAAATGTTTATTCATTTTTGAGAGAGAGAGAGAGAGAGAGTGCACGTGAGTGGGGGAGGGACAGAGCGGGAGTGGGGGAACAGAGGATTTGAAGCAAGCCCTGCACTGACAGCAGAGAGCCCTACACAGGGATCCAGCTTAGAACTGTGAGATCGTTACCTGAGCTGAAATCGGACGCTCAATGGACTGAGCCACCCAGGCGCCCTCTAACACACTCTTTAAAAAAATCACAATCTCTAAACTCTAAACATTAAGAACATTGCACATGTAGTTTACAACCCATCATTTACTTTTAACAACTTAGGTCAAAATGACCCTGTGTGTGATCTAATTTCTTTAGTGCGTCTTTTCAATGGCACCAGGAACAACAATGGTTTGGTGCAGTTCAGAATCCTGAGCACATGGCATGAAGCTTGTGCTGACAACTGGACCACACAGATTTCAAATGATGTCTGTCAGTTGCTGGGATTAGGGTAAGTAATTCTACTCAGCTCTGTTTTAAGCAAGTCTCGAACTTTCTTATTGGTATGAAACTGGGTTTATTAAGACATTTAAAATTTATGGAAGTTATGAATTTAGAAAATACATGTTAGCAAAAAGAAGAAAATAAAAATCTTGATTAATGCTATACTCAAAAATAACCACTTAACATCCTTTTTATAAATATGATATAAATATAAGTATATAGAAATACTGTATTATAAAATCATACAAAATATTATACTATTCTGTTTTGTAGCATACTTACACATGAGCATTTCTCATGTCATTAAATTTCTATAGACTATCATTTTTAAGAAAATAAAATATTCTATTTTATGCTATATCACAATATATATAACTAATCACAAAGGTCCCTAGAGAACATGTTTTTGCTATATCTTTCTATAGCAAATAGCTATAACTATTTCTACAATAGTTCCTTTGGAAAATCTGTAACAGTGTAATTATTGTGAGAAAAGACATGCAAGGTTTCAAGACTTTTTCAAGAATTGTAGTGCAAATGATAATTCCATATCAATGACTCAACTAAAATTTATTATACTTTCAGTTTGTCATAACATGTTGCATCAAATATACAATTTCATTTTTTACCTTCCCGTAATCTCAAAAGTAATGAGGTTTAAAATAGAAAGGAACAGTAGCAATAATTTGCTTCTTTTTAGTTGTATAGTCGACTCTAATTCAGCATTGTGATCCATTCGTATTTGTGATTTACCAAATCACAATTTGGGAGATTTAACCATTTTAGATTACACATGGTAATTTGGTCATTGGTAGCACTATATTATTTACCACTTTGTTTTATCATATTAAACTATAAAATCTAAGTGTAGGAAGTATGCCTAGTTTATCCATTACTTCATTGCTAACACCCAAACTTATCATTGTCTCCAAATATGGGTACTAAATAAACATTTGAAGTAATAAATTATTCATTTTATATAAATATATGTGTGCATATAAATATAGAAATACCTACCTATCTAAATGCCCAAAGTTGCCCAACTATAACTCATTATCATTTTATTCTGTCCTGAACTGGGGAATTTTGTATAAAATTAAAAATAATTTAAGTCCACATCCACACATACCCTCAGCATTTGGCCATTATCCCAGCTATTCCTAGCTCCTCAAAATCAAAAGTAATTGAGTGCTTTCTTTATAAGGGGACTCCTTCTTAGTTGATTAATAATCATATAGTCTTCATGCGATACACAGGTTTTCAAAATTTATTTCAAAATGTTTATTTTTTTAGCCCAAGACATATTTTCCACAAGAATAACATTAATGAGTGATTAGGTCTTGGTGTAATCTGTAAGAGCTGTTTCATTTCTAGTTGACTGGGAGAGTTACATTGTATACTAATGCCAGGCTAGCACCTAACCACCACATAGCGAGATTTTACCATAGGAAAATGTGTGAGGTCCTACTCAGGGTATCAGATACACCCCATAATTTTTTGCAGTTTGAATTGAGAGTTTTCAACTCCCTTTACCTCCTAAAATGCTGTCATTAAGATTGTGAACTCCCCAGTTTCAAGCCTCATTCAAGTGATGTCAGCCTCATCAGGAAGACAATTCCTACAACAAGCAAAGGGAGGATGTGATTTGTCGCCCGTTATGTAAATAATCATCAATTTGATTTATGTGCATTAATCAGAAGCTTCCTGCACTTTATATATATTATCGTTTTTATAATACATCATAGCCTGTATTCTAACAAAAACTTTTTCAAAATGGGAGGCTTTGAGACATAGGGGGTCTTGGAGGAGGGTAGGCTGTAGAGGGAATAATGTTTTTTGATGAAGACTCAACAGAACACTGAAACTGACAGTTGTTGATTTATTCCCACTTCAAGTAAAGCACTGGGTAAGTGGCATTGATTCCAGATTCCTACTTTAATTCCGATTTTAGTTCAACAGTGAGTTCATACAGGTGAGGCCTGAAGAAGTTGTTTGCTGTCACTACTGAAGTTGTCAGTAATTCTTAGGAACACTTTTATAGACTCAGGAATTTAGTAAAGATTAAGCTAAGGAGATTGGTAACTTGACCTTATTTCCACAAATGACAAATCCAAATGATCTAGATGATGGAGCTCTCAATACACAGGAGCTTGTGTTCCAATTCACCATCTAGCCAAGAATCATTATATGGTTATAGACACAGGAGTGTGTTTTCATTCTGGTTGTGAATCTTAACTAAAATAGTTTCCGGGGAGATATATGGGTTCAAGATGAATCATTTACAAAGACCAAAGGATCAACATCCTCTTTGACAGAAGTTTTTAAAAATTAAGTGAAATATGTTGAGGGATAGCACAATACTGATTCCTGCAATTGCACGAGAGAATGTGTTGGAAAGGGAACATATATCTTAGTACTTTTTAACAGTTGTTAATATAAATGTGTTATTTTAATTACTCCTGGATCAGAAATTGAAGCGTTAGCAACAATGTTGTGTCTGTTCCACGGATGAGTAAAACATGGTTTTTACTTCAGATATGTTGGGGATTGACACGTAAGTAGATAATGACAATATAACGTGACGAATGCAATATGCTATTAGAGAACCACTCAATTTGGTAATGTAAAGGAAGGCTTTCTAGAAAATGGCTTGAGCTGAGTGGATGACAGCCAATTCCACACAACTGTATACTATCTATTTACATGTTTTTCTCCCAGCCAGATTTTACTGTCTAGTTCACTGACCTCATTTCCTATGAATCACAGCCCTTCCAGCAGGAGACAGGGACAAAGAACTAGACTTTTTAGTGTGTATAAAGCAAATAGTACATCCCATTGCCTTAGATACAATATTTTTGATGAAGGTCAGGCACTTGCTTTCTTCAGAAATGAGTCAGGTAATCTCTTCAAAGACTTTAATCTTTGGGCCTGCACTTATTAAATAGTCTCCACAGTGCCCTAGTAATTGAACGAAAGTTATAGCCTTAATGAGAATGTGTCTAGACTGGTGCATGGTACCCGAAAGAAAACTTAGTGACTTTAAAATGATGTGTTTGGTACAGTGGAAAGTAATTTAGGAGTCAATTTATTAAGAAAGCACTGTGGTCTCTCAAGATTATTTATGCAGATAGGGTACAAAATGCAATTCCCCAAAGATTCTAGTAAATCATATGAGGTGGATTTCATCAGCCTTCCTTCTTTTAAATGAAGCATTTTCATTCCCTGCCATTTATAGCATGCGTAAGTAAAAAAGTACTTTAAATAACACTTTCATGTCTCTGATCAAAGTATGAAAGAAAACATTTTACACTGATGAAAGAATAAATGTTAAAGAAACTTAGAGTATTGATTTTTAAAACATTTCCTAGGAAAGCACACTACCTCGTTACTAACCCAATAAATGAACTATGTGGTTGACTTGCCCCACTAAGCCATTAAAAACTAGAAGTCATCAGGTCTGTGCAGCTTTGCAGAATTTAGGAAAGGCTAATGTCTTAAAAATAGAGGTGGTTATACATACCCCTCTTAGCCTGCTTGTGAGGAGTTGCTGGTAATTTTTAAATCCCACAATAGTCCTGTGCAAGATGCCCTCAATTCAAATGTCAGAAACCTCATGTTGAGCCTCTCATTCTCAAATCCAAAATAAGAAATGGAATTATTGCAAGGTCTTCCATTTCAGAGGGGTTTTGAAAATGTTGGGGGTGGGATGGGGAGGGAATATTGTTTTAATAAGCCTTCCAAATAAACAGAGCATAATGATTTAATATCCTGTGTAAGTACCACCACAAATTCGTATCCACAATTTAACACTGGGTCTTAGAAAACTGAAACATAGAAAATATAGAACCAGTGTTTCATATTAGTTTTAAAAATTGGTAGGCAAAAAATATTCCTGTTCTTGCCCATATTTCCAGTCATTGTCCTCAAATTTTCAACTATGTGGAAAAAGCCTTAACATAAAACAACAACACAGATAAGATATGGGAATCATTAGAAAAAATGTAACTACTACTTTCTACTTCAAATGATTTCCTTTTTATTTGCTAACTTTATACAGAAATAATTAAATACTATTTTCTGTTGTTTTTAATTTGCAAATTCAACACCAAAGGTATTCTTTTCTATTTTCCTAGGTGGGATGGTAGGGGGAGGGCAGGTTATGGGAAAGATGGTGGGAAAAAAAATTATTTTACTTAGTTCAATTGACCAACCTAAAAAGTTCATCATTTGCCTAATATACAAACTGTAACTCTCACATTCTTCCTATTTTGTTTTTTTTTAATGTTTATTCTTTTTTTTTTTTTTTTGAGAGAGAGAGAGAG
>NW_024412403.1:25875644-25999144 GCF_014898765.1 Herpailurus yagouaroundi
TTAGTTTATTAAAAAATTGTAAAAATATTTATTCTTTTTTTTTTTTTTGAGAGAGAGAGAGAGAGAGAGAGAGAGAGAGAGAGAGAGAGCGTGAGTGGGGAATGGGGAGAGAGACAGGGAGACCCAGAATCTGAAACAGACTCCAGGCTGTCAGCACAGAGCCTGATGCGGGGCTCGAACTCATGAACCATGAGATCATGACCTGGCTGAAGTCGGACGCTCAACCGACTGAGCCACCCAGGTGCCCCTGTTCTTCCTATTTCAAACTAGAAATGAATTAACTAAAAATAGGTAAAGAGAAAATAATTATAGCAATGCATAGTAAATTTATAACTTTCCAAGATTCATATTACTAGGTTATGAAAAGCACAGTGGTTAGGAAATTCTGTCTGCTATGGGCGAGGGACTGAAAGCAAGCATACCAGTGACTTGTAATCCAAGGGCTGGCTCAGCAGCTCTCAAACCTGGCTATATGTTAGAATCACCTGGTCTTTTTCCCAGATGTTTAGAATCAGGAGGGTTTAGGTCCATGGCTTTCACGTGTGTATTTTTAAGATCAAACTAGCAGCATCTGCAAAGCCTGGGATGCAAGCGCGGAAATGCAAATTCTGGAGCCCCACCTGAGTCCTACCCAGAGGCAAGTCCAGAGCAGTGTCCGCAGTCTGTGTTTGAACCAGCCCTTCAGGTGATTCTGATGCCAAGTTTGAGAACCGCACTCTAGGGAAGGCTTTCATAACCTTCTTTTGTGTGTCATGAACACTTTTGGTGGTCTGCTGAAAATTACCAACCTCTTCTTAGATTCATATATTTAAGTGCAATAAAATAAAATACACATGACTAGAAAGGAAACTAACCACCTTGAAAAATAATTACCAAAATGTTATAAATGTGATATGGTAATATGTATTTCTTTATGGAGTATTCAATAAGATATGTTAGTGGTTCTAATGATTATTGTAAGATAAAAAATTAGCATAAATGATATTTTTAGGTGTATGCAGCAACTGCAATGTTCGTTTTGGTGACAAAATTATAGGTGTTGCTATCAGTGTGGGAATTAGTCACTTACATTTATATAAGAAGGAAATACTAAACTTCAATTAAAGATTAGTAAAAGTTAGTATGTAATTATTTCTTTTCTACCTACAAACTTCTTATCACGGACAACAGAGCAGGATTCTCTCCATCTCTCTCTGCCCCTCCCCCACTTGCCTTCTCTGTCTCTCTGTCTCTCTCTCTCAAAAATAAATAAATAAACTTAAAAAATGGATGAGATGGGGCGCCTGGGTGGCGCAGTCGGTTAAGCGTCCGACTTCAGCCAGGTCACGATCTCGCGGTCCGTGAGTTCGAGCCCCCGCGTCGGGCTCTGGGCTGATGGCTCAGAGCCTGGAGCCTGTTTCCGATTCTGTGTCTCCCTCTCTCTCTCTGCCCCTCCCCTGTTCATGCTCTGTCTCTCTCTGTCCCAAAAATAAATAAACGTTGAAAAAAAAAATTTAAAAAAATGGATGAGATGGACCCTTGGGTGGCTCAGTCAGTTAAGCATCCAACTTCGGCTCAGGTCATGATATAGTTCGTGGGTTTGAGCCCCACGTCAGGCTATGTGCTGACAGCTCGGAGCCTGGAGTCTGCTTCAGATCTGTGTCTCCCTCTCTCTCTGCCCCTCCCTCGCTCATTCTCTCTCTCTCTCTCTCTCAAAAATAAATAAACATTTAAAAAATTTAAAAAATAGAAATATTTTTTCCTTCTCCCTCCTGTCCTTATTTTCATTCTTCCTTTCTCACTTTCCTATTCCCTTCCTTCTTTTCTCCTTTATTGCCTTCCATTCTCTTTTTTTCTTTATACGCTTACCTTTTCAAAACAATCTGAGGTGATTTGTAACAGAGTATGTATAGTAACGTTAATAGAATAGTAAATGAAAATAAGGTCTGAAGAAATAAGGAGGCAAATCTATAAAACATACAGGATCAACATAATTACTAATATTTGTGTCTGAGATTCCTGGAAACCTACGCAAAAAAAAAAAAAAAAAGGAAAACATCAATAAGGGCATCACTTTAATTATGAGATAAGATAAACACTACCAGTTCCATAGAGAAGACACATTTCTCCTGACATTAAATTCTAAAGGAAAGTTTGCATGCATGTCCTTATAAGGTAGTAATGCTTTGAAAAAATATGTGCACAGAGAAAACTTCATAGTAAATGTAGAGGTGAATGTCATACTCTTCTTCCTGAAAAATAAACAAACTCCAATGGCACCTAAGAAAATAAAGTTAGGAATGAGTCAAGGATTTACTACAAAGGGGTAAGACCACATTGTCCAAGATGTTAACCATGAGGATCCTGTCTCTGACAATCTCCTCTAAGTATTATTTCTCTCAGCTGCATTTGATGTACAAAATGCCGGGACCTTGTTTCCTTTCTAATACCATTACATTTGTAGGATAATGTAGAACAGCTACCAGGCTGACCCATCAATTTCTCTCTTGTTCTTAATACAGCAGCTTGCACAGAGGAGGAAATTGATTAGGTGAAGATAATTTTTTCTAGTGGCATTTTTTTTCCTTCTGCATACCACAAAATGTTAGGAGTCGAGGTCAGAAAATCTAAAAATAATTCAGGTTACCTGTTTGCTAAGAGCTACCATAGTTCTAGGGAAGTGCCTACATGTGTTACTATAAACGTGATAAGAAATAAGCAATTGTAGTTGAAGTGTGTCCAGTTCAGCCACGCTATTTACCTAACCGCCTGTATGTCCTGACTTTTCTAGTAGGATGCTTTGCCATCCTTTGCCTCAAACTCCTTTCATTCGCCCTTCCCCTGCCTACTAAAGTGCTCTCCTCACCTTCTGTCCTGCCAAATCAATCCCCTTCTTTCCCTCCAATCTGAAAAAAAGAAGGTCCATCCTTCTCTAAAACCCTTTTCAAATTAATCCCACCTGGCTCCATTCATTACTTAAACCTTTTGGGGTGTGAAATGAGCTACAGTGCCTGGCTGCAGTATTTGCAACATTTGTTATTATTCTTTCTAGCTTTAGTGTGTCCAAAAGCTTCAAACATCCCTACCTAAGCTTCTGCTTCAGGGAGGAATTCTTATCACAGCAAATACAGTCTGAGGAACAAGACAAAAGAGAGGAAACCCAAGCAGGCCTGAGAAGAGACACAGAAGATTTAATACTGTACGAGATGCCCCAGGATATCCTTCCTTTTCTCCCTAGAATTCATCTCCGAGTATATTTTTATACTCCATATATGACCTTAAAAATAATGATGGTGGGTTGCATTTATATGCTTCTTTTCTCACATAGAATAAGGTTTTCCTGAAGCCAGGGGAGCCCTTTCAGGATGCATAACCTATAAAAATGGTAATAAAGGTTTAGAAATAGGTAGTCAGGAGGCATTAGCATGTCAACAAGGTAATGCTATATGGGCATGTTTCTATGTGATACCAAATTTGTACAGATTTCAGACAGCTGTGCAAATGTGTGGGTAGAGTTATCTAAATCTGCAGAGCTAAAATGTTCAGGATTTAAAAAATGCAAACCCCAGTCATAATCTTGCCAGAGTTCCTCTCTAAAAATTAAAAGCTGGTTTTGTTGCAAGGAAAGGAAACCGAGGCAGGGAGCGACTCAGTGACATGCTTTAACTGCAGAACTTAATATAAGTTATTCTCTCTCAACAACTCAATTTTTCGTTGTTATGAGATTTTGCTTTTCGAAAATAAATGTGATAATAAAAGCTTGCTAGCCTGTTATTTTGCCAAGAACATTATTAATATATTTTTATTATCTCCATCATTTCTTAAAATTATAAATGGTTTGTTGTAAACCTTCTCTGCGGTTTATCTTCTGTGTACTCTGAATACAAGCTGGAATAAATGGTGTTCAGTCCGGAAAAGGTTGAGTTGAATTTGGCAGGATTTGAAACGCAAGTAGTCACTCTCAAATTAAATTCTGAATTCTAACATCCAGCAATGACACCTGGAAAGTTGTATGAACGCATAGCCTCTATATAGCACTTCCAGGCTGCTGACATCAGTATGAGCGACAAAAAATTAATTATGTGAATACTTTATAATTTTTTTCCAAAAGAGCATTTTAATTATTTTATATTATAGCTTGTAATATATTCTATATACTATATAGACTACATTTACTATATATAGCATTTATATACTATATATCTATATACACTATATATAGCATTTAATATATTCTATTCTATATTCTGTATTCCAAACAATATGTCTGTAGTATTAATTGCAGTCTGTTTCCTCTAGTAACTTTGAGAGTGAAAATATAGAGAAGACGATCTCAGAATATAAACTGTGTGTCTGTTTTTTTATTTTCAATATGCACGCATAATCTTTATTTTTTCCTCTGCCAGATAGTGAAAACATCACTGTGGGACTGCATTTGAGACTCCAAGAGTGGAAGAATTGGCATTCACTAGATATTCTTTAAAGCTTTGCCTCTAGTCTTTTTTTCTCCTAGAATAGGCTTAAAAATTTACCTGCCAATCCCATCACAGTTTAATGCCAGTTGTAAATGTGTAATAAATAGACACTAGATTTTAAAAAAACTGATTTATAAATAGCACCTCAATACTTTTTCACTTTAATTATGTCCGAATTTTAAAAAAAGGAAAAAAAAAAAAGAAAAAGAATTATGTCCAAATTTTGTTTTGAAGTTCCAGAGATACTAATGCATCTTCTCGGGGTCTGTATTAAAAGAGCTAGTCGGGGCACCTGGCTAGCTCGGTCGTTAAGATTACATGCAACTCTTGCTCTCAGGGTCGTGAGTGGCTTGTACAGCTTACTTAATTAAAAAAAGAGAGAGAGAGATAGTTAAGGGATGGAAGAAAAACAGGTAGAAAAAATGGAAAAGTGTTAAACCCACGTCTCTGAGATGTATTTTTAATGAATTACCCTTGAGGATGTTCCCCCACATAGTTATGAATATGGTCAAATGGCAAAACTAAAACAATTTAGTATTGAGTTTGATGTCCTTTATTGAAGGGAAAACGATCCACTGATCGCGGGAGTGCAGTGTCTCACAAGCAGTAGAGCAGACTTCCTGAGTGATCTGGGGAAGAGAGAGTTTTATGGACTGTTAGAAGAGGCAACGGGGCATGGCTGGCTAGGAGATCAGGATTTCCTGTTAACCCTAGCAGGTCTTATTTTAGGGTAAAGTAAGCCAGCAGAAGCTGAGTTGGAAGATTGTGATTGGTGTATATTAGGGTTTCTTGACAATGAGGCCATTCCTCAGTGTGGGCTGACAGGTTTAGATTTGTGAAGTGGACTGGGCCACTGCAGTGGGCTCCATTTTGTGGGTCCTGAAATACAAATTAACTTTATCAGTGCCTTAAAATGAATTGCCTATCAAATAACGAGAAATCATTTCAGAAGCTAAAAAGCAGACCCCCTGAACAAATAAAAATAGATATTATATTTGGCTTTGACAGGGGGTCGCTGACTTCCAAGTGTCAAAATCACCTGAAGGGTATGTTAACACATAGATGGCTGGACCCTATTTCCAGAGTTTCTGTGTCGGTAGGTCTGGAGTGGAGCTAGGCAATTTGCATTTCTAATATATTCTCTGCTGCTTGCCTGGAGAACATACTTTGGAAATCCTTGGTCATGGAGAGTCAGGAACATATAAAACTACCTAGAAGAATGTCCAACACATGTAGGAATTCAGCAGAATAAGGACACTGGCAATATGACCAAAAACAATAAAAGAGAGAGTCTAAAAGAGAGAACAGATAGTAACTAAGACTTGCAGCAAAGATGAGCACAATCAACCAATACTAAGGATGTTTCTGAAGCCTCAAGCAAAGTCAACTCCATGAGAGCCTCTTCAAATTGGATAGGTATTCCTTGATAGTCTGAAAAGCCAAGACTGGTGTGATGAATTCTACCAAAAGCTGCAACAATGGTAAATTCTAAGTCCTCTAAGATCTGTTTTAATGCACACTCTGTCTTCCCTAAATATGGGAGTCATTAAATATAATGTTTCTGCATTATTGTCCTTCCTGAGCAGAGCATTTCTGACCTCTACACCCCTGCCTGTTGTGAAGTCCTTATGCCTATTCGGTTTTTCTGAACTATAACAAATACATTTTACATAAATACTTAAATAAGATGATGCTTCTTTTTCTCTAGAGGGAATATCTTAATCTTTAACAATAACAGTAACAGCACTTATTCTCCCTTTGACAAATTCATTTCGAGTATTATTAAATGAATAGTCATTGATTTGTGTGCTACAGTTACTTTTATCTGTTTATAAAGTTAAAGTGCAACATGCTGAATTCTGGGACATTAAATACAGGCTCCATTGTTCCAGTTCTCTGTTCAGTGGATGAAAGGTACGAAACAAACACTTTCAGTTTTTTTTAAGATGCTGTCCCATCTGAAAGAGACAGGAAACACTCTCAACCTCTTTTCTTCTTATTGATCACAACAGTCATGGGTGTTCCCTTGGAAATTCCCTACACACAGACAGAAAAGGGCCAGTGTTGGGGACTGTCTAGGCAAGACATTGGACCTTCTTTTGAAGATGCAGTTGGTGGAAACTTCATGTTATTCCAAAAGATAAGAACTGCATCCTCTCCTTGCCAACCGGCAGAAGTTAGCAGGAATCAGGATGTTTCCAATCAAAATGCATATTTTTATATAAGGATTAAAATCTGGAATAAATAGGGGCGCCTGGGTGGCGCAGTCGGTTAAGCGTCCGACTTCAGCCAGGTCACGATCTCGCGGTCCGTGAGTTCGAGCCCCGCGTCAGGCTCTGGGCTGATGGCTCAGAGCCTGGAGCCTGTTTCTGATTCTGTGTCTCCCTCTCTCTCTGCCCCTCCCCTGTTCATGCTCTGTCTCTCTCTGTCCCAAAAATATATAAACGTTGAAAAAAAATTTTTAAATCTGGAATAAATAAAAGGCAGGAAAAAAAGATTAGGAAGTAAGAAGCTAAATGTTTCCAGCTAAACCTACGGAAGAGGGTCAGGATGATTGAGAGAAATCTTCAGTTAAGTTTCACAGTGGAGAGTGTGGATATAACATGTTTTCAGGGATAAGAAAGACTAGAAATTTAATGTCTTTTGTTACATGCAGAATGTCTCTTTCTCCATCTCATGCTGGCCCATGAGTTTAGAGTTAGAGGGCCAGGCTACAGACTCCCTTTTTAGAGCAGTCACGTAGCTTCTGGCTTTAAATTAGGGCTTGTTAGACTTTAATGAGATACCGAGAACAAAGCAACATTTGGAAAAGTAAACACTGAAGACATTCTTTTTCTAGGTTGTTCTCAGGCAACATGCATTTTTTAAAAGATGGATTACACTCAACAGGAAAAAAGTTTAATAAATTATGGTGCAGCAATTCTATGAGGTTGTTATTAAAATTGATCATTATGGAATTTATTGAACATAGAAGAGTCAAATGAAAAAATCAGATACTCAAGTGATGCATGCACTGAATTTTAACTTTGTTAAATAATATATGAGCATGAAAACAAGAACTAGAGGGATTACACAAAAACTTAAATTACGTTTTATGTTATTATGGATGATTCTGATCTGTACCATCTTTTAGACAGCAAAACTTTTGAAGGGTTATATTAAAATGTTCATCTTTTTTTTGTATGGAATCCCATCATTTCTTTCAATGTCCACAGCAATAAATAACTATAAATTAAGGTTTTGGTTCTTTGTGTTTTTGTTTTGTCTCTATGTGTTTTTCCCTAGGAGTGGAAACTCATCGATGCCAATCTTCTCTACTGGAAGTGGACCATTTGTAAAATTAAACACAGCCCCTAATGGCAGCTTAATACTAACACCAAGGTGGGTCCCAAAATCTGTTCTTGGACTAATTTGTACATGGACTGGAAAGAAGATAGATTTTAAAACTAATCAGATTTTAATGCCACCACATGCTAGCCATATAATCTTAAAAGTTATTTAATTTTTGTATTATTCAGGTAATCTCAAATACTACCTAACTGATCCTACTTGATAACATTATCTAACCCTCATGTATATGGTAAGGCAGTCAAATGAGATATTGCATATAAAATTGTGCAGCACATAGACAGAGATTCAATAAGTTTACTTCTATACCCTTTCTATCCTTACCTTCAAATTCATTAACAAGTAAATCCCAAAGAAAAAAATTCTGAGAGTTGGGATAAATTGGTCCAATGTTAGACTAAAAAGGGTGACACAAATTAGTTATCAAGAAAAGAGAAGAGAGGGGCGAAAGTCACGGTATTTAGCAAATAGAACATGAATATTGAGGGAAGGAGTCTTGACTTCTAGTTTCGCCTGCATATTCTCTTATGCTCTTTAAAATTAGGTTATTTTGGGGCTCCTGGATGGCTCAGTAGCTTAAGCATCCGACTTCAGCTCAGGTCATGATCTCGCAGTCTGTGGGTCTCTATGTCAGTCTCTATGCTCTCAGCTTGGAGCCTGAATCCCACTGTCAGTCTCTATGCTCTCAGCTTGGAGCCTGAATCCCACTTGGATTCTGTCTGTCTGTCTCTCTCTTTGCCCCTTCCCTGCTCATTCTCTCTCTCTCTCTCTTTTTCTCTGTCTCTCTCTCTTTCTGTCTCAAAAATAAATAAACATTAAAAAAAGTTTTAAATTAGGTTCATTTTTATAATTTTTACTACTGTTTAAAAAGCAACCTCCTTCCTGTATTCAAACGTCTATTTTATCTTAAATTATGTCATTTCTCCTGTTTGGGCATTCATGATATTTTTTTTGGTTGAGATTGGCTTTTGAATTTTAAAGTTCCATGAAAGACCAGCTGCAGGTAGGAAGAGAGTAACTTCAAGAAGAAGCCATAACTGGGGCACCTGGGTGGCGCAGTCGGTTAAGCGTCCGACTTCAGCCAGGTCACGATCTCGCGATCCGTGAGTTTGAGCCCTGCGTCGGGCTCTGGGCTGATGGCTCAGAGCCTGGAGCCTGTTTCTGATTCTGTGTCTCCCTCTCTCTCTGCCCCTTCCCCGTTCATGCTCTGTCTCTCTCTGTCCCAAAAATAAATAAACGTTGAAAAAAAAAATTAAAAAAAAAAAAAGAAGAAGAAGCCACAACTACAGACAAAGATTTAAGATGCCATTGCTGGTACATTAGCTTGCAGGTTTTTTTGTAGAACATACTTAATGGTAAAAAATGAAATTATGTAATTATTCAGCTATTCATGAAACGTTATATCTGTGAGCTCAACCAGTAAAACAAATTGATAAAGGAGTATTTTCAGTACCAAGGACTTTGCAATTGAATGTTTTATATGAATGTTTGCTGGGCCTTGACTGATATTATTAGTCTCATAAGGGGTGAAGCAAAGCATTTTCAAATGAGAAAGCAGATTTCTAGATTTCCTTCTATAAGCATGTTTAAATTTACATTAGCATTGTAGACCAAAAGCAATTTGTACACCGAAAATTTCTTTTGTGTATATCTTATAGACTTTAAGGATAAGAAAAAGAACAAAGGAAAAAATATTTTTAAAAATTCATCTCAATTATGTGCATGTTTCAGAGCAGAAGTCTGTTATTCCGTGCTTATCAACAAAATGACAGTATCATTGATGTCCCTATTGTGTGTATGCTTATGTTATTGTATGCGTGCTATGTTATTGTACATATGCTATGTTATTGTACGTATGCTTATGTTATCATATATATGCTTAGTATTACTCTACTCTAAGGCCTAGGAAACTAAAGCATGACCTGGACGTGCTCACAAATCCATAGGCAACCCCACATTCCTCTGTTTTCCACTCTACCTTGCAATCTTCTAAATTGCCAAAGGCAACAGCTCACTTTAAATAACAATTCTGGAAGGGGAGCTTGGGTGCCTCAGTTTGTTGAGCCTCTGACTTTGGCTCAGGTCATGATTTTGAGTTTGTGGGTTCAAGTCCCAGGTTGGGCTCTGTGCTGACAGAGCAGAGCCAGCTTTAGATCCTCTGTCTTCCTCCCTCTGCCCCTTCCCTGTTCTCTCTCTTTCTCTTTCTCTCTCTCTCCCTCTCTCTCTCTCTCTCAAATAATAAAAAAAAAGAAAAAAAACTAAAAAGAAAAAAATAAATAAATAGCAGTTCTAGAAAGGAGAAAGAAAGAGAAAGCATAGCCAATCAACGAGAAAAAAGACCATGTTGATGGGCATATATGGGAGAGAAACATTTATTTTGTCAATACAATAGATATAAACCCATCCATTTATATCACAATAGCCCCTCAACTAATGGGGCTGAGAGAAAGACATAGGATCCTGCCCTTGTCTTTCTTCCTGTCCAGAGGGCTGACCTAGCTCTGATTCCAGGACCAAAGTCCGGGACAATAATTCTGTTTCCCTCCAATCTCTCTAAATATACCTGGGCAAAATGTGGAGTCACTGCTCATTCTGACCAGAGACTAAGGCATTTATTCCTCTACACTGAGAAACTGCATGTGTGTGTTTATGCATGAAAAGTTTGACTGGCTGAAATGCATGGAGAATGAGGGGCAAAGTTCAGGTCCATTTTCTGGTTAATTTAATAGTTACTTTTTATTTTAAAAGTTTATTTAAGTTTTTCTATGCTTGCTAAAAAGAATTTCATCAGTTTTGTCCATACCACAGAGTATTAGGCATCTTTAATATCTAAGAATGCTGAACCATTTTGAATATGGATTTTCACTGATGAGTACTATAGATAGAGAAAGAGTTTGGATGAACTTGAAAGTATGTTGGAAAGCATTCTAGAAACTGCTTTTCTCCCAACGATGAGTATATAATAGAAGGGGAGTTCATTATGACTATATATTGATATACCCATATTTAGATGGATATACATGCGTGTGATGTGGTTGTGGATTGGGGGGGGGGTGGTTCGGAGCCCACGACCAAGAAAAAATTCTTAAGACGTCTTTGGGGCAAAACAGTAATTTTATAAAAGGATGGGGACAGGACCCATGGGCAGGAAGAGCTTCCCCAGGATTGTGAAGGGTGACTGATTATATACTTGGGAGCTGGGGGAAGTAAAGGCAATGAGGAGTTTCCAAAAGGACTTTTATATGGAGGCCTAGCTGTTGTCAGTCTCTAGCAAAGCATTAACATTAAGACATTAGGGAGTTCCTGGAGAAATGTCGTCCTCCCCTGCCTCAAGCATTTGTCAATAGGCTGCAGGTTATAAGGAAATTTATTTGATCTACCATTTCCTTCTGCCTTGGTTTCCCACATCACATCCACATTGCTTATTAATAAAATATAAGTATATTTTCTTTTATTTCAATTGAACTTACCTTCTATTCTAAGTGATATGTCGATTGGACAGTATGAATGCACGTGCTTTCAAATAAGCCTTATCATGTATGTTCCAGAAACACTGAATTGCTTTGATTGTACTTGTGATCGCATACGAATCTTGGGTCTTGCTTTGTGTTTTTGTTTTGTTTTTACCTGAAATTTCAAACACCTAAGTAATATGCACAACATATGTAGCTAAATATATAAATAGAAATTATTAAAGTTATATATGTGTGTATGTGCTTGTTTCAATGTGACCAGTATCTGCCCTGGCAGAATCAGGAAACAGTGTGGGAAAGTACTTTAATTCCTTGTATTATACTGATCTCTAGTGGTCAATAAGTATAACACATTTTTTAACTCTTCCTTTGTTTAAATTTTTAACATAGAATTCTTGGCTTTGAAAAAAGTTGGTATCCAAGTATTTAAACAGGTAGTGAGTTTTTAAATTATTTATGCCTATACTTCGTCTTATATTTTGCTGTTTATATGTTTATCTCCCTTGAAAGCAGGGCCTGTGATTCATCAATCAGTGAATTTTCTGAATGAGGTACACAGCCTCACACACAATGCGAGGCATTTATATTTGCCTGATTAGCAATACTGAGACATGTTCTGTATTATAGAATGATGATATCCAAGGTTGGTTCAAGCAAACTAACAATAACTATCATTTATTGAATGTTCATCGTGTGTATGGCACAATAACTCCAGTTTATTTAACTTCTCACAAAACTCCAACAAAGTAACTACTATTGCTCCCATTTTATGGATGACAAAACTGAATCCCAGGGACACTAAACAACTTATCCAAAATCACAAAATGTAAGTGGTAGAGAGTTAAGGGCTCAAACTCCGTTCTATTTGACTCTAAACTGAGGATTTTCCTGCTGTGTGTGTCAGCGTCCCCACATTTCATATAACCTACTTACATCTGAAGGTTAATTCTACTAAAAAAATAAGATAATAAGATTAAAATAGATACACTATACTTTGTTTTAAAATGTTAGGTGCACACTTTCTGAAATATAATTGTTCTTCTATTACAGTAAACAGTGTTTACAGGATTCACTGGTTCTGTTACAATGTAACCAAAAACGTAAGTAAATATTTCGTCATGTTTTCTTCCTTCATGCCTTCCATTTAAAATTCCGAATGGAGTTGGTATATCACTATTTTGTAGTGATCCACTAAATTTTCCTAAGCAAAGGAAATCCACCAAAATAAAATAGATTTATTTTAATTCACTTATTTTATGTCTTCATTTATTTTAATAGCATGTGGGAAAAAACTAGTGACTCCACGAGTCAGCCCAAAGATTGTTGGAGGAAATAATGCCAAAGAAGGAGCCTGGCCCTGGGTCGTCGCCCTTTATTACAACGGCCAACTGCTCTGTGGTGCATCTCTCGTCAGCGACGACTGGCTGGTGTCGGCCGCCCACTGTGTGTATGGGTGAGTGTGACATCACAGTGGCTTCTCCCAGATGAGATGACCACAGCAGACACTCTGCATGCCATTTCCTGCAGCCTCACAAAATCATCCCCTCAGGGAAATGTTCCTGCCATTCTGACATTATATAGTACCATTTTTCCCATTAAAATCATATATAAACATAGAGAACGCTAAATTAAAAATCAATTCTTCATTAGATACTTGCATAAAGCATTATGTTTCCTACATACATGAAGATTGAAATTCATACCTACACAAGGTAAGCATTTTTAAAGGCATGAAATTCGTATTTAATGCATACATTGTGCTGGTTATCGTTCAATCAGGCCAATAGCATCAGAAATTGTCAGTATCAAAAAAAAAAAAAAAAGCACGTTCAAATAGCCCTTAAGTGACTAATAAACTGTGTTCTAGAAATTCATGGGTAAGGACTTTGTTGTGACTTAGAATAAAAATATTTCCTTCTCAAGTCACATCTAGTTTGATGCTACCCATAACTGAATCTTAGAAACAATATCAACCATATCTAACTCTTTTTTTGTTATGTAGTATGACAAAATACATGTTGAATTCTAGGATCTGTCTTCTCCTTCTAGAAGCAGCCATTCGCAAAGCAGTGCCACAGGGAAAAAACAGAGAGAGTGGAGGGACGGGGAGAAAAGGAGGAGAAAAGAACTATTCTTGGGCCCAAGAACGTGTTAATTCTCTGCTTCTGCCTGAAAGAAGGCACCTTCTTAGGTAGTCTTATTCTGACACTTCTGAATTAGGCCCAAGTAAAAGGTAGCTTCCTCATAGAAGATTCATAAGCCCTGATCCTAAGGTAATTTACTGACCTTAATTGAGTAAAAGGAACCTCCAGAGAATGGCCTGAGTTATGAGGGTTAGAATAAGCCTCTGTGCCAGTGTCCAGAATCTCTGAGAAATGAAGCATGTGTGCTCAGGTATGTAAGATATAGCTATAATCAGATCAAAAGACTAACTCCCTACCAACCCAGATAGTGAAAGTTCTTTGATGGATGGAGACAAATTGTCAGATGCAGGTTATGATAGTTGTTTGGGAGACGGGGGCGGGGAGCAGAGTATTAAAGGATTGATCCCATTGGACCAGTGTGAGGGCAAACTTGAACTCAGAACCCGAGGAATCTGAAATAAGGACCCATAGCCAGAGCTGGACTAATCACCTGGGCTCCAAAAGGACTACCCAAGTTACTGCCCATCTACATCCAAGCTCTCTATTCTTTTTTTTTTTTTTCAACGTTTATTTATTTTTGGGACAGAGAGAGACAGAGCATGAACGGGGGAGGGGCAGAGAGAGAGGGAGACACAGAATCGGAAACAGGCTCCAGGCTCTGAGCCATCAGCCCAGAGCCTGACGCGGGGCTCGAACTCACGGACCGCGAGATCGTGACCTGGCTGAAGTCGGACGCTTAACCGACTGCGCCACCCAGGCGCCCCAAGCTCTCTATTCTATGCATCGCACCCTGTATCTAGATGAGTAAACTACAGCCTGTCCCATACCTAAACTGCACCTTCGTGACTCTGCTGCCTCTTGATAATAATATTTTAATCTGTTTTCAGCCACACCACAAAAAAATGTCCATAGCAGTCAATATTTTCCCATCCCCTGCTAAACATGAATTTAACTTTTACCTGTACATAACCTATACCTTCAGATGCCACAGGTGGGTAACCTATATCCCAATTTACAAGCGAAAGGTATCTTTACCTACAGATTCATTGTTTTCTATTGCACAGAGATGGGTCTTATTAAGTTAGCAACCTCCCATATTAACCTTGGATTTGGTAAATTAGTCCGTTTGATGTTCTTGCAGAACATATGCTTTCTAAATGTTAACCAGGCTTACAGTAATATTAGTGGCATCTTTCATTTATCTACCTTACAGATGCACTTGTTGTAGGTCAATCATACCAATATCATAGCTTTTTAAACCACAAATATTCAAACGAAATAGAAAAGCAGTTTGGTCTACTATAAACACATGTTTAGTTATATAGGACATAAAATGTCTTTTCACACAGCTTCAATCGGAACACAAGCAAACAAGTGTACACTGTAATAGAATTGTGACGAATTCAAGCTCATCCTCACCAACCTTGCATTTTGCTCTCTTTACCCATTCAGTTGTATTATTTCTTCTTTCCCAAAAAATGTAAACCTGGTCCAGGCGTTTTAATCTGCAGGTGGTTAAATGGTTTAATTGGACAGCTCTTCTCTGTCTACCACAGTCTACGCTCCTCTTCCCATCCATCAGCCACAGTGTTCCTGGATGTCATTAAGCTTCCTTATACCTGTTCTTTTTCTCTGTCACCGATTTGTCTTCTTTTCCAACCTTAAAACAGAGATTTGGAGAGTATGGACCAACTTTACTGTGCCTTAAAAGGAAGGTTGACTTTAAACCAGAGGATAGAATTTTGATCCTACTCACGCTACTGACTTCATGTGACTTGGTATCTCTGTTTAGGTATCCTCACCCCCTGTGGGTGATGCCCACCCCCTAGAGTGATTATCAGGACAAAAGTAAGATGATGCAATACTTCTGCGTACTGTGGATTACATAAATGTGCAATAAAAATTTTATTGTCCTGCTGTTCCTGTGCAGAAAAGGTCCAGAGTCTGATTCTTGCCCAGGAGACATTCAGCATATTTATTTTCTAAACTTTTTATAGTGCTATAATTTCAAACACAAACAAAAATTGCAAATACTAGCACAGAGAACTCTTATGTACCTTCACTGAGATTCATCAATTGCTTACATTTTACGCTATGAAAACTTTATCTTTCTCTCCAATCTGGAGAAATATTCTTTCATTCTCTCCAATCTGGAGAAATATTTATTTTCTGAATCTCTTTATAGTGTATTAGACATTGTGCCCCTTTACTCTGTATGTTTACTAAGAACAAGGATATTTTCCTACATAATCACAGAAAGTCATGGACATTTAACATTAATGCAATACCACTATCTAATCTATAATATGTGTTCATTTTCGTCTACTGTCCTAAATATGCCCTTTATAACCTTCCTGGTTTGTTTGTCTGTTTGCCACCCAAGAACCAATCCAGGATAATGCACTGCATTTTGTTACTATAACTCTTTCATCTTTTTCAATCTGGAATAGACTTTCTGCCAGGCTTGCTATCTTTATGTCTTTCTTGTCTTTGATATTTTTTATTACAGCAAGTTATTTTATAGAAAGTCCTCATATTTGGTGAAACCCTTTAAGCTTGCCCCCGCGTTGGCCTTGACGTATGTCCATTCTTTGAGAATTTCTTTACTTTCTGCAAAATAAGATGTTCCCGGTTCATTTTGTGCTTCTTCCCCCCTAGTCCTCAAATCAAACTTTCTAAGAAATCCCAGTTCTGCTTAGGTAATTTTAGTTTCTTCTACGTTTTACAAACAAGGTCTTGTGTGCTCCTTGCTACTGCTGGTGTGTCAAGCTCCTAGACCCTCTCAATAGATACAGCCATATACCTATAAATATGAACTCAAAGTGACAGCTCCAATGAAAATAGATTGCCGCAAGATGCATTCTAGCTCATCTCCAATAATGAGAAACCTGTGCCCACCATCCACAAAATATCTATGGATTTGTTCAAGCTTAGAACACAAGTAGTTTGAGAATTGCTAACCCTGCTGCCGTTAAGCAAACTCACCACCTAGAGTTTAATACTTGTTTTTTCCCACTGACAGAGAGCAACTGCATAATCTTAAGTGCACAATTTGATGAGTTTTGAAGAGGCATATGCCTGTGTAACCCACACTCCTATCAAGACATGAAACTTTCCATCACATGCAGAATTCTCTTATTCACCCTTCCCAATCACCATCCCTGCTTCCAGAAGCAACCACTACTCAGCCTCTTGGGTGGACAGGTATATATAGATTTATACTCTGGATCACAGCTATTAAATTGACATACATCAATAATGAAATTATCCATAGAGAGGCCTCTTGCCAATCTCCCGTTCTTTAATTTAGCTCTTTAGAGATGACCAAATACATTTATTTCATTCCTTATTGAAATAAATCATTATTCAATATTACTATGATGCCATATGATACTTAAAGTACTAAAACTGACCAGTATTATCCCATTTAATCTAGCTCCTCTTTTCTTTTAAAATTACCCCTGATATTCTTGAAAACATTCTTTTTTCAAGTTTTTATTTATATTCCCTTTATTTAACAAATAGTGTAATATTGGTTTCAGGAGTATAATTCGGTGATTCATCACTTACATACAACACCCAGTGCTCATGACAACAAGTGCCCTCCTTAATGCCCATCACCCATTTAGCCCATACCCCATCCACCTACCCTCCATCCACCCTCAGGTTGTTCTCTATGGTTGAGTCTGTTTTCTGCTTTGCCTCTCTTTTTCCCCCACTATGCTCATCTGTTTTGTTTCTTAAATTCCACATATGGGTGAAATCACATGGTATTTGTCTTTCTCTGACTGACTTACTTCACTTAGCATTATGCCATCTAGATCACATTTCATTCTTTTCGATGGCTAAGAAATATTCCATTGTATATATATCTACCACATCTTCTTTATCCATTCATCAGTCGATGGACCTTTGGGCTCTATTCCTTGAAGACTTTCTTACTCTCTGACAGCACCATATTTCAGAGGCATTCTACTTTTTCCTTGCCTTAAAAAATGGAATTGGGTATCCTCATGGGAATCTTTTTTCCATTCAGTGGAGAATAATAATAGAGACCTAAAATGCTGTGCTGGGGGTAAACATTGGGGTTGGCCATGGGTGGACTTGACTAAAGTACCATCTTTGCTAATGGTAGAACAGAAAACTATTGCAATTCAGAGTTACAGGTTCCCACTGATTTTTCTTCCTTTCGGCATATCATCTTGCTCTATCATAACTGTCTCACCATATTTACTTTTTACCACAATGAAAGTCCCATACTCTGAGTTGGGAATTTATTTATACACCAGCACATGGCAACCTAGAGTGGGCATAGTGCTAGTCCTCCCATCTGGTGCAGCATCGAAGGAGCACCTACTGTGCACCAGGAAGTGTGCTAGTCTTTGAGGATATAGAAGTCAAAAATACATGCCTTTCTGTTGCCCCCAAACCTGTGCCTTTCTTTCTTTTGCTACTAAGAAACATATTTCGCTTGAACAAGGCAGGCACAGGCAAAATGCAGCAGAAATTCAACCAACGTCCCCTACCTTAAGGTACTCACTTCTGCCCTCTTTAGTCTGTGCCAGATTGGGACTTGCCTATCCAATGGGCTATTTCCTGTTCCATCCGCACCTGTCTTCTGTCCTATAGCTTTTTCTTGTTTCACTAGAATGCAGATATTTTCAGACAAATATGTTTTTAAAACATAATAAGTACCCCTTCCTCATCTACACTGATTTTTCTGAGGCCTTTCTTTCTCTGTCTTAGCTTTGGGTGAATGGAAAAGCCAGGGAGGATTCTGTATTGCTCACTATCCCAACAGTAATAACAAAGGGCAGATTCTTGAGTCCCACTCCAACTTTCCAAATTAGAATCTCTGGAAGTGGAAATTAGGAATCAAGATTTTTAGCAAAATTCTTCAGGTGATACATAAAATTGAGTACCATTGGCTATAACTTCTGTATTCTCAAGCCTTTCTTCTGAGAGAAGGCACTAAGATTGCAATAGGATGTAGTTGTTCTAATGGTGCTTGTGCTGATGTGGGCTTGTGGTGGGGAAGCTAAGCACATAGACATGAAAAGCTATGTGGAGTAAGACTTGAGGGAGAAATGCAAATGATAAGTTGGAGGGGTATCTCCTTCCTATAGTACGGTCTAGAGATACAGGAGAAATAAAAATATGAAAAAAAGGCTATTTTCTGTGTAGTGCTATAACAACTTCAGAAATCATTAAGAATGTCTCAGATTAATATTGCTGTAACTTGCATTTAATTAGACCAGTAGCTTGAAGCATGTATGTTTAATTTTCACAGTTCACGCATCATGGATTGGTTTTCTACTTCAAACCTTAAAATAACAGACAAAATGGTGATTACTAAGCTTTGTGCTGCCTGCAAGCTCCCTCATATCAGTAACTAATATTTATTGTTCTCAGAAGGAGTATAGTACTTATAAAAGACAAGAATTTGTGAGGTTAGGGGCATCTAGGTGGCTTTGTCAGTTAAGCATCTGACTTTGCCTCAGGTCATGATCTCATGGTTCATGAGTTTGAGTCCTGCATCAGGTGAGCTCCCACCCTGCTTTGGGTGAGCCCCTCTTGTCTCTCTCTCTCCCTCTCTCTCTGTTTCTCTGCCCCTCGCTCACTTGTGCCGTCTCTCTCGTTCTCAAAAGAAAAAAAGAAAAAAGAACAGAATTTGGGAGGTTAGCTACGGAACTGCATTATTTTATCATTGAGTTAAACCTATAGCGAATAACTGCATTATCTGTCTGAACTTTCATGTAAGTTTTGCTGAAGATAAAATATGTAGAAAGCACTTAAGAAGACAATCCTATCATTTTTGAAAATAAATACATTCTGGCAACTTTAAAATTGAACCTCTGTAATGGGCTCATACGCCTTTTGAGCAGATTTTGATAGTTATTTTTTCAACATGATACCATTAATGTGATTAATATTATTTATGATATGAAATATTAATATTACACATTGTTTATGTAAAATATAATGATAATGCCAAATGTAAAGCGTATAAGTAGATATAATTGAATGTAAAGTAAGAAACATGGTGTGGTAATTGTAAAATCAATTTTTTGTAAATATTAGGTATATATTAAATGTTTAATAAAAAACACAATTCTTAAAAAAGAGTAGCTACCTGTTACCCATCAACCGTAACAGGTATACTAATCAAGAGACAACCATGACCAGCTGAGCTTTAGGAAACATGTTTAAATATGTGATACAGCAAGAAGTTTAGAGATAGGACACCAGGAAAGAGAATTCATTCTATCCCGTCTTTGAGTAGGCCAGTGTGGGCAGGGGAGTCCCAGGGTACGGTGGGAGTGCGTGCAGGCAGAATGTCTGAAAACATCAATGTGTCCAGTTTGACCAGTCCAGTCAGTACTGATGATTCCTCTGACCCAGACAGGAACAATCAAAAAGCCCTCTTGACAAGCAAACAGGGCCTCTACAGCACCATAATACCCTCCTGGCCCGACATCTGGGCACGTAAGGAGCTATCACCAGCCCCTAAGAGCAGACACATCCTCCCTACCTGAGCCCAGATAATTCAGTGGCAGATCCTGTCTCTCTCCCAATCCTACCCTCATGTTCTCAACCCTGCCCACAGAACCCTACCCATGGCCACTGGAGGCACCCCAGTATGCTGGTGCAGATGCAGCCTCTGAGGTCAGACAGCCCCAGTTCAAGTTTCTACCCCACCACGTAAACTGTCAGTACCCAGTTTGTTCTCGTTGTAAAATCCATAGCACTGAAGCAAAAATGAAAAGAGTTGATGCGAAGTACAGGGCACTGGCCTTGGCACAAAATAAGTTGTCCATAAATGGGTGTTAGGCTATTGCTGTAAAGTATGTGAGCAAGTTATCTCTGATTTTAATGCAGTGTGGTTATCCGTGGATGTCGCCTGGATGCTTGGGCATTCATTGGCTTTACTGATGACTGTGACTTAATCAAACATGATCCTTTGTTTAATTTAAACAAAATAATGAATAGACAGGTAAAAAGGTGAACAAACGGACTTGAAATAACTTCATGCCCTTTGTGTATTTGTAAGTGATTTGGATTCTAACAGTTGAAATGCCACATTAAACAAGGCACTTGTAACTATGAAGAATTAAATCACTAGCTCTGCTAAAATTGCAGTTACTGAATTTTGACTTCATTGTGAATATGGCTTAAATGGCTTAATTCCAGCTATTCACTAGTAGTTTCTTGGTGTGAAGATGTTGCAGGCCAAAAGCACATTTAGAAGTCCCTGCACACTTTCAAACTGTAACTTCATCTGCATATAACACAAATGTTAGCCTTGACCAATACATTATTAAAGGACATTACGTATGGAAAATTTTTCAACTTTGTTGCATATGAAAATTACTCAACTTTTTAGGTTAGACTGTAAGCATCACAATAGGTTTTATTTGCTGATTTTAACTGTGTGTAAATTCAGTGAGCCGCTAAACAGGAGAGTTCTCCTGAAACCCCTTTCCCTTACTACCATAGCTGTTGTGGTTGCCTGAAGAAACCCTGGACCAAGATGCAATCTCTACAGTGGAATGTGATCTAAGGCGTGGTTCCCAAACGTGGCCATATGTTAGGATAAACGTAGAGATTTAATGTAAAAATAATATATATTTTTAAAGTCCTCTCTCCATTCTAGACTCATAAAATCAGAGATAGAGAAAGGGAAGCAGGCGACAGTGTTCTTTAAAAATACTCCAGGTGATTCTATTGTGAAACTGAAGTTGAGGACCACACTCGAGCTAGAGATTGAGATGATTTAAGATAAGTGATAGAAATTAGCACTAACTGAGGTTCTTTCTATGATCTGATCAGAAGAATAAAAGTTAAAGGAATGTTTTTAAAGACTGGTTCAGAGAAATTCAAGCATATTTTAGGATGGGCACACATAGTTCTGAAATACCTACTACGAAGATCTGTAGAAAGTAACTGTGGTGGATGTAAAGTTCCTTATATGTCTTTTTCATAATCTTCAGGAGAAATGTAGAGCCATCTAAGTGGAAAGCAATCCTAGGACTGCAGATGACATCGAATCTGACTTCTCCTCACATAGTAACTCGGTTGATAGATCAAATTGTCATAAACCCACATTACAATAAACGAATAAAGGACAGTGACATCGCCATGATGCATCTGGATTTTAAAGTGAACTACACAGGTAAAAGAAATCAGTTTTAGTCATCTTATCTGGCCAAATGCATTCAAAGTTAGATTTGAAATATTATTAGTACCAATGAATTAATAGTGCATAAAAGTTGGATAATTTGTTATAGAAATCATTATAACTTAAATGGAATTGGGGAATGGAGTGGAACATATTCAATTATCTTCATCAAGGTGTCTAAATCCAACTTTCTAGAAAGTTGGCCAGCAGAATAAAACATTCCAAGCTCTCTGTAATAGTAAACTCAAAGGAGCAGCTGGGAGAAAATAGGTCATTACAATGCATGCCTTCTGTATTTCTCAAAGAAAGGCAGGTCCATCTACCACAAAGAGCAGTGTAGGACAAACAGAGAAGAACATATATTCTAAGAGTAAAGTGAGTAAAAATTAAAATATCCATAGAATGAAGATTTTAAAGGAGTTTCAACAATATTAATAGAGTGGCAGCTGGAAGACTTCCTCCAAATACCTAGATAACATGCTAGAAATCATCTGAGGGAGTGAACTTTACACGAAGGGTTCTGCTCAACTCCATCCTTTACTCCAAAGACTTTTCCAACCCCCAGTGAAGAGAAAGTGCTACCATTTCTGTGCTCTTTTGGAATTTGGTCTACACACACATTAGAGCACTTATTAAAGGCAGACTATTAATTATGTAGCCCTGTTCTTGAAGGTAAGCACCATATCTTACTCATTTTTGTGTCTGCCCTGGGTCTTACATGTAGTGGGTGCTTAATAAATGTCAGGCAGCTTGTAAATTGTTGGAAAGGGGCTTTAAAAGTCAGTGACCAATGCTAATGCTTCCATAAGTACCCTGTAAAACAATCACCTAAAAGCTTTTTTAAATGTGGAGATAACTGGGGAAAATCAGAACATTTGTCCAAGTGTCTTAATTGACCCTAAAGAAGAGCCATACCAAGATTTTTACAGAACCGACACTGTAAATAGCATGATTACTTAAAATCAAATATAAATGACCAACTCTAGAACTAAGACCTTGTTTACATTATTAAAGAGTAATTAGGATACAATGTAGAAAAAGATCCCAAAAAGACCACTAGTGATACCTAGTCCATTATCAAAGAGTGCCTCCTGGAGATGCCTCTTTCCCCTAAGACTGATGTCTAAAAAATGTTCAAGCAATTGATGTCTAAAAAATGTTCAAGCAACAAAAACAAAAATACAGGTTTTTTAGATAACGTGCTGAAAATAATTGATTTTTAAAAATCTGTTAGAAATGCATGTGTGTCTGTTCTTATTCTGTTTTTCCAGATTATATACAACCTATTTGTTTACTGGAAGAAAATCACGTTTTTCCTCCAGGAAGAATTTGTTCCATTGCTGGCTGGGGGAGGCTTATACATCAAGGTAAATTATCAGACTCAATAAAAAGAAAATGTCTACTACTAAGAAGTATGCTATTGCACTATCCTGTGAATATTTTCAATATTTTTTGAAATTCTTATAAGTTTTGCAATAGCTCTTAAAAGCACTGTCAGGTTTATATTCATATGGTGTGTATTTGTGTGTGTGTATATATATATATATATTAATCCAGGTTGTGTAGAACATATTATAAAACTATATTTTTTGGAAGAGAGTTCAAGCATTCCCCAAACTTAGTATGTAATTTTAGTATTATAAATACTCTGATAAAGAGAAAAGATACATCTATTTAAATGAATATTACAAAGGTTATAAAATTTACTTTTGTAAATCACATAGATAAAGTCTGATCAAAAGCCAAATTATTACCTGTTTCATTTTCCAAATCAATAAAACTATCTTCATTTATCACATAAAGGCCTCATACTCACATTCCCTAAGAAATGAGAAACGAATCCCTTTTAACTTCAACATTCTGACTCACTCTACTGATGAGCAGATTCAGATGTGGCATAAATCTTACACTGAAGACTATAAATTGACTCGTTAGCATTATTTAATAAGATGTTTTCCAAACACAGAAAAGATGCATATTAAAACTAACTGAACATATTTTTTTAAACACTCCAGTACTTTATTCTCTCTAAATGTAACTACAAGCCATGTTGCTTTTGGATTCCTAATAGGAGTTATTCCATCTAGGACAGAATTTTGGCAACTTATTAAATATTAAGCAAAAAGGAAAGGCACTATATCCTCTGGTGGAAGAACCAGGCCTCTTGAGTCCCAACAGATCGTGGCCAAGATATTTAAAAATCTTAACCGTACAAGATGAAAAGCCACAGAATCGTGTGGAGAGATGCAGATACCAGAAGCAAAGCATCCAGAGTTAAAATTCCCATATTCCTTGTAAAAGAAAGGATGATGTTCTAAGTCAAATCTTTGCCTAATGATTTCGACAAAGGTTCTCCACTGTAATTACATTATGTTGCTGAAATGCCTCATGTCTTCTGTCCATAAAGTATATTGAAGTCAAAGACTGTATATTCTTGTATTTCCTCCACTTGAAAAATGCCATGATTTATTAAATTTGAAGCCTACAGAGTAAAAATGATTCCTAGATAGATATTTTCTCTATCAGACTTCAAACTAAAAGACATTTATGACCATGATGTAGACTCTTCAAAAACAAATTATCCACTAACAAAGTTTAAGACTCTTTATTCCATAGGAAATGGGTATTTCTTTTAAGAGCTGAGTAAACTTGACTCATTTATTTATTGTTACTAAAGATATGCATTTAATTGGCTTAAGAAAGGTCGCTAAGAGTGGTATGGAGCCAAGGGAAATCTGCATCTGTGATCAGTTTCATTTAGGAATAAATGGTCAGGTCATAATTAAATACTTCCTGGGTAATGGAAATTTTAATGAATTTTATGAATTTTGCCTTATGATTTCCAGATACCTAGTTGTGTAAAACCCAGTTCCCTTCCACCTTTTGAATATATTACACTAATCATCTAGGAAAACCATGAACATTGCTTTACTAGGAAGAAATGAAGTGATATTAGTTGACTAAATTAAGGCAATTAGTAAACTTAAAATAACTTTACTGATATTTTTATGTATGTCTTTTTGTGTGCATTCTTAATTATCCTAATGGCAATTCACATTGACAAATAAATATTAAATATAAAAATACTGCTCAAATTTTTCTTTACCGAAGAGTTTGTCCTAGACCCAACCATTTTTTTGTTCCTTGACAAGTAGCAAAATTGCCTTTGACTTTATAATAGTTTACAATAAAAACTCCTGGTCCATCTTCAATGAATGAATGGCATTGAGATGCTGAATTTCCTCCTCCATATTCACCTCTTTTACTAATTTTTTAAATGTTTATTTGAAAGAGAAAGAGAGAGGGGCGCCTGGGTGGCTCAGTCGGTTAAGCATCCTACTTCAGCTCACGTCACAATCTCGTGGTTTGTGAGTTCAAGTTCTGCCTCGGGCTCTGTGTTGACAGCTCAGAGCCTGGAGCCTCAGATTCTGTGTCTCCCTCTCTCTCTGCCCCTCCCCTACTCACACTCTGTCTCTCTCTGTCTCAAAAATAAATAAACATTAAAAAAAAATTTTTTAAAAGAAAGAGAGAGAGAGAGAGAGCAGGCAGGGTAGGGAATGAGAGAACAGGAGAGAGAATACCAAGCAGGCTCTGTGCTGTTAGTGCAGAGCCCAGAACACGGGGTCCAACCACACAGTGCTCCATGTTCATAAACCATGAGATCATGACCTGAGCCAACATCAAGAGTCGGACACTTAACTGACTGAGCCACCCAGGTGCCTCTCCATCTTCACCTTTCAAAACCTATTGTCAGACTTCAAAAGTCAACCAGTGGTATGCTGTTGGAGTCACCGGCACCAGCCAGAATTTGCCGTTTGTGCATATCTCCTCCCAACTCCTGTTCACTGTCATGCTGGTACCTTGAAATTGGCCATGGTTGGAGTGTTTACATCAGGCAAATGATATGTATCAGGGATTTTTTTCTTGAAAACCAGTTGTTAAACATTAAACACACCACTGAGTCATACACACACACACACACACACACATGCACATTTGTTTCCTGTCTTTTTAGTGTGTGGATTAAACTTAAACTTAGCTGGAAATGAAATCACATACATTTTTGCGGCAACATTTACTGCAACATATGAAGTCACATACATTTAGCTGTCATATGCACTAAGTTATCATCAACCTTCTGCCTTTCTTGAGGAACCAAATAGAATTGCTAATTAGTAGAAAGTGCTTATCATGTGCCTTTTCTGAGGCACCAGACAGACACCTGCTTGTTTCACATCCCTCTTGGGAGTAGTATTTCAGTAAACAGAGATCCATGCTTGCAGTAGATGAGTCATTTTATAAAAAGCATGGAAATACACTCTGTTACAAAACGCCTCCTTTCTCTTCACCTGCACGTGGATGACAAGCTGATTGCCCTTAGACCAGGGCACAGCTCATTTGAGCTTTGTCTTTTGCTCAGTGTGCACCTGCTCATTCACATAGCATCACAAAGTTGCTGAATGCCATTATGAGGGAGCACCTCTTCAGGTGCCAAATGAAAAGCCTCCTGGATTTCTGAGTTGTTGCTAATTTCTGTAAATGAAACGTTTTGTGTTGGTGGGCTTTTTTTCCCCATGAGCAATACTGTAACCATTTACAAATACTGAAAATGCCTAAAGACTGTCTAGTCCAATCCACCATTCCTGCTAGCCCTTGGGCACTAAAGAAGTACTTTACTGTTATCCATTTGGCAAGATCCACAGATGGGCTTTATTATGTGCTTTAAAATACTAAGGTTGAGCATTTAGTTCCATTATATATACACACAGTACTCGATAATGAGAGTGAACTGTTGGAGTAAATAAGACTGATGGTGGCTCATTCAGTGACGCATGCCGATCACTTCTGACTGGCTGGCTGCATTACCATTTTGAACAGGTCCTACTGCAAACATATTACAAGAAGCTAATGTTCCTCTTCTATCAAACGAGAAATGCCAGCAACAGATGCCAGAATATAACATTACAGAAAATATGGTATGTGCAGGCTACGAAGAAGGAGGAATAGATTCTTGTCAGGTAAATATGTAAAACTGCTCATCCTACCTTTCCAGAAAGCATTGCTATGTAATCATTTGATTGCTTCACAATGATTAGGGAAGAAAGAGATCGTCATTTCTTCTTTTACGAAAGTGTGACTTTTTGTTTTTTATTTGTGGCCTACTAGCATAGAACTTCTGGGTGGATGTGCGCATTACAAATAAAACTAATTTTTAAACGAGTATTAAAATCGGATAGAGTCTTTAGAGACGAGGCATAAAATTTGAATATGTGAGATAGGTGAAATATGTAGTGCTGGGCCCACTGTTAACCTGAAGAGTATACATCTTAGCTAAATCAAATTCTAATTCTTTAAAACCCTATACAAACTTAAAACAAACAAAAAGTAAATCTGAAGGCCAATATCACCTAATGGCTTCTAATTTTCAACTCTTGTTTTTGAATATGGGCCAAAGGTCCAGTGACAAAAAATAATTTTTTTTGTAACAATCAAATTTTTTAGGTTTATTTATTTTGAGAGACAGAGAGTGAACCTGAGTGAAATGAAAATTCAGATGCTTAACCGACTGACCCACCCAGGCGCCCCTCCAGGGACAAGAAATAATTTCTGCACAAGAACCAACCTGGATAACCTGGCTAGAGCCAGTTTGCAGCTAACCACTTGTAGGAAGGTTAAAAAATAGAACTTACTCAACAGCCTGGCATAACTCTGGATCTGGAACACCTACGGTAGAATTTTCATCTTACCATCTACATGGCATTTTAGAGATGTAATAACATGAACTCACTGAATGCCAACACGGCAATATATTTGAAGTATCCATAGCTTTTGACTTGTGTGACCATCAGAGAAACTTCTACCCACAAGCTACCCTCATTGAGGGCAAAAACATCTTACCACCTACAAATAATGTAGCTATCTGTTAACACCATGCAATCCACATGCACTCAACAAATAAAAAGTAAATTCTGTGAGATTTTAGAACAGTTATTAATTTTTAGGTGCAGCATGAATTAGTCATGAAGAGCATAGATTCTGTGCTCAGATTACACTTATTTTTCACCCTTGCCTTAATACTTATGGGTGAGACTTTGGGCAAGTCACTTAAGTTTTATTTAGAGGTTTAAAAATGAGGTAGCACATATAAGGCATTTAAGTAAGCACTCAAAAATATTAACAATTTTCATTATAAGACTTTGTAAATAAAGTTTCTGGCATTTTTTTATTTGAAAATTAATAAGATATTGATGCATTAACATCCACTGAATTAGATTAAACCTGATAGCAGTATTGAGCAAATGAATAATATACAAATGCAAAAGTAGTAATTTATACCATGAGAAAATCTTTCACTTTGTTAAAGTGTAAACAACTTGTTACAGATATTAACACACATATGTCACACACAATTCTACTTGATACAAGACTTTTTTCACATACACTTAAGCAGATGAATCTTTATATATATCTTCTTTATCTTTATATATATCTTTATATACATCTTATATGTATCTATATAGTTAAGTCTGTGTCTCAAATCACGTTAAACTTTCAGCTTGGTTTTGCATTTATTCTGCTTGCATGAACACTTGCAAATTCAAGACAGATAGGATAGCTTTCTTGTTTAAAATTTATCTCTGGATCTTATTCGTTTTAAAATGAAAAGTGTGCAAAGGTAAGATATATTGCCACTTAGAGGGAGATTTATAGAATTATCGTTCAGGAGGGAAATCAGCTGTACAACGTCAATTACAGTTAATGGGGGCTGTGTGGCAGGAGCCTCATGCACCGGGTAGAAAATAGGGCTGCCGATGCTACTGATATTAGGGTTACATTAAGTCAGTAACTCATGCCAAATCTCTGAAATCTTATATTTGGCTCTGATTTCTAGGGAGTCTAAGTATGTTGTTCATTAGCAAGGAAGGAAGCTCCCACACAGGGAAATGTCTTGTGTAACATGGTATCGTGATTGAGTAATCAGTAGTCTAGAGGGTCACATGATTTTCTTTGTTCAACTTTAATACTATGTTATACAAGAGGATTAACTAACTAAATAAGAACACAATGGGGCACCGGGGTGGCTCAGTCCGTTAAGCATCTGACTTTGGCTCAGGTCATGATCTTGCGGTCTGTGGGTTCGAGTCTCGCATGGGGCTCTGTGCTGACAGCTCAGAGCCTAGAGCCTGCTTCTGAGTCTGTGTCTCCCTCTCTCTCTGCCCCTCCCCCACTCACACTCTTTCTCTAAAAAAATAAATAGTAAACATTAAATTTTTTTAAAAATGAGAATACATTAAAATTATGAATATGCCATTACTGATATATCACTTGAATAAGCTCTACGAAGCATTATTTTCCCCCTATAGTTGCAAAGAATTTGCCTTATTAGTCCTCCATATATTCTTAAATATCTTCTGGCTTACCAAGGGCTTGTGTTTTGGGGGCAGATGTCTGGATTTTAAGGCACAAGTGGCTGTAGAGGTCCTCTCTCTATAAAACTAAGTGAATGACACAAAGAGCAAACTCATTTTGCTATGTAGAGCCTTATTCTGTACCAGTGGTTTTCTTTTTCTTTTTCTTTTTTTTTTTTTCAATGTATATTTTTTAAGAGAGAGAGACAGAGAGCATGAGCCGGGGTGGGGCAGAGAGAGAGGGGGGCACAGAATCTGAAGCAGGCTCCAGGCTCTGAGCTGTCAGCCCAGAGCCAGATGCAGGGCTCGAACTCACCAACTCGTGAACCATGAGATCATGACCTGAGCCAAAGTTGGCCACTTAACCCACTGAACCCCATATACCAGGGGTTTTCAAAGCACAGCTTCCAATCCAGCAGATCAGAATCACCTGAGAGCCTGCTCTAGGTGCCAATTCTCAGGCCCAGCACAGACCTGCTGAATCAGCAACTCTAACCTGGGGCCCAGCAATGTGTGTGTTAGCATACTTAAACCACTGGTATAGAAACATAAATTTTAGGTTAATGCTTTATTTTCTGGACAGTCACTCATATTTTTTAAGTACATACATATCTCTCAGCTAGTGGAAGAAGGAAATATCTTCATTGGAAATAACCTCCAACTGACATGTTGGGCGATTTAAAATCCGTGTTCGTGGAATCAAGGTCTAGATTCTATTGTCTTTTTAGAAATTAAGATATATTAGAAAATATGAAGAAAACTAAATGACTCCTTTAAAAAATATCCAAACTGTTAAAGTTTTATTTTTTAATAATTTCTAGGTTACATGTAACTTTGAGCCTGTATTTATCCTTAATTGTTCCATAATTATTTCTGGACCCATATTATAAACTAAGGGCTTAGGGTACAGAAATAAAACCCCCAGTCCCGGCCTTCCAACAGTTTGAACACATTTGTTACATCTAGAAAAGAGGTAACCTGTGTTTGCCAGTACAATTTATGTTCCTCTGTACCCAAGCAAGAAAAGGTGCTTTTATACACCACATACTGCATTTTTCCCCTTAAATATGATCCCAAAGACAATAAAGATTCAGGCAAAAAGTATCTCAGGAAAATGTTTAAGACAAACTTGGGATGAACTATTGTACCAATGATTGCAACCAAAGTACACAAGGCTTTAATTCCTTCATATAAGAAAATATTAAATATAAGAAAAGATTAAAAGTATTGCACAATGAGTATGAGAGATATTTGTCAATTCCATCATTAAAAAATGCCACTATGTGTTTGTATCATGTTCTTTTGCATTACACACAAATATTCATGTGCAAATCAAATATATGTAATTAACTCTATTAGAAACTGCTATAATTAAGATTTTCAAAAATTAAAAACAACTCATCAGTTAAAATCTCTTATGAAAATATGTGTGCCTATTACTACAGGTTATATCATAGGCCAATTTCAGTTGAAATGTTAAGATTTTTTTTCAATTCGGATGGTGTCTAATGCCCAAAAGTTAATGCTACCCGAAAGAACTAAAATCAACTTCATGTGTGAGTTTTTAGTTTCTGTAAACACACAATGTGTGTAATAAGTGCCTTTTCTGCAAAGTCACCCCTAATACTTAGAACATACTTCTTTTTGGTTTTATTTTTTTTGTTTCACGTTTTTATTTAAATTCCAGTTCATTAACATATAGTGTAATATTAGTTTCAGGAATAGAATTTAGTGATTCATCACATCTAACACCCAGTGCTCATCACAAGTTCTTTCCTTAATACCCATCACCCCTTTAACCCATCCACCTGCCCACCTCCCCTCCAGCTACCCTCAGTTTGTTCTCTGTAGTAAGTCTGTTTTATGGTTTGCCCCTCTCCCGTTTTCCTCCCATATTCATCTGCTTCGTTTAAATTCTACATGAATGAAATCATCATACCTCCTTTACTAAATGATCAGATTTTAATATATATTTTGGTTAGGATGCTCCTCATAGTTGTGCCTTAGAGATTTTCTTAGTCCCTATTAAAATGCCATAATGAAAGTAAGGAAACTTGCTATGAAAGTACATCATGAAGAATTACATATAAATTATGTTTTCGTTCTCATGGTTTCTCTGGGTCCTTACCAAGCAGCAAAAGGTTCTCTTTCTTGACAGAGAGTGCTGGTGAAGATGTATACAGATGACTTTCAATTAAAGCATATTTTTGACATGTAGTTTTGAACTGGTTTGCTAAAAAATAATCTTATATATCAATTGAAAACACATCTACGGGGCGCCTGGGTGGCTCAGTCGGTTAAGCGTCCGACTTCAGCTCAGGTCACGATCTCGCGCTCCGTGAGTTTGAGCCCCGCGTCGGGCTCTGGGCTGATGGCTCGGAGCCTGGAGCCTGCTTCTGATTCTGTGTCTCCTTCTCTGCCCCTCCCCTGTTCATGCGCTGTCTCTCTCTGTCTCAAAAAATAAATAAACGTTAAAAAAAAAAAAAAGAAAGAAAACACATCTATAATTTTCTTTTGCAATTTACTCTTTAGGGGGATTCAGGAGGACCATTGATGTGCCAAGAAAACAACAGGTGGTTCCTGGCTGGTGTGACATCATTTGGATACCAATGCGCACGGCCTAATCGTCCAGGGGTCTATGCCCTGGCCCCGAGGTTCACAGAATGGATACAAAGTTTTCTGCAGTAGAGTGTTTCCTAAACCAACATGAAAGCCATGTGGTTTTCCCATTCCACTCTAAAGAGCATGGGAATTGAGAGTTTGACAAAAAAAGATTTCTAAAAGGCTTTATTCTTACCTAAGCCATCTAAATGCTGAGGATTAAGGGTGAAGACAAAAAAATAATCTGTACCGTACAAAGTAACTTTTTCATTGTGAACAGTTAATCTTTCACAGAGATTACAATCTTTCCTTTGTGATCATTATCTTTATCATACTCTTCTTATTTAAAGGAATGCTATGTTAAAGCATATACTGCATTCTTAAAGTTTTGGCAAAATTAAGAAAAGAAGTAAAATAAACTATTTTGCACAGTATGTTATTTTTTGAAGTAAACTGCTGTAAATTATCTAGTTCCACCTTGCTATTTTCAGAATCTCAGTAGTCTTCCTGATTTTCTATCTAAATGCATTTCCAATTTCCAATTCATCTTGAGCATATCCTTAATATTTTCCCCACTCATAACAAATATGTACTTTAGGCTCATGTCACAAACCTGGACTAAATTGATTACACATTCCTCTCAAGATAATTAAACAGCAAACAAGTGCAAGTCTACAGATCACCCCTGTATCGAAATAGAAAGGAAATTAAATGATATTTCCATTCTTTTATTGGATCATTTTTTACCTGCATTAATCGCACCGTCCATTTATTTTAAGCTAATATTTTTTTAAGTTTCCAAAAAGTAATCAGACATATCCAAAAAATGCAACTATTACAAATGTTTTTTTTTCTGATCTATGTGTCTTACAGTGGATGTTTTTAACATGTGCAAAACTTACTTAGACACAGCTGAATCACCCATTAGAAGGCCAAAAATGTGGAATAAATGAATTTGCTTCACTGCTTTAATCTCTTGGATCATTTCCAGAGTATGTGCAAACTTCTATTTAGCTTTCCACACAAAATCTACTGATTTATTTGGGAAGACAAAATCCACACCTACTTAATACACACACACACACACACACACACACACACATACACACACACACATGTCTATATAATCACAAGTAATAGAAGAAAGAATAAGGTTAAGGGATTGTAGACTGGCCCTACCAAACAAGAAACAAGATGGGGCTACATCTGAAAGGAATGATTCTTATTGAGGTATTGAAGAGAATTAGGGCCTCTGTGTAGGTGGAGGTTTAGGGAAGTTCAGATAATCATGTGTTGTACCAAAAGTCACTATCTTGGGGGGAACAGAGAAACAGAAAACAATGTCATATAAAAAGGTGTGGCCAGATAATTGGGGACTACAAATTCCTGGTAAACAATCACGGTATTTATTCTTATGACAAAAGTCAGGAGTCTCTGAACACACTACTATTTTTAAGACCTTTCCAATGACCTGAACTTAGGAGCAGTTGGAAAGGATGAAGCGGCAGGTATTGTTTGATCTTACTACCTGGATATTGTTCCACAATTCACCTACATTCCAAAACATGTATCTGAACTATGCTCTGAAAATACAAACACAACAGATACATCATGTACTCCTTTTCATTTTTCAAAGGTCAGCTAAAATTTTAAGAAGCCCTAAGGACAGTGTCACTGTCATCTTTTAATAAAAAGGAAGTTGATTGCCCCACTCCTCGTTATGTATGGGGTTAGTAACTGATACTGGAACAGTTACGCGGATCTGGATCAAGACAAAAGGCAAAACCACAGCCCTTGCCCATTGCCTTTCCTCTCCTGACCTGCAGCTGTTGTAGTCATGGGTGGCACAGAAGTGGGGGAAAGCGCTGTCTCCTTCCCATCAAGTCCTGACTGAAGGAAGAAATGCACAGCGGGAGCTTGGAGGGAAGAGGTAGAGCCCAGTCAATGTGGGTAGCCAAGCAGAGAAAGGGGGTGCTAAGTGTGGGCAGATGGAAGTTTACAATACAGCTGTCCATGCCCTCAGTCTCCAAGCAGCAGAAAGGGGGCCAATGCCCACTCATCTCTATTTGTCTTTAAGTTTCACCAACCAACACTAGTCATGATTGCCTTAATGAAAGCTCTTTATTTTCTAACATCAAAGGTTTAACAGGGCAAAGATGAGGTTTAACATGCTCTATAACTCCAACTTCCATTCATACCATACTTTAACAGTAATTTGTTTTCATCTTCATGTGCTGATGCAAACAGATCTATATTTTGTTCACTTAAAATATTTAGACAACACCCACGGCCATTCGTCAGAAACAAGAACTTTTTATTTAGTTAAAAGGAACACAGGGACATTTGAAGACCAGATAGTTACAAGTCTCTTGAGGAGACACAAGCATTGAAGAAACTAGCAGAAGACCAGAGGAGCCGCAGTTCACTCTCTCAGACGAATCCTCAACACGAACACATGATTGATCACTGATGCCCTCCAACCCATTTGCACACTAAATCATAGTTTCTCTCCTTCATGAAATGTCAGTGTGCTGTGCTTACCTCCACATGGACGGTGGTGACGACGCACCTGGTCCCAACCATAAGACCACCTTACATGCTAATGGAGGCTGAACAGAGCCATGGAAAACCTTAGGCACACTCTGCAGCTGCTTTCACTGCTAATCCCCACCCCCAAACAACTGTCTTTGTTTTGTGGGCAAGGGAAGGACCAACTCGATTCCAGAACCCCTTAGAGAGCTACTTGTGGTTATATAGGCAACATGTGAAGACATATGATTTATATTGTGTATGCCATTTTTTTGTTCTAGACGGAGTATAATATTGTTTATACAGCTATTAACAAAGTTATTACAAAATCTGTTGAATTTTAAACTAAAAATAATTGTAAGGCACATGTCTTGCACAATTGAAATTAGACAGTTCTTGCCTCTAAGTAAAATATTTGAGTAAATTTACACCACAGTTAATGAAATAGCTTCTTATTTCTGAAGAGATTTCCTAAACACTGTCTGACCCCAGAGCAGAGAAACTGAAAGAAGATGAACCATTTCTAGAAAAGAAACATTTTCTGTGGTAATTTATCTATGTGTGTGTGGATTCAGCTGAAAATAGTGATAAATTTCTTTAATCAAAACAGCATGTACTGAAAAATGAAACACCATAAAAATAAATATTAGAACAGTCCATTTTTATCAAACACTTATGTAAAGGTAAAATATTTTTGCACACTGTAAACTTTAATACAATTTACATTACGTGAACTAGATTACAACTTATGAAAGGTGAAAGAAACAAAAATAACTGCCTCCAACACATACACTTCTCTAATGTGTTGACAGCAATTTTATTTGCATGGTCCATTCCATTTACTTGAAGTTTGGGTGCATCCTTTAGCGATAAGCATGTCTCACTCCATTGTTAGCACAGCGTATTTTGTAAATGAAATAACCAACATATAAAAATTATTTTAATATTTGCCTCAAGGGGGAGCTTACAGTTCATCTTGCAGATCCTCTGAGATTTCAAGCCATTCCAAGCGAATGTTCTAGATGCCATTCCTTATGCAGATCCAGAATTCTAAAATTCTATTTTCTGTGCTGGGGCCAAGTCGATGGATTCTTATACTTCCATGCCACTTTCTTTTCTGGTGCTTTTTGAAATCCACAGGGTGGACTGGTTTGGGCTAGTTTTTGTTCTTCCTTTACTGAAAAACATAAGAAGAAGTAAGTTCAATGCCTGAGACTTATTACTGAAATAGGCATGTTTTGGTCCCAGGGGAGATATTGCAAACCCTTCTTATGAAAGGGTCTTTCTTCTCTCACCAGCACATCTACAAAAAATTCCAGATTATTCCAGAATGTGAAGATGGTAAATAGACCATGTAAAATAATGAAAAAAATAGAATGATCTCTGTTTGACACTTTGTAGTACAGAATTCAGACACATTCACACGCACACGCACGCACACACACACACACACACACCACAAATATGTCTGAAACAATACCAACAATTTTCATTATAATCACCAATAAATCTTCATTTTATTTGATAAGTGATTTTGAAATTTTGCTTTGTGGATATTCTTCCATTCACATATGCTGCATTGAATGCTAAAGGATTGAAACAGTGTTTTTGTCCTAAGTATAAAGACCTTCCTAATCACCATCCCTCAGTTTTCCTTTTTTATAGTTAAGTGACTTAATCCCTGAAAGTTTGGTTTGACTTCAGTCTCTGCAACCAATGTAGTTCAAAGTAGATTCAGGCCTTGATAACTTTGTTCTTCTAGACCTGAGACTGAACTTCACTCTCCTTGGACGTGGAATCTGAGCCCACATTTCCAGCCCCTGTATCAGAGTTGGCTGTCTCCTCACTCTTTCCATAAAATGGCCACTGCTCAGGCTCCTGCAGAAGTGCCCATTCCTGAGTTTATGTAAGTCATCCTCCTCTAGGCTACTTATCAAGATCTAGATTCCTTTGGGTCTAGTTTCCAGAGAATGAACCCTCACCTGGATCAAGTAACCACTTCTGGTCCCTTGTGTCATGCACTTCCTGCCCCACACAGACCTCCCTTCCCCCGCATCTGCCCCACTCCCCACAGGTACTGCATTCCAGTTACTCTCAGTGTAGGTGGGGAGGGCAGAACTCCTTCAAAGAAAGAAAAGAACTCTTCCTAACAAGCCTGACCAATACAATTTTATAATATTAATTGACTTCAGTTTAACTGTGATTTTACTACTAATAAAATATGTCCAAATTATAGGTTTTGGAGATTTGCTTCCAAATAAGTAAGATCAACACATCTTTATCTATGAAGTCATCTAACATGAAGGAAAAAAACAAATCAAGCAAAGTTTATAAATAACATGACATTTTTTAAATGGTAAATAAAGGCAGTTAAGTTATGAAGGTAACTTTTTTGTGTAGCATTAGTATTTCATTTAAGAGTTACTACCAGTTAAGGAAACAAGAGTTACTATTTTGAACATGACATGGAATGATATAAACCATCATGTGTACCAGATTGGAATTTAAACTTTCTGCAAGGCACTCAGATGATAATGGAGTTGAGTCTTTGATGAAGGTTCTCCTTGCTTTCCTGGAAGAAAGGAAAAGGGGAGGATCTAAGAACGAATGAATTAAGCACTACATCTAAGTCGGGCATCTGGAGGTACCCTACTTTGGTTTATTTTCTCACTCTGGGAATTTCAAACAAGTGAAAACTCCATAGATCTTCAAAAACCTGGAAGACTTTTGCATGAATAGAATCTCCACAATAATACACTACTTGGAAGAAGGAAAACAAACTTTAAAGAAAACTCAGTTATTGGCACTATAGTAATTTTTATTTTAGAGATGACAATGCCTGCATAATATTTTTAAATCAATTTTTCTTTTTTTATAAATGTTTTTCCATAGATAATAGATCTATCCATAGATATTATAGATCTATCTATAGATCTATATTATCTATAGATCTATCTATAGATCTATTATCTATAGATCTATCTATAGATCTATTATCTATAGATCTATCTATAGATCTATTATCTATAGATCTATATTATCTATAGATCTATCTATAGATCTATTATCTATATATATGTGTGTATGTATATATGTATATGTATGTGTGTGTGTGTATATATATATATATATAAACATTTTTTTTAGAGAGAGAGCATGAGCAGGGGAGAGGGGCAGAGGGAGAGAGAGACAGAATCTTAAGCAGGCTTCACACACAGTGTGGAACCCAACTCTGGACTTGATCCCATCACCCTGGGATCATGATTTGACCTGACACCAAGAGTAGGATGATCAACCAACTGAGCCACCCTAAAATCGGTTTTTCAAGCTGATTTGTTATTTACAGCTCTTCCTTAACAGTTTTCTGGGTTAAGGGGGGATTTATATCACATCCTTCCTCTACTTCTCTGCTTTTCACAATGACTAATCATCTTTTCATCTCGAGTCTTAGGACGTGAAGAAAGAAACGAGATATTTACTATCGTCTTTTTTCTGTACAAAATATTACAAAATTTCTAACTGTGCTTCACCTATATATTGGAAAACCCAGAGGATACAAAGTGTAGTATTAATTTGCCAGGCTTTATTTCTCATTACTCAAAATGTCTTATTTAAACAGCCTGTACAACACACTTTGGATCCTTTAAACAATTTATGTGAACCATTTACAGTTTATATCTATTTAATTGTTTCTTTCTAGGGTTTTTTTTACTTAGTGGATTCTTTATGGTCTATTTCAGAACAGATGAAGATAAACTAAAATCCAAAGAGAAAAATGACTTCATTTGCAGTCCTTCCCTGATGACGGCACTGTCTCGATCAGTTCTTATTTAAAATACTGACAAAGATGGCTAGTTTATTCTAGCAAATATGTTCTTATTTAAATCCAACATCTTTTCCTTTTTCTTTTAATATATATTTATATTTCATATATTAAAATGAAAAAAATTTCACCTCTAACTCAAGGGTATATGGCTAAATAGATATAAAAGAATACTCCGAAGAATCTTGCTGTTAAGATATATCATTTTGGCTGAAGATGCATACTAAAAGTGACATACTTTTACCATTGTACTTGATTTCCTCTACTCAGAAGACCCTTTGGAAATACACAAAAGCCTATGACTTAAATTTTTGAAAAAGTATTATAGAGTGCACTTACAAAAATCAAGTCTTGCATACAACTTGGGGTCAAGATTGAAAGGCTTAGCATTAATGCTTATATGTAAGAAACAAGAGTCAGTATAGAGTAGTTGCATATGTTGTAAGCTTACAAAGATTCAAATTTCAGATCCACCACCCACACAAGCTGTGAGAACCAAAGCAAAATTGCGTAACCCATCTAAGCCACCATCATCTCAACCGAAAAACAGAAACAAAAGGGCACCTACCTCATATGACTTGTGAATATTAAGTGAGGTAATGCATGAATCCTGTATTCAAGGCCTATCTTATTAGACTGGATACACGGGGTGTGTACTGACAGATAGGAAAATCAGAACTTTCTCTCTTTATTTTTTAAGTGGGAGTGGAGCCCCAACCTGGGGTTTGAATTCATAACCATGAGATCAAGACCCGAGCTGAGATCGAGTCAAACACTTAACTGACTGAACCACCCAGGTGCTCCAAAATTCAGAACTTTCTTGAGACAAAGTAAAACTATAATTTACACTACTATTTTTAAAGAGTTATAAAAACCTACATAAAACTTTTTAAGTTGTCTCTGCATACATGAATTATTTACCTTTTATGCAGCATCTGGAAACAGCAGGTTCCAAAAGCGACCAGTATCAATAAAAGCAGTGGGATCGTTGGTATAACAACATAGATTAGATTAGGAATTATGCCTACAGAAGTAAAACAGTCAGTAAAAAAGATGGCAGAGGCAGAATTCTCACACTAACATTATATAAAATTGCCCAAAAATTCAAGGTAAAATAAAATTATTATAATTAAATTCCAAATAAATTTCTTCCCAAAATATTAAATAACCTAATAGAATAATATATTCAGGTTTAATAAAAATTAAAAACAAAATCATATTTCACTGGTTGCCATGCTTCAATTCAGTGTCTATATTTCTAAACCTACGATTAAATCTACAGTTCAGATAGAGGCTAGTTTTCATAACATATTAATAATCTTATCTATCTCACTTCATTAATTCTCAGCTATTACTTAGGAAAACAAGCACTGATTATTAAAGTAATTGTTGATTTATTGGTCATATAATCATCCTAACCAATAAGGTCAGTGCCATGATGATACTTAAGACTTTGGGATTAAATCAAAATACAAAAAAATTAACTGATGATACAGTCATAAGCCAGAGACACAAGACCCCAGAAGCATAAAGACTTGATCTTAATTAAATTCTAAAATGAATCATTTTTTAGTCCTGTTCCATTACACAATATTAAGTATTCTTGGAAAAGTAAAAACTGCCACACTTCAGTCCCAAACAGACTAAAATGACTTTATTGAACATTTTTTCAATGTCATAAAAGGGAAAATATTCCTAATATAATTATTTACTAATATTTTTAGTTAGGTTTAGATGTTCTGAATGATTTTAAAATCAGGCACCTGAAAAGTAAAAAGCACTAAGGTTTAATGTCATGTTCATACAAGAAAAGCAAATTGAAAAACTATGCATTTAGCTAGCAAATCAAAAGTTGTCATCATTACCAATCTGAACAATTCTGTTCAAAATGGACCAGACTTAGGGGCGCCTGGGTGGCGCAGTCGGTTAAGCGTCCGACTTCAGCCAGGTCACGATCTCGCGGTCCGTGAGTTCGAGCCCCGCGTAGGGCTCTGGGCTGATGGCTCGGAGCCTGGAGCCTGTTTCCGATTCTGTGTCTCCCTCTCTCTCTGCCCCTCCCCCGTTCATGCTCTGTCTCTCTCTGTCCCAAAAATAAATAAACGTTGGAAAAAAAAAAAATCAAAATGGACCAGACTTAGACCAAACTATCCATTTTACTGTACAGCACGTCCTTTATTAACTAAAGATATATTATTATCTGAGGTCCAGTGATGGGGTATGCTTTTACCTACTCTTGAGCCCCTGACATGAAACTTCAAGCATTTTAGGATTCAGGAAATATTTTCGTTCCTTTTCAAAATACCATCATGGTCCTTTATACATAACAGTAAAGAAAAAGAGAAAGTATGTCCTACTCTTCCTCACATTTTAGATCACCTGTGGAAAGATTCTGAGACTCTGGCTCTTTGGCTCAATCTTCACAAAGCAACTAGGAAATATCAAGATTTCTGTCCCAAAATCACAGGACCATGCAAAAAGGAGCACCAAACTAATTCTTAGAGCAGTTTCTGACTGGGATTCAAATCCTAATCAGGGAATGTGCAATCTGCACTGGGATTTCATGATTTCTTTTGCAGACTGGTGTGCTCAGGACAGCTGGGTTGAGAGCTAATTATACCTACTCTGTCCACCCTGTTCACCAGTGATGTCACCTTGATAGCTTGAAATCAGCCATGGTGGGAGTATAATATAACACAGGAATCTACAAAGGCTACAAATCAGGCTTTTTCTTTTATATCCACTCCCACACTGGTCTCTCCCTAAACATTTACCAGCACACCACTGTCTGCCGGCCGCTGAATGTGCTGATGTACATCATAACGCTTACACGTTGTTGGGGAAGTTCCCTGTGAATCCAGGTTTCCATGTGGATTACTTGGTTTATTACTAGATACATCTACCTGAGGTGAAAAATCAAAAGGAAACAAAATAGATTCTTCTATTCAAAAAAACTAGCTTAGCATTATCTGTTTTAACCTAGTTCAAAAGTAAATTCCAGAGGCCAAATTTACTGCCCCCATCAATAAGCAATAAGAAAAGTTAGGGCTAACATGAAGCAGAGTTTAAAACTACAGTTTCTGCTCTTGATAGAGGAGTTAAAAACACATGAGTTCATTACCTGCTTCAGTAACAACCACATTTTGATGGGTATCTCCTGGCTGATTTGTAAAATACGTCTTTTCTACAGGAGAAGTTGGAATGATCTCTGTAAATAATAAGTACACACAACATATACAATGATAAAAAAAGAAATACAAATGTAGATGAAAATAAAGGTTTATTATAAAACAATGTAAACATCATAGCTTTTATTTCAGAGTAATAAAGGTACATGAAATTATTCAACTGTAAAGTCATCATTTAATTATCTTTGAATAAAGTATCCACTTGGTGAATCTTTGCAACTGGATCTACTTGGTGAATCCTTGCAACCCAAATCTGCATTTACGAATGAACAGCGCATCTATACTGATGACAGCCTGCTTTGGCAATAATGAAACCAAGCAGGTACAAAGAAAGGCAAAGAGAAGCAGGAAGTGGGAGCATAAGAATGTGAGACACTGGGGTTCCTGGGTGGCTCAGTCTGTTAAGCGTCTGATTTCAGCTCAGGTCATGATCTCATGGTTCATGGGTTCGAGACACTTGTAGGGCTCTACGCTGACAGCTCAGAGCCTGGAGCCTGCTTTGGATTCTGAGTCTCCCTCTCTCTCTGCCCCTACCCCGCTCATGCTCTCTCTCTCACTCTCAAAAATAAATAAACATTAAAAAAAATAATAAAAGAATGTGAGACGCTAACTGCAATTCAAAAGACAAGCATATCAGTACAATATTTAGATTTCTCCTTGCAGTAATAATCAGCAGATGACTACACGGATTGCACTGGGAATTGATGATTCAAGGAACAACATTCCAAAGCACATTTCTGTCCTAGAAAAACAGTGCCATACTTGGATTTGCTTTCGAGTAGTGTGTATTTCTTTTTAAAAAAACAATAATAAATTAAGGCTTGCAGGTTATTTCTTTCCTGGTTTTATGAGACAAGACCTCCCCAGTGGCCATGCAATTAAAAAGTGTCAAAATTTCTTACCATGATCTCATACTGCTGTGCCACCTATTTTTCCCCCTAGGGCACTGTTTGTTAAATTAACAGTTCAGTGAAAGTAAACTGAATTAGTAAGAAAAAAAACCTGTAAACTTGTCTTTTGCTTCAAAAATATAATTCTTTGTTTATGTTTGTCAAATGATGGAAAAGAAAAAACACATGCAACATTTTAAATTAGTTTATAATGTTAAGTTATTTTTAATACCATATTTGCTACTCTTTATTTGGCCACATAGTCTCTCTTTATTGGAAGTTTACCATACACCATCCTGTAAGAATATTTATTACCCTTGTGTACATATCTCACTCTAACACTTTAATAGCCTCCTGGAGGTTTTAGATATGGTCCTTTCCTACACTCATTTTTCTACAGAACTGAGGCACCTTATGCCAGTCGGTGCTCAACTGGTATTTGCTGAATAAATAATACAGATATTATTCTATTTATTAACACAGAACTGGTTATTTAAAAAAATTTTTTAATATTTTTATTTATTTTTGATAAATAGAGAGAGAGCATGAGCATGGGAGGGGCAGAGAGAGAGGGAGACACAGAATCTGAAGCAGGCTCCAAGCTCTGAGCTGTCAGCACAGAGCGTAACGCAGGGCTTGAACTTGTGAACCATGAGATCATGACCTGAGCTGAATTCGGATGTCTAACCAACGGAGCCACCCAGGCAACCCAGAACTGGTTATTTTTGAAAATACTCTTAAAAATCTTTAAATTGATGTAATTTCTGATTAACAAAATTTTAAAAACTTAATCCCATGTATACTATATTTAATGTCTAAGAACAAGAGTGCATAATGCAATTTTAATGAATACAAAAATTAGATTCAGCAGTATCCCCTTAAAAATGTCTTAGGAAAACCCTGACAGTCACAAAGAGTAGATATGTAACTCACAGAACAATAACAAAAAACAGAGAAGAGTGAAAAAGTCAAGTAGTGAGTTATTCAGTTTCTTCATTAATTACTAGGTTAATTGTTTATTATTTCAGATATCATTGGTCATATTATTAGATGGCATGCAGGGGCAGAAAGAGGAGATGAAGTTCAAATCACACAGTACTTCAGGTGTAACTGGAGAATAAAGTTCAAAATAAGTGGTCTAATTCACAAATTTTAATAAATCCCACTGCTTACTCCTTTAACCCCTCGCCACCAGAAATTAATCATTCTCCACTAAAAAAGCACTGACCATATAAGCAAGAAATTTCATCAAACCAGCATCTCCTAAAAACAAAACACTAAGCTCAAAGAAGGTTAACAAATAGAAAATAAAGATGAAAATATTCCAGTTAAAATAAAGAATAAAAATGCTATACACATAGTTATATATTTGTAACTATAAAACTGTACACGTGCATCAAAAACAAAAAAATACATAAAGGAATCTTATTCACAAAGCACAGGTTATTTGAAGATTTAGGTGGAATACAGAAGATAAAGAAGAAAATATTTTTTATCTTAAATGCTCTTTCCTGAGTAATATGAACCTAAATTACCTAATGTAAAACAAGTAAAGAAGATTCTGAGGTTGATAGTGTCCTGAATAATTTGGCAAGTATGAATGCAAAATAAAAGAAAATAGACACATGTACAAAGGGTCAAATAGTTTACCTAAAAGCTCAAAGAAAGGAGAAAAAGACGTTGTATTAAAGAATGCTCTGTAACATACTTTGTTGCATTCAAGTACATAGTGTCACAAATTTAAAACATCAGAGAATTTCAACTTTATATTTTTCCAATAAAAAAAAATAAAGACAAAGAACGTAAGTGCATAACAGATTTGGCTTTGCAAAGGCTTCTAGGATGGTAATGATGGATTTAGGGCTTTAAAGAATAAACTCACCAGGGATATAGAAAGCTGGCTAATATACTCAAGAGCAGGATAAATATAAGAGAAGGGTAAATCTAATCCAAATAATCCCTTGGGCTTTAAGGTCTTATGAGAAAAGGAATCATGTAATTTCAAGAGAATAATGGAAATAGCAGTACTTGATGGTAATTGCCTTCCATGAACACATTATGAGGTCAAGTAGACAGCCCCTCAAAAGATTTAAAATGATACTTCCCAACACTGAGGAGGAGAAAAACATCAAAAAAAAAAAAAAAAAAAAAAAAAAAAAAAAAAACTAAAGCCTAAGTATCTAGTTTGACTTTATTAGGTCATTAAAAAGAATTACTTTACAGAGTTTTTGCTGAGTGTCTACTTTTGGTCAAATTTTAATTTAGTCGATCTGTCCTCTTCACACTAATTCAAATTTACTATTTCAACAGGAAAACACACCAGTGTAGCTCAGGTCAATGCAATCTTCCCACGTGCTTCACAGGCAAGAAGGTGGAGACTTCAAACAAAAGCTATCTAAGGAGGTATGTTCCAAAGCATGACAATCATGGGAGGAACATGGCACAGGTCCCCACTTTTGTTTCCACTGCGGTTCAATGAGCCATAATCAGTCTGACTTTCACTGAGGAGCACATGCCAACAAATGATAAGCTAATGTTCCAGGAGAAAGTTGCTTTGTTCCCTTAAACTCACCAGATAATCACCCAAAGATCTGCTGTCCACGTGTGTAAATCTATAGGTGCTCTGGTGACTTATACCTACTTCACACACATTACACTAATTATTTAAAATATTTAAAAATAGATACACGTTCTTTGTAAAACCTATTTCCAAAACACTCTGACTTTCACAGAAAAATGTTCTTTTCTCTTAAAGACATGTCTCCAGATGTGTCTAGTTACTCCCTTCTATTTGACTGATTGGACAGTTTGCTCTAGAGCATGAAGTATAATTCAGTACACTGAGTGATATGACAAGGTACAAAGTAATTCCACGTTTCATAGCAGAGAAACAAAAGGATCCAAAGGAAGTGAAGCCTAAATACAAATAGTGAAGATAAAAATAGAAGCAAATACGCCCAACATCTGCTGTACCTCCTTACAGGACTTCCTACCTGGTTCATACTTGCAGATGTAATTGTGCTTCATGTTGCACCTGTCATCATTCCACTGGTAAAGGTAGGGCCCCCCCAGGCCTGGATTGGCTGTTGGTTGATGATACATCACAACACACTTTTCACTTCCACAGGAAGGTTCATCAGTATACCAGTTTCTGCAAACAGAGCAACAGGAACACCTCTAAGTGATTTCAACCACCCTATTCTTTTGGTTTGGTTTTGTTTCAAGTTTTTTTTTGTATTTAAATTCCAGTTAGTTAACATATAGTATCATACTAGCTTCAGGAGTAGAATTTAGTGATTCATCACTTACATGTAACACCCAGTGCTCATCACAAGTGCCCTTCTGAATATCCATCACCCATTTAGCCCATTCTATTCTGACATCCTCAACCAAGTAATGTCCATAAAGAGGAAGAAGCTGTTACCATAGAGATGAATGAGCCAGTTCAGCTGACTTTTGCACTGAGATACCCGAACCTCTTTACAAAAGCCCAGCACTCTCCTACAGTAACACTCAGTACGTCTGCAGATGGACCCCTTGTTGTAGAGTATAAAATTGCTGCTGTGGTACATGTAAGGCTCTATTTGGCTCCCAAGATTGAGGAGGAAGAAGGACCTTAGGCATTCTTAAAATCCAACAAAATAAAATCAAGCTCTTTGAGAACTGCTTCCGAGATGCCAGCATGTATGTAAGTCTCTTCTGTCACCAAATTTGTACCTCTCAGTACATATGTAGATATTTTCTGTAAATAACCTATTTCTTCCTCCATTATTTACAATTTGTTTAAAGTCCAAAGTCAAATCTGGTCTTGTTAACCTAGAAATATTTCTGCCTTCACCTAGAAATACTTGTGATTTTCATCACTAAAGGGTTTTGACTCTAAATACAATTTTAATTTTTTTCAATTTATAGAAATTATTTGAATTTAAAAAAAAAAAAAAGAAAACAAAACAAAACAAAACAAAAAACCCAGAAATCTCCCTCCTCCCTTTCGAGTCCCCCCCACAGCACACTTAACTCCTCAAGATCCCTACTCACCGATACTGGGAACTGCTTCCATCAGACCACTGGTAGAGATCTGGACAGGCACCAGATGTTTGCCCCTCTCCGTTTCGCCAAAGCCCTATCCAGAAATCACCATCAGAAATCCCTGTTCCTGGTTTTGTCAGGTTTTGCAACATGCTTTCTATTAACTTCTGTTCTGCTTCATTCTCCAGGCTGAGGAGGGCCCCCCCCTCGCTCTCACAAGCCAGGCGTGCCTCCTGAAAGCTCACGCGGCTGGACAGTTCGTGGAAGTAGGCCATTTTGTAGCAGGGATGCTTGAGGTCAGCAAAGCACACCTTTTGGCCTGGAAAAAAGATAGCATGCATTGATTCTTTGAACTATATTCATAATGCTACTATGAATTAGGATTAAAGAACCAATCAAGGGGCGCCTGGGTGGCTCAGTCGGTTGAGCTTCCAACTTCCGCTCAGGTCATGATCTCACAGTTCATGAGTTCGAGCCCCGCATCAGGCTCTGTGCTGACAGCTCAAAGACTGGAGCCTGCTCCAGATTCTGTGTCTCCCTCTCTCTCTGCCCCACCCCTGGTCACTCTCTGTCTCTCTCTCAAAAGTAAATAAATATTAAAAAAAAAAAGAACCAATCAAAACAGGATACACTCTCCCAAGAACGATTCCTCCATGGAATCATTTTATAGAGTTTATTTATTTTTTAATTATTATTATCAATTTATAAAAGCAAAATGATTCCCTGGTAAACTTGTAATATGAACTTTTAAACACAGGACTCCAAAACAATGTTTGTTAAGAGAACTCATGATTCTTCTGGCTTAGATACAAACCAATTACATAGCAAACGAAACTAGCAAAAGAAATTGCTTTTTCTTTTAGAGCAAAGAGAGCTAAAAGGTCAAAGTTATGAAAGAAAAATAATTCACAAAAGAACTTAATTTTTAAAACAAGTAAAAACCAATGTATAGAAGGTATCATAAAAAAGATACAAGGTGGCAAAATTTAAATTTTTTTTTCAACGTTTATTTATTTTTGGGACAGAGAGAGACAGAGCATGAACGGGGGAGGGGCAGAGAGAGAGGGAGACACAGAATCGGAAACAGGCTCCAGGCTCTGAGCCATCAGCCCAGAGCCCGACGCGGGGCTCAAACTCACGGACCGCGAGATCGTGACCTGGCTGAAGTCGGACGCTTAACCGACTGCGCCACCCAGGTGCCCCCAAGGTGGCAAAATTTAAGGTGTAAACATTTGCTTTTATTGTATATATCTGAAAGCAAATACACTGAAATTGAAAGTTAATAGAGGCCAGAATGAAGGTAACTCTAGTAATAATTAACTTATTAATACACAGCATTAGAAGTGACAGGAGAGATTTCTAGAGTACTCTTTGAAAAATTCTCATTACCAATTCTCTGAATATTTTCTGGTTTTATAGGACATGCTATGTGTGAGTGTCAATTGCTCAGCCAATGACCTCTCTTTTTACACAGGCAGCTCAAATGAGTCATAAACTCCAAATAAAATTTCCCAAATTTGAACTTAGAGAATCAAGTACTTAAAACAAACAAACAGAAAAGAAGTGCATTTTAAATATGAAAAAGCCAAATGGCTTAGGGTTGGAATAAACACATCAGGAAATAAAGGAGCTATTAAAAATCTCATCAGATGGGGCTCCTGGGTGGCTCAGTTGGTTAAGTATCTGACTTTGGCTCAGGTCATGATCTCACAACTCGTTGGTTCAAGCCCCACGTCGGGCTCTGTGCTGACAGCTCAGAACCTGGAACCTGCTTGGGATTCTGTGCCTCCCCATCTCTCTCTTCCTCCCCCACTCACACTCAGTTTCTGTCTCTCAAAAATGAATAAATGTTTAAAAAGTTTAAAAAGATAAAAAATAAAAATCTCATCAATTGCTAATTATTCTCAATTTCTATAACTTGGATAGAGAGCAGGGTAGGCTGAAATTTGTTGAAACTCATCTTTCAAAGATGGTTAAACAATGAGCTAAAAACAAATTAGGTGATAAATATTTAGCAGACTTGAGAACAAATTATTTTTCAGCTTTAGAGTCTCCATTTATGTATTAAACACACACCAAATAAAAATGACTTCTTCAAATTTATTATAAAAAATGCCCTATTAGACTGGTTGAGATTAATTCCTTTATGAGTGTGAAAGGGGTAACACTGAATTTCTTTTAAATTTTCCCTAAATTAGAATTTCATTAAAATCAAATCCAAATTCACTTAAATTTACCTTTCCCTACAGTTAATCTTAACTATTGCTAGTTTTATTGCATATTTCTTTAGGAATAAAGATTGGGGACCACAAAATGTCCAAAATCCATGAATAAATAAATAGAATAATCAGAATTTGGAAAGGAAGTTTAAAATGTAATTTATATTTATACTTGTATTTTAAAGGTTTTTATGAATTACAGCACTTAAGCCACCTATTCTGATATCTCTAAAGATTTTCAAAGTCAGTATATACATAAATATGTGTGTGTACATATATACACATATATACATATATTTTTAAGTCATATATGTGTTTGTGACAACAAATGAAGCTTAATTTTTGAGACTTCTTAATGGAATATCATCTTTTATAAAACTTCATTGTGTGACATCACTAGTTTACTTCTGCTCTAACAACGTCTGTGAAGACTTAAAGACACAGGCAAAGTTTGATTTAAAAAAATCTCTCAGAATCAAATTTCATACACCTCTACATGTGAATTTCACATTTGTCTACATATGAAGCAGAATGACTTCCTCCTAACTACACTATGGATGATAATAACATCAGGCCACAATAAATCCACATACATATCAGGGATATTAGAGTGTACGGGATTCAGCTAACTACCAGCAAGGGAAGTCCTATCGCTCTGTTGTTTAGATTTGCCCCCTTATTATCACCAGACATGTATGCCAAATGATAGACAATCTCCAGAATGACCAACCTGTTTCATTTTGTTTTTCATTAGCTTCTTTGGGTCACTTCTGATCTCTGCTATCAACTTTAAAAACCGCCACGAATCCCTCTCTGTCTGTTATTTCTTTATCCCAACCCACTGTCCATAGCCTCCACTGCTTTCTTAGTCTTTTTCTGTATTCAGTTTAGATTTGGCCTCAGAAAACAGACTATGAAGCATTTAATGTAAAATAAAGTCAAATTGTAAATGTAAAATAAAGTCAAATGCTAAGAAATTAAGGCATAGCTTTACTGCTTTCTTAAGATTCATCTTCATGAACATTATTCTTGTTGGGATTGAAGGTTTTTTTTCACTTGATATTTAATTTTGTGGCTGATGAAAAAAATTTGTCAGTAGCGGAGGGAGGGAGAGTTATTGTACTTAAACACTGGCTAAAAACTACAGCATTCAAACATTGGATTCTTAATTATAGTACACCACACTGAGTCAACATTGGTACCACATCCATTCTCCCCCAGAATCAGCAATTAATGACCTATGATGACACTCAAGTCAGGAGGGAGCAGGAATCCAGAGGCCATTAACCTCACAACGGTGTTTGAGTGATAGGCATTCAGTATCATGACACAAGCTGAGAACAGCCATCTAATACAATAGCAGTTGGAACAACGCAAGCACAACACCCAGTAGTCCTCTCTGTCTCATTAACTGTGATCCGGACCCAGAAGCAACACACTGAATAATATGAACAAATTAACAGACTTCCCCAACTGATTGTTAATGAAAATGAAAATGCTAGTATGATTGACCATAGGAAAATGGAATTAAAGAGACTTGAAGAGGACAAATTAGTCTCAGATAAATAATCCTTGAGAGATGATCATGGAAGTCCCAGTGGCTGATTCTAATACAATTATTTATTTTAATTTCTCCTAATTTATTATTAGATTTTGTGATGACTTCATTGTTTAAAATGGTTGTTCCTGATGATATTCTAAAAATGTCATGAAGCCCAGTGAGCGTTGTGCCTGCATTTTTAACGCAAGCTATTTCCATTTTCATCTCCTACATCCTTTACATATTTCTAAGTCTCAAAATATATCGTAACTGCATTCCCTTGAGTTTTCAACTTGCTCAATTTTTCACTCCAAGAACTCTCAGACTTGGATTTGACTCCAGCATTTCTGAAATATTAAGCTTGTCCAACAAGATTGTTTTGCAAGATGTCAAAAAGAAACCGACTTAAAAAAACAATCACCAGAAATCTGAAAGAGTAAACATTATTTATGTAACAAGGTTAGCACAAATTCAGAGGGTGCCTACATGGGATTGATATGCTAAAAGTCTCTGTTCATGATCTTTAATGTATTAAAATATAAGTGCAACACAGATTTATTTATGGTGAGGGGACAGAAATGATGGTAAGAATCAACTCATTTATAAAATATGATAGCACTTTGAGGGGCATGTGGTTGCCTCACTCAGTTAAGCATCCTCACTCAGTAGTGATCTCATGGTTCGTGGGGTCAAGCCCCACATCGGGTTCTATGCTGTCAGCATGGAGCCTGCTTGGGATTCTCTCTCTCCCTCTCTCTTTCTGCCCCTCCTCTGCTCATGTGCACACACTCTCTCTCTAAAAATTAATTAATTAATTTAAAAAGGTAGTAATTTGAATAAAATGCTTAAGAGAACTTTAGTGCAATGTGGAGATTTCTAACACCACTACGTGAGTCCACAGAGAAATAATGCTGATATAAGAAAAACCTAAGGTAGGGATTATATTTAAAGTAATTACTAATACTGCACAGGCCCGAGGTGGTAGCTGGCATGGCATTGTTTATGACAGGTATTCTCTCTTTAGTTGTGGAGGATGGAGTGGTCCAGGGTCGTAGGTGAGGGGGTAGAGACTGTGATGGCTGCACAACAGAGGGACCCTCAGGGGATCAGAACAGGGGCCAGGTACTAGAACAGGCAGATATTCACTCCAAAGTATCCACCGAATATCAGCTGTGTCCTCAGACATTGAATGGAAAAGTCACTAGCAGTTCAGATCTACCAAGTCTGTTTTCACAAAAGGATACACATACATTGTCCACTTTTACTACCGTTTATATATCATCAGTAAAGCTGACAGTGTGAATTTCTTTACATCCAATTCTATTTCACTACTGACTACGGCTTCTGTGTGCAGATTTGGTCCAAGCTGTAGCAAAACCAGCGAAAGCAGCTATTGAATGCTCACCACCATTTCAGATGGTCACATTTGGCTGTCATGGCAGTGGAACTCCAACAGCTGGGAAACAAATGTTGCCCTAATTCCCAGAAAAGTTCCATTAATACAAATCTTCTGGAAGCAACTTTTCCCACTTCTGTAAAGGCTCATCTTCCTAGAGAACCATTGAGATGACCTCTCTTCTCATTCTGTGAGATCACGTGGAGAATCCTTTTCTCTGATCTTTAAATGTTACATTCAAATAAAATCTGTCATTGACTGTTTTGAACAATAAGAATTCTACAAGCTTCCACCCACAACATCAACTTCCATCTACTTTTCTACTACCCATAAAATATTTAGATGAATATTCAAATAACCATATCACAGTGTTATTACACAAGGCAACACTGATACTAACAATAATTTATTAAATGTCACCTAGCATCTCCAAGGACAAACATCCTTTGATTGTTGTTTTATATACAAGCATGACAAAAGACTTTCCATCTAGGATTCTGCACCTGTTAATTTTATACATACATGCATACAGAACTACATATATCCACATGCACTTTTGTTTAGAGATAATTCTCAGGACTGCCTACTAGAGTAAACATTCCTATCACGGTCACAGCTAAGATTCTGCTATTCTATTATTCCCATGAATAGATAGTTTCGTCTTCTGTCATAGTCATGAAATTCCTTTAGAGCTAAATATTGGCAGTAAATGTTTTTGACCTTGATGTAAAAGTGGAGCCAAACTCATAAAGTTATGGCAGTTTACTTTTTTCTTTCTGAATATAAAGGATCTATGATTTAGTTTTATTTTGCTTATGTTTACTAACTTTCTGACAGTTGAGTCCTCTGTTAGTAAAGTAATAACATTTTTCTTATACCTCACACTAGCATCATATATTGTCAATATTGAGTATTGAGTTTATATCATAATTTTTAATAAAAATATAGAAGATATTGTATGAATTCCCATGGCTCAATCATGATCTACTTTTTGTTACAAAAAGAAAAAACATTGTACAAAAGAGGATCTACATGATAAATCTTTCCCAAAGCAGACTGACTGAACTTTGGACATGTTACCAGATCCCACAAAATAATTTGTTTTTCCTAATTCTTTCTTACCCCTCCTCAAAATCAAACTGGTAAATGGGTAGATCCCACATTATACAGAGTGACATGACCTCTGATAACAAGGTTATCTGATTTCTAAACTAAAAAGAAATTCTTTGAAGCATTCCGTGTTCAATATTACACCTACTTCTTAAGAGCTATTCTTTATTTTAAAAAAAAAGGTTTGTTATAATAAACTCTCATTTTTGTAACAGATTTTATAGTGCAATTAAATACATAATGTGCTATTATGAGTGTGCAGGAATCTATTTTCTTACATTAATAAGCAAACTCAAAACTGGAACCCTGGGTCATTTCGTGAATGGTGGTGCCAGCTTTGCAAGGTCCTACCTCTCCCACTGGGAAATACCACAAGCTTTGAGAAGGTAACGGGACTCCTTGCTCAAACTCACACTTATCCAACTGGGCCACCCAGGCACCCCTACTATGCATATTTAAAATTGAGGTCTAAATAGCAAATGGTAAACCAAGTAACTTTGTGACTTAAAAGTTCAAGCATTCAATCAGAAAGAACTGGTTTTGAATCCCAGAGCTATACTTGAATTGTAGGTACACTGGGAACATTACTTAAATGTTCCTGGCCTCAGTTTTCTTACCTAAAGGGAGCGTGGTTAGGAGTTCTAAAGAAATACAGATAAATAATAATAGCCAGACATTTATCAGTAGTTTAGCATGGATGGTCTCACTGCTAGCGCAATCCACACCTTTGGGTAAATTAGGAAAAGATGTTCTTTCCTGGTGATACAGGCTGTTGAGCTAGAAAAAGTAGTGTTTTCCTCTAGGTGGCCTCAGCTCCAGGCGCAGAACTTGCATACTGAGCCCCCTCTCAGCTTCTTGGGACATACCTCTGTGCATGACACAATCTGCACAAATCTTTTCAAACCCCTTGACCCTCCAACAATCCTGTGCTGTTGGTCGCATCACGTAGATCTCACCCTATTTTAAAAATGAGGCAAGGGGGCATAGAAAAGTTAGATAATTTGCCAGATTCACACAGCTCATAAATCAGGGTTGTGAATCAGGCAGTCTAGCCCCGCAGTCCATGCCTTCACCCTGATGTCTATGCTACCTCCATATATGTCTCAAATGTAGTATTTTTTCTAAAGTGAAATATTTAATGAATAAATAAAGGGACTGATGAATATACACATTATTCGGGTTTTCCTTGTTATAATTATTAGCGTTGATCTGTTATTGATTAGCACTGCTACTATATGCAAGGGTTTGTGCCTTGAGAGTTTGTTTTTCTGAGCAGCTTGTGAATTTTCTATTACTCTACAATTAGACATGGGATTAATATTGGGACATCTATCTCATATTTTCAAACCACATGCAGCCTTAGTTATTTTATCTAGTTCTTTCATTTTTCCAAATAAAGCAAAGCCCAAATGAATTTTTCCCAATTACAAAAAGTGTAACTTCAGTCAAATTGTCAGGCATGTTATATTACCAGTAATATGTTACCACAGTGAAAGAAACAATCCCGCCTGAAAGGTGTGTGCAGCCATCCACCTGTATGCCAAGTGCCTAGCACAGAAAGCTGTTATAAAATCTAGTGAGAACATCAGCTGGGTTTCCACCCTGGACCCCTTTATATAATACTACCTCTTTTTTAACATTAATGTAATAGATATTACCTTCCTCAGGAAGAAGAGTTATAAAAACAAAACTATAAAATAATGAAAAATAGCAGTTAAGGAGTAATGGCTACGATAGATGTGTAATTTATTAGATGACTAGTAATAAGATTAATGTGTTCCTTTCTTGCCCAATAGATACTTAAAGTAATTGCATCTCTGAAAACTGCTCTGTCATCACTTTATGCTTTTGATGATGTCATGCAATAGTACCACAGGCTGAGATATGCTCAGCAGATTTTTTTTGTATCTCCTTTGCTATCATAATAATCTATGGACTACTGGTCACCACCCAAGCACTTGCATAATTCTGTGGCATCTGCACAATAAAAGAAATATGTCTAAATCACCCAGTCTCCAATGTAAAATGCATGCCAATTTTAATGAGTTCAAATTAATACCTATTACATTTTTCTGCAGAAATTTGGAGGTACCATGAAATACACTTAGTGCCATTTTGCTGCATCAACAAATTGGGGATCACCGCTATGTGTACTAAAAAGAAAAAGCAAGAATTAAAAAAAATTCATTACTTTAAAACACTTAAAATGTTTAAAAGTATCCACATGCTCTTTAGACATATCTTCCCATCTTAGAAACCTGAGTTTTCAACACTTCTTTTTCATATGTATCCATGTCCCCATAAGTAAAATCCTCTTATCTTTGTCCTAAAGATGTCATTATCTACCAGTAAAGTCACAGAATTAAATGATTGTACTTCCTACAAATATTCTCTACACATCTGTGTTCAGCAACAAATCAGTACAAATCTAAGATCCTAAAAGTAGTTCACAACTTTGACTCATACATTCATTAAGTCTTGCATTAAATACTCTTTAATTCATGAAATTACTCTCGCAGTTATCTATTTTTATTACATATTTGTGCATCAGAATAAGCATGACCACTAACCTATAAAAACACTTAACTATTACTGCTTGATGCTATTAACCCTTATGGGACAGATTATGATTATGAAGTTTGAAATGTAATTTCTTATTAAAATACTTTAACTTCATTTATAAATAATGCTTTCTATTTTTAAAACAGTGATGTATTTAAAAGTATTGGAGAGTATCTTATTGAATATTTTAAAGTGCTAAAACGAAAATTTTTATAGAGGATTATTTTGCAAGTTCCTGTCTTTTTTCTGGTGAAAGTAATTATTTTGGCACACTATATAGAAATTACTAATAGCTGTACTGATATTTAGCAAATAGAATATAAGTATTTTCCTAATAATGGCCCCTGAAAGCTTCTTGCATTGGGCAGACACTCGATTGGAATTTTGGTAAATAGCCCCCAGTGGCAGGAAAAAGTTGATGCATACCTCAAAACTTAACACTAATCAGGCAGACAGTAGACCTACAACTTTCAACATGTCATGTTTTAGACTGTCTGCACTCATGCTATTATGGCAAAAATATATTTTTAAAAATTTGTCTTCAAAGGATAAAGTCACAAGTTTATAATGATCAAATTTTAATGTGATTTTTAGGGCCAAAGGCAATTAAAATAGTCATAAGAAAAACATAACTAATTGTTTTGATATCAAGTAAACATTATCATTTATGTTAAATCAAATAAATCATGTTCAGTTAATTAGAAATTTTCCAGATGTCACCTACAATATGCTTATAAATATTTAATAGGAAAACACAGCAAAAGGTTTGCAACAATTTATGCGATAATACAACACAAAATAAACTTCTCATCAATAATCTTTTAAGTTCTGTTTTTACTTTATATATTTCTTTTCCGCAAAGTTTATGGCATGTAAATAAGAATATGCCAAATGGATACTATTTAAGTCAATGGAGTGTTTCTATGTGTTTAAAAAACACCATATGCTAAAAGCCTGGTCTGTGCTGTTCATTTATTTGTAAGAGTAATTCTCATAAACACAAAGTCTGCCAAATATGTAATTTACACACTCAGGTCTATATAATACACTTTTTCTTCAAAGCCAAATTAAGGGGGAAAGGATCTAATGTTATGGCTCCTGTGACATCCTTACCTGATACTGTAAAGTTTTCATTTTATAAAGACTCTGATTTTCTCCTCCCCCACCCCCCATATAAGCAGCATGTATGTCCAAATGATAGTTCACAGTGTATTTAATTCCAGTGTCTCCAGAGGGCCAAAAGTTAGTGGAGAATGATTGATAACTAGACATTTAAGAATTATATTCTTAAGATGCAGAACATCACATATTGCTGAGGGGAAGATCAGCAACAATTAAGCTTAATATGTCAGTTTCTAAAGGTCTGGCTTCACTACTGATTAAGTACATGTCATTTGTCATCTATCTCTACCTCTAGTGACACCTGTTATACAGATGCACAGAATGTGAAAGGGAATTTGTGCTTTTTACATTTAAAAAAAAACAAAAACTTCCACACTTAAAGCACATGCTCACCTACATTCAACAAATATTTACAGAAACACTTTATTTTTTTTTTTCTGCCTCGACACTGTTTTCCAGAGTGGCTGCACCAGTTTGCATTCCCACCAACAGTGCAAGAGGGTTCCCGTTTTTACAGAAACACTTTAATCAGCATCTCAAGAAATTTCAATAAGGATGGTTATGCTCAAGTTTCCTGCAAGGCCCGACTCATTCATCCTAAGCTTTAGAGACTCTTCGTGTTTTAAGAGTCCTTGCCCAAAAGTAAGGAAGGGTGAATACGATATAAATTACTCAACAACAGAACAGAAGTCGAAGAAAAATTAAAATCAGAGCGAATGCTGGGAAGCTTGCCAATTCTGACCCATTTCCCTGACACTGACCCAATCCACCTAAATGGGCACCTACTGTGTGCATGGACCTGCGGTCATTACCATGTACACCTCTGCCCAACTCGAGCTGACTTCATTTTCTGAGAAGTCCCTAAGCTGGAATAAGGCGTGCAAAGGAAAGGAGTCTACAAGGATCGGTCAGTCCCCCGTTCTTCGTCAGCGTTCCCTGAGAACAAAGGCTGTGCGCCCGGGAGTCTGTGAGCGCCCCACAGCTAGCAGGTCTGGGCTGGGAAATCATCCGAGTGAACACCGTGCGCGTACTGAAGTCGAGCCAGACCAACAGGGGGTGACATTTCTGCAGTGGTTCTTACGGCTTTGGGTTTCCTCTGCCTGCTCCATGGTACCCCACCCCTTTTTGCAGGTGCCAAGCCCTGCCCGGTGGCCAACTCCCTTACAAAGAAGGTGGAAATTACTCCTGGAAAACGCTGTAGTGCTCATGATAAAGCAGAGCTCGCTTCACAGCTACGGAACCAGGCACTTCCAAAAAATTGAAACTTTTCTCTGTGCGTGTTTTGTGGGGGAGGGGAAGAAAGCGGAATACAATCTTTTCCCCCCACCCCCACGCCCCCTGCTCATCTCGGCCCCGTACCCTGCACAGGTTTCCAACCTCCAGGAGAGCCTTCATCCCAGGACGGTCGGTCCCGCACCACCCTCGTCCGCGCGCCCCGCGGTCCCCTCTCCCGGCTCATCCGCCCGACGGGCGGCCCCCCTGACTCACCGCTGACCACCCGGCGGCAGAAAACTCCGTGGCCGCAGAGCAGCGCGGCGCCCAGCAGCAGCCAGACCACGCGGCTCATCGCGGAGCGGCGACAGCAGCAGGTGTTGCGCGAAGCGAAGACGGCCTCTGCCCGCCGCGCAGCGGTAGCTCTAACCTCTGAGCCTCCCTGCCTCCCCGCCGGGCCCTACTCCCACCGCCGGAGCCCAGCTGGCCGGCCGCCTGCACTCATTGCCTTCGGCGGGGCCTGCAGCCAGGCGCGCTCGTGCCGCGCGCGGGTGTGATGGGCTAGAGCGCACCACACGGCGGATGCGCGTTGAAGGAGAGGAAGTAGAAGTTAGAGGGTCCCGCGTCCGCCCCAGAGGTGAAGCGGAAGCCCCGGGCTGGACCCCCGGGCTGGACCCCACTCGCGCCCAGTGCTCCTGTCCCCGGCCTCTGGCTAGCGTAGGAATGAGCCCGTGTGCCTAGTCCCGGCTCTCAAGGCGGCGGCGGCAGCAGCAGCGGCGGCGGCGGCGCTGTGCTGGAAGCGCGGTCTTATATACCCACATCCCAGGGTTCCAGCCCCTCTCGCTAGCAATGATTTTTAACTACTTCGTCTCTCCCGCTATGCGGAGCATCCCAGCCCCTCCCCTAAAAACTAGAGCCACTTTGAAAAAGAGTGCAGTCAGCAGCCCCACCTCCTCCCCTCCGCTTCCCCGGGTGCCCTCTTCCCATTCGCTAACAGACCAGATACTCGTTTGTGTGAAATGTGACAGCTTTGCTATTAAACTCTGGCAAAAGTTGGATCCATTTGGTTTTCTCAAAGATTAATGTCCACGGGGATGCCAAGTTGTGGGGCCTTTCTCTTTTTGTGCTAAATTGCTTGATCATATGTATTGCTAGATTCAGGGCACTAGCCACTATTCAAGATGGATTGGCGAAGCGGGAGCCAAAACCTGCTCGGTGAATTATATAACGTGGCAGGTTTTTCCCCACCTAGGTTCTGCAAATAGATTACTTCCAAGCAGGTTGTTTAACTAAATTGCCACAGGAGCAAATTGAAGAGAAGAATATTTAAAGCACGGTTTTCCCAATTGATTTCCATCTCAGTATTTGCAGCTCCAGAGAAAACCATTAACGCAAATATTCTGAATACTTGGGAATTTCTTGGATGTAAATGTATGTATTTCTTTGCACTCATCTCTCCCTGACCTGTGGTTTCTATTAAAAGTAAAGCATTCTAAAACCCACAAAGACATTTTTTTCCCTTACCTGACTTGGTCTTCATTGTTTCAGTCCCGCCAAGGATGCTAGATTGTAACCTGCAGTATTGGAAAGAAGTTCCCAAGAGTTTCATCTATATCGAGGGGCACCTGGGTGACTCAGTTGGTTAAGCACTGGACTCTTGATTTCTGCTCGGGTCATGATCTGGGCAGTTTGTGAGTTCATGCCCACCATTGGGGCTCGGCGCTGACAGTGTGGAGCTTGCTTGGGATTCTGTCTCCCTCTCTCTCTCTGCCCCTCCCTCCCCCACTTGCAGTCTCTCTCTGTCTCTGTCTCTCTCTTTCTCAATAATAACAAACTTTTTAAAAAAAAAAAAAAGGTGTTTCATCTATATCTAGTCCCTGATAGGAACCCTGAGGATACTCTTATAATGAGCTTCGGTAGAATTGGTATTTATTTTCTCATTAGGATGCTTTAAATGCACCAAGATTTGGGGCGCCTGGGTGGCTTGATCGGTTAAGCGTCCGATTCGGCTCAGGTCATGATCTCATGGTCCGTGAGTTCAAGCCCCGTGTCGGGTTCTGTGCTGACAGCTCAGAGCCTGGAGCCTGTTTCAGATTCTCTCTCTGCCCCTCCCCTGTTCATGCTCTGTCTCTGTCTCAAAAATAAATAAACATTAAAAAAAATTAATGCACCAAGATTTGTGAAATAAAATCCTTTGGTTTTAATGGGTGGTGCATTTTCCGGTAACACCTCCCTGTCTTTGGTTTTCATAAGCCACAAGTACACTCTGAACATTTATTGAACGGCTTTCTTGGGAAAAAGAAGGTAAATCTTGCTACAGTAAGAACAAGTCTTGCAGAATAAAAATTTCAGCACTTATAAAGACCTTAAGGATTATTAAATCCACCCTACTCAAGAAAGTGTAATTTCATGATAATCATAATAATGTCTATCACTTTATTTTTCCTTGTATTACCATTGAATTACTAATTTGTCACAGGGCCATGGGCAATTAATAAATCTTACAGAGAGTATGGATCTTGTTTCACTACTAGCTGGATGTCCAAAAGAAGCAGGAACTGCTGGGATTTTGAATGGAAATGGAAAATATAAATCCTCAAAGGCATGGAGATGTATATAGCTCAGCCCTGTAAATCCTGTCATAGTGTCACTAGGTGTGGCTGTGGTCAGAAAGCTGCTCCAGGGACTCAGAGTCCAGTGTGGAGAAAGAAATGTAATAATGACTGGAGTGGAAGTCTGAATGCAGTGTCATGGTTAGCATAGAGGAATGAGGAATTAGGTATTTTCGTAGGCGTTCTCTAGCATTTGTCCAGGTTGAGCATGATAACCCTCAATGGCTGATTGATTACCTGAGTGCCCCACATGCCTACGGAATTAGGATTCTTAACAGGGGCTCGTTTCTCCTTCTGTGCCATCCTATTCCCAGATATTCACGTGGCCCAGGGCTGTCATGGAAAGTTCTCTATTTGGGTAGGAATACCAGTGGATTTCCTACATATCCATACACCCCAATGTCCTAAATGGCTCAGATGCCTAAAAAGTCAGCCAGTCCATGAAGCTACTATTGGCAAGAGGGAGCTCTGTTGTTTTAGTACTCCAGAAAATCCAAATTACAGTAAAAACTGTATCCTCAATATGGTTGCACAGACTTCTAAAATATAATTTGTTATCTTTAGGCTACGATTATATCGGTTCAGAGTGGCTGCACCCATTAACTAAGGCTGCTCAGAAGTTATCCTAGGAGCTGTCTGACTTATCAAGACAACAAATCATTAAAAGGTCTTTTTAGATGTAATGTTTTTAAAGGGATTGGTTAATAATACCAACCTTTTTCTTTGTTTCTCCAACACCAGAAAACATCTGGATGAATCATCATTAAAATAAATTCAGAGAGCACATTTTGGACAGTCATAAATATGGAATTTTAGTGGCACCTGATATTCTCTTCGGAGAGTATGGGAGGGGGGAATCTCTCTGAAATAATGTTTTTATATAGCAAAGTGGGAGATATAAATTTAAAATTTTCAACAAAATTCCATTTTAAAAAACCTGGGGTTTAGGGGATAGCAACAAATATTAATTTTTAAAGAAATGGCTGTTTTTCCCTGTGAGTATGCATAAGTTATCATAAAAGACAAAGGACTTTCTTATAGCAAACACATTTCAGTTCCAGAAATTTAAGAACTGCTTTCCGATCAATCAGGAGATAAGAGTTCCCTTAAGGGCAACCAAGAGAAGCTAGGGTTATGTGAGGAATTTTTGCACATGTGTAGAGTTCAGCCTCCAGATTTCCTGAAACCAAGGTGTGATAACACCACATCAGTGACAATCCTGAGAGGTTGCAAGTTAAGATTCTCTGCCCACTTAAAAAAAAAAAAAAAAAAAAAATCAAACAAGAACTTCAAACTGTTTAAGCTAAAAAGTTCCACGTTGACTCAACAACTTAAAATGTGTCTTTTCAAGCCCCAAAATAGACAGGTAATCTCAATAAGAATGGTCCCAAAGAAATCTCAGGCATGATTCAACCACTGAGTCTCCAGAGGCTCTAAAACATTAATTAAGCAACGTCCCAAGTTTTGAAAAGTGACATCAGGCCTCTTAATAGTGTGCTGTGGAATCTGTCTGTCCCAAATATACAACTTACTCCTTCACTGTCCCTATTTCCTTTCAGATGTTTGCAACTCCCGGTGAGCATCTGTTTCTTATGTCCATTAATAAGCCTCAAGGACAGACAGTCTGAATTCCAGGCACCAATTTGCATTCAGTGGCTTCTCACTTGAGCAGCTCTGTACAGTGGTTTTAGCCACAGCCACAGCAGGGTTCATTCATATGTGTTCTACAGCAAAAAGTGACAAATATGGTTGTCTTAGTTCAGACTTCTGTAATAAAGAATTATAGACGGAGTGACTTACAAACAACAGCACTTTATTTCTTACGGTCATTGAGGCTGGAAATCAGAGATCAGGGTACCAGCATGGTAGGGTTCCATTGAGGACCCTCTTCTGGGTTACAAACTGCCAACTTGCGGTTAGATATTTATATGATGAAAAGGGAACTAAAGAGCTCTCTGTGGGCACAGTCCCAAGCAAGAGGTCTCCACTCTCATGATCTAATTGCCTCCCAAAGGCCCCACCTCCTAATATCATCACACTGGGGGGTTAAATTTCAACATATGAATTTGGGGGGAGCATATAAACATTCAGTCCAGAGCACTGGCCTACAAAAGAGATTTATTAGAATGCTTAAACTTATTATAACTAATATATTTGAAATGGTATTGAAATCCAATATTAACTAATTTATTCATTCTATTACACTTTATTTAATGATGGTTAATAACTCTCTTGACAACTATCAAAATATTGCCACGAGATAATAAAACAAATGTTTGAAAGTCAAAAAATAAAACGACTACAATATAACCATTTTTGCAGTAGGCAAAAACAGTTTATTATTTTCTAAATAATAGTTGTCATTTCCAGGAAGACAGCATTGAATCCAAGGTTTATCCTCCCTATTCTTCAGAAATGACACCTTGACATCTGTGCAGGCATGTAATTGGCTCATTGCAAGAATGAACAGTTGGACCAATTCCCCCATGATTTACTCGTTCTTTTCAAAACACGTCTGTGCGATAGGATACATGACCTACCTCATTCAGGAGCCAGTCCGACTCTTCTTTATAATTCCAGTAGAAGTTTTAGCCTTGACAGTGCTTTTTAAGACAGTGTTAATGTTCATAAGGTTGTTAGAGATTTAATGAAGAATTATATACACTTCAAAAACATGCTTTCCTATCCTTTGAAGTTTAAATTTAGGAACTACTGAGTCTGTTACATGCTCTGACCATTCAGGTGAGCAGTTAAAAATATTCGTAAAGTTCAATTATATCTTATCAGAATTTATGTGAATGTCTAACTAAATATCAACTCAGTAAATTAAATTTTCCTTTTAACGCTTCTTTATGAATTTAAAACAATGCAATTGGGTACCATTGCTATCAATCTAGCATGAACCAATACTTCTCAATTACCGAATCTGGTGTTAATATACATGTATACAAGTAAACAAAAGTGAGATAATTAAACTGAAAAAAAAAAAAAAAGAAAGGATAAACTGTGGTCATCCTTACTTCAAGAGTCTGGCCTGAATTATCTAGGTATGTAGTTGACAAAATCTTCATTGAGTATTGTGCTATGGAAGAATTACTTAGCTAGCAGAATCATAATCTAAATTTTCAGTTAATATAATTTTGGGCACATTTCTTCACTTTTTTAGTTTTTACTTTTAAAATATAAAAAGAATGCAGGGGTGCTTGGATGGCTCAGTTGGTTTAGCGTCCAACTGTTGATTTTGGCTCAAGTCACGATCCCAGGGTAGTGGGATTGAGCCCCATTTCAAGCTCTGTACCAAGCACGGAGCCTGCTTGAGATTCTCTGTCTGTCTATCTCTCTCTCTCTCTTTCTGTCTCTTTCTGCCCCTTTCCTCTGCTCATGCTCTCTCTCTCTAAAATAAAAAAAAAAAAAAAAATTAAAAGTTAAAATAAATAAAATATAAAAAGAATGAGTTGGAGAAGTGCTGTGCTTCCTGACTGGATGGCATTCTGCCCCAGAAATATTGTTATTTCACAAATTTTTCAAATCTTAATCTTTATGTGCACTAAATCATCCCCAGCCATAATAAGTCTTATCTGCATATATTCACTAATTTTTCAAATATATACAGATGAAAATTAAATCTTTAAATGTCACTAAATTCATAAAACTTTTTTCCACATTTTTTATTAAAACTTGCTGAAAAACAATAGTTATTATGTAGGTATCGTGGAAAAATATGCATGTTAAAAATGCTCAGAGAAGTTGGGAAACACTAAGCTAGGTTATTTCTAAAGGCTTTTCAGCTTTGCATAAAGTTCTATTTCTTTAACATTAAGAAAGACTAACAATTTTCTTCCTTTTTTTCATCCCCCTCTTCCTTCTTTCCCTCCTTTTCTACCTTCCTCCCTCCCTCCCTCTCTTTCTCTGTTTCTATAAAAAAGACTACGCCAATTTATAATGAATGGGTACACTCTCTTATTTGATTTCCAAATACATCACAAAAGAGCAGTCCTGGAAAATCTGCTATGGTCCTTTGAGTAACAGATCAACATATCCACAAATGCCATATAAATGGAAAATTCAAACAAAGCAAACTGAAACTGAGTGTCAGGTTGAGTGAAAGAAAATCCAGCTGAGAGGCCATAAAACTATGAATGAATATTTGATAAGCCAAGATTTTTTTCCATAAAAGTGCTCTACTTTATTGAAAAGGAAAGTGTGTCAGGAAGAGAAATAGCTAAAGACCTAGAAAACATAAAATATGCCTTTATGATATTCACAAATATTCAGCATTTCTCCAAAAATACCAAGTAACTAAAAAACACTGGTGTCAAAGCAACCATAATAGCAATAATCTGGGGAATGTAGAATTACATATCAAGTTAGAGGGAATTTGGGAAAGAAAACAAAGGTATTAGGACAAAAAATCAATTTAAATATCCTTCTGGAGGTACATCTGTCACTTCACTATTTATTCATATACTGTTTCTAAGGGTAAATGGCTTACATGCCAAATGTGTGCGTGTACTGCAGCACAGCAAAATGGAAATTTGGGGAACAGCAAGGAACATGGTGTCAGATAACTCATAGATATCAGCACCCATAAAAGTCTCTTTATCCTCTAGACTACACTTTTTTATATGTAAAAGTTATCATCTACCTGTAATATAGTCTATATATTCTGTATTCCAAAGAAACCCCTTTGAAAGAAACCCCTTTGAAAGAAACCTGAAGAAAGGGAAAAAAAATAATAAAAGTAAGTACATTTCTATTGTGAAATTCTTCATACCCCCCCAAAATTAATTAATTAGTTACCATATTACATTTTAAAAAAATGATGCTATAAGATTGCTGTCTAGAGAATGAACACAAAGATTCATAAGGCAGCTTTAACTTTCAAGAGCTTTCAAGATCAGAGAGACAAGAAATCATCATGAATGTAGGTAGCTAAGTACCTCCTATTGCCCCTAACAGGTTGGAGTCATTTAATCTGAAACTAAAAGGATGAAGAATGGATTATATTTTTAAATATTTATGAAGTCAAGTAATACAACAGTTACAAAAAGATATAAAGTTCTCTAAACAAGACTGGGGTAATCATTGTGAATTCAAGTTCATCTCCACTAGAGCTCATTACCACGTAATTCTAATGACTTTTGAAAAAACACTTATTGGCAATAAAATGAATGCCTCAATATCTTAATCCCTTAATCAATCCTCCCAACTGTACTCTTCAACCTGTACTCTCCCTAAACATGTTACTCCGCATGGTTTATTCTAACCTGTTGAGGGCCACCCGAACCCTGGAATCTTCTCCCACACTCTGTATTGTTTTCCTTAACTCAAGTTAAAAGTTCAGGGCACTAAGAATTCTTCTCTTTGTGATGATCATGATAGAAAAGATGACACTGTCCTTCTACCTCTGCATACATCTACAGAATGACCTTCCCTGACCACATGATCCAAATCCTCCCTTGCTTATCCGTCTCTCAGTTTATATTTATGACTGCAGCTGTTATTCCTTCAACATACATTTAGTGAGCACATATTATTGTTACAACTGGGGGTATACTTGTTTACCTGTTTAATGTTTGCCTTTTCCCACTAGATCGTATGAGATTTGAGCTGATTTTATTCCTTACCTGTAGGTGCCTGATAAATATTTATCAAACAAATAAATGAAAGAATGAATGAATCTCTGAATTAAGTTTTTTACCTTCACCTGAAGTCAGGTTTTGTAACTTCTCCTTTTTCTTTTCCTGCTTACGTGAATGGCGGGTAGGGAGGAAACTTGGATAACTTCATCCGGCACAAGACACCTTCCTCTCTTCCACACTTGCTTACTCCTGTGGCAGAGATGAAAGTCTTCTAAATTTCCAAACTTTCCTTTCCTTCACTAATAGTAAAGGATGTCAGACTTGCAAGGGGGGAAGTTTTCAAGTGTAATCCATGTCACTTGGATTCAAGAATCTTAGTTTAAATATATCTTCCTATTCTGCAGAAATGTGGAATCAATATGACTTCAGCTGTAAGTATTCTTAATGAGACGGTGTGCACATGAGTCCAAAATTCAGACATCTGAATTTAGTGTCAGACACTCTAAATTTTGTTTTTTACTATCACACAGCTATATGCTCCTGTCAGTAACATCTTCCACGAATACAGTGACCACATGTCCCAATTTGCCTGGTAAACTTTTAATTTGCCCCAAACAGTGCCCACCTACACCTTGATATGTTGCTTGTGACTATCACCTCATATCTATATGAAACTTATTTGTATATTTTTTTAAGTTTATTTTTTTGAGAGGGTGGCGAGAGGCAGAAAGAAATGGGGAGAGAGAACCCCAAGCAGGATCCACAGTCAGCGTGGAGCCCAATGCAAGGCTTGAACTCAGGACCACAAGACCACAATCTGGGTCCATACCAAGAGTCAGACACTTAACATATGGAGCCAGCCAGGCACCCTGAAATTTATTTTTTAATAGCCAGAAAAGAATATTTTCTTGCTCTGGTTTTTAAAAATATTGCATTATACTTCTCCTCCAGTAGTCAGGCAAGTACATTATGTCCCTTTATATGCCCACATCAGTCTCCTTTAGGGCAGATACCACGTTAGCACACATCAATTCACTTTAGGGCAGATACCACATTATAAAAGATACTGTATCCCAGTACCCAGTATTAGGAATTCAATACATGTTGACATCAATTACGATTTTTCAAAAGTAATTGTAGAATAAAATTTTACCTGAATGTTTTCTTATATAATGTTCACTATCTGACTGTCAGATATTGAAGATATAAATAGAAATAGGAACATGCATTTATTGTTCAAATGTTATCTGAAATTCATGTCAAAATTATTAGGATTTAAAATATTTTATAATTTTTCATCAAGTTGCCGCAACCTTTCTGAATTATGAAGCTACTTGCTCATTTGCTGAACTCCACAATTGCCATTTTTAGTGTGGTATTGAGGTGAGGCCTAAAAGAAATAAAAACATCCAAATAAAGTGGCCATTATGACCATATTTCTTTCCAAAGAAACCTCAGAGATATTTTGTTGAGCCCGTGGGATTCATAAAGCACACTTTGAAAATCAGAATTTCAATAAAGAAATAGCTATAAAGCCCTAGATAAGGGTCAAAATGTTCAGAATCTACCAAAGGCAATCATAGCTCAAATATGGAGAAGGCTTTTGAGATTCTGAAAAAATGAAGGAGATTTGACTCATCTTATTTAATAACCAACATATGATGCAAATATAAGTGGACATTCTAAATGTATATTATTTTAAGGGGAAAAACTATTCATTTTTGAACCCCTGATAATTTCAAGTTCCTCCCTGGATTTATAAAAACTCAAAAGGAATACCATCTACCTAAATATGAACTATTTGTCTGTCTTTTCTGTCTCACCTTTAACATTCTAGTTTCCAATTGCTGTTCTCAGTTGTCATAGCAACAAAGTTATTTTCAATAAGTTTTGGTAGAAAACCTGTTTAGAACACCTAATTTGTTATAAGTGGAACATGGTAAGTTGGCTATATGTATGACAGATTTTTCTATTTTTACAAAAATTATGGGATCATATTATTCCTGATGACTACTACTTCTTAACCCTTTTATGACTTAAAACAACTCTTAAGGTTCATAGGCAATAAAAGGAATAACTTCAACTCAGACATGCCTGTAATTAATCCAAAGGGTTGACTGGGGTTTAGGTTTTAGGCTCCCCAGCCTCAGTTCATCCAATTATCCCACCCACCATCGCCACACTCTTTCGCCTAAAATATAGAGTTCTTATATATTTATTACTATATGAATATATCTCATATATTTATTACTTTATGAAATGTTTCATGCTATCAATTGTCACAAATCACTCAGCTGTTTACATGTATCTATTTTGCCTCCACAGTTGGAAGCTAAGTTCATTGATAAACAGAACTATGACTGGTACATCTTTTTTAACCCAACACCAACTTAAATTAAATGGACTTCATTTAATTTAAAAAAAGACCTTCAGGTGGAGGAGTTAAGACGGCAGAGCGGCATGGAGACTCTGAGCTTCTCTCATCCCTGAAACACAGCTAGATCAGTGCCAAACCATTTTGAACACCTAGGAAATTGATCTGATGATTAACACAACAATCTGCATAACCTGAGCCACATAACTTGGCAGGTACATGGCACAGAGAGGTGAACAGGGGAGAGAAAAGCCTCCATCCACTACCCACATCTACCCTTTCTGTGTCCAAGTTGTCCACCTGCCAGGTGGCACCTCCCTCCAGAGTTTTATCTCATATGGAATTATGTTTCAAAACCCCACACTTCAGAGACCCCTGCGGCTTGAACCCATACTGATAGAGAAAAAAAGCCACATAGGGTAGGGAGCCATTTTTGCAGAGAGAGGGCAGAGAAAGAGAAAGGGGGAGAGTGTGGTGTATCAGGGTCATTCAAGAAAAACACTCCTCCAAAAGTAGCTGGAGAGAAAGGAAGAGAAAGAGACAGAAAGGGTGAAAACAGTCACAGGGTACTCAACAAGAAATTTGTTCCCCACAACCATTGACAGGAAGAAAGGAGAGAGTTTTGATACCATGAGGACTCTATAAAGAGTGGAGTGCAGAGCCTTAAAGTTTCAGAGCTCAGTGTTTGCTGGTGCTCTGGTGAAGAAGTAGGGCAAATCCCCAAAGGCAGGCAGCAGGGTGAGAGGGTCCATGTGCCACATGGAGAGAAGCAGTTCCCCTGCTGAGAGAGCATTTGGTAGAGGCCATACAATCTCCCTTCAGGCAAAGGTCCCAGGAACCCCGGAGAGCAGCCATGTTTGCTAGTATTGGGACAAAGATGCCAGAGTATGGTGAAACCTGGCTCCAGCTGTGTTTTATGATTTTCTATAATCTCTGAACTTCTGCCACTGCGCAATCACACGAATGTTTTCTGGGGCAAGCTGGCCCCCGACCATTGCTCAGTGACACCCTCCCCCAGAGAGTTGGCATGGGTCCAAGCTGCAGAGGTTTCTGAAGTGTGGGGTTTTGAAATACAACTCTATCTGAGATAAAACTCTGGGGCTGGGGGAGGTGCCACCTGGCAGGTGGACAGCTTGGACATGGACAGGGTAGAAGCAGAAAGTGGACAGATGCCTGAGACAAAGGAGGGGCTTGATTGTGGGACAGTGAGAGAGTGAAGTTCCTGTACCAGGGACTCAGGAGCTGGGTGAAGCCATTTCCACCTCTCTTGTGCACCCCAGGAAGCTAAGCAGCACCTGCTTAGTGGGGAGTGGAGCTGTTACACCAAGCCCCAACCAACTATACCCTCAAAGCACATCCCCTAGAAGACCAGGACCATACACTCCACCTATTTAGTGTACAGACTATAGAGGGCTTCATAGTTTCAGTTCTAGGGGAAACTGGATGTAACTTCATTCGGGTTTCATTCTGTTTGCTGGTTCATTTATTTGTTCATTTTCTTTGCTTCCGTTTTTGCTTAAATTGTTTTCTTTTTTCTTCCTTTTCTCCCTCTTTCTTGGACACAGAAATAGAAAAAATTATTACTCTTTTTTTTACTTTATTTTTAAATTTTTTAAATTCTATTTCACTTTATTTTTTTATTATATATATTTTTTAATTTCTAAAGTTTTTCTGTTTTTTTTCTTTCCTTTCCCTTTTTTCTCTATTCTATCAAGCTTCTTTCAACAAGCAGACCAAAACACACCTAGGATCTAGCTTCCTTTATTTGATTTTTTGTTTTGTTTTAATTTTTTTATTTTAATTTTTTAATTTTATTAATTTTTTCTTCCTCCAAAATGACAAAACAAAGGAATTCACCCCAAAAGAAAGAACAGGAGGTAATGACAGCCAGGGACTCAGTTAACAAAGATATACACAAGATGACTGAACTAGAATTTAGAACCACGATAATAAGAATATTAGCTGGGGTTGAAAACAGCATAGAATCCCTTTATGGAGAGATAAAAGAAATAAAATCTAGTCAGGACAAAATTTAAAATGCTATAACGGAGATGCATTCTCGAATAGATGCCATGGCGGCAAGTATGGACAAAGAGCAGGAAATCAGTGATATAGAAGATAAAATTATGGAGAATAATGAAGCAGAAAAAAGGAGGGAAACAAAGGCAAAAGATTGAAATATAAGACTTAGAGAACTCAGTGACTTATTAAAAAGGATTAACATCTAAATGATAGGAGTCCCAGAAGATAAAGAGAGAGAAAAAGAGGAAGGTTTATGTGAGCAAATTATAGCAGAAAACTTTCCAAATCTGGGGAAGGAGAGGACATCAAAATCCAAGAAGCACATAGAACGCCCATTAGAGTCAACAAAAACCGACCATAACAAGGCATCTCATAGTCAAATTCACAAAATACAGAGACAAGGAAAGAATTATGAAAGCAGCAAGGGAAAAAGCCCCTAACTTATAGGGGAAGACAGATCAGGTCTGCAGCAGACCTACCCACAGAAACTTGGCAAGCCAGAAAGGAGTGGCAGGATATATTCAATGCGCTAAATCAGAAGAATATGCAGCCAAAGAATTCTTTATCCAACAAGGCTGTCATTCAAAATAGAAGGAGAGATAAAGGGTTTCCCAGACAAACAAAAACTAAAGGAGTTCATGAACACTAAACCAACCCTGTGAGAAATTTTATGGGGGATTCTTTGAGTAGAGAAAAGACAAAACAAAACAAAAAAGACCAAAAACAACAAAGACTAGAAAGGATCAGAGAACACCACTAGAAACACCAACTCTACAGTCAACACAGTGGCACTACATTCATATCTTTCAGTACTCACTCTAAATGTCAATGGACTAAATGCTTCAATAAAAAGACATAGGGTATCAGAATGGATAAGAAATTATAAGACTCATCTGTATTCTGCTTACAAGAGGCTCCTTTTAGACCTAAAGACAACTGCAGATTGAAAGTAAGGGGATGGAGAAACATCTATCATGCTAATGATCATCAAAAGAAAGCTGGAGTAGCCATACTTGTATCAGACAAACTAGATTTTAAAATAAAGACTGTAACAAGAGATGAAGAAGAGCATTGTATCATAATGAAAGGGTCTCTCCACCACGAAGATCTAACAATTGTAAATATTTATGCCCCCAACATGAGAGAACCCCAATATATAAATCAGTTAATCACAAACATAAAGGAGCTCATTGACAATTATACCATAATAGTAGGGGACTTCAACACTCACTTACAGCAATGGACAGACAGATCATGTAAGCAGAAAATCAACAAGGAAACAATGGCTTTGAATGACACACTGAACCAGGTGGACTTAACAGATATATTAAGAATATTTCATCCTAAAGCAGCAGAATACACTTTCTTCTCAAGTGCACATAGGACATTCTCCAGAACTGATCACATAGTAGGTCACAACCAGCCCTCAATAAGTCAAAAAGATTGAGATCATACTTTGCATATTTTCGGACCACAGTGTTAAGAAACTTAAAATCAACCACAAGAAAAAAAAATTGGAAAGACCATGAATATTTCGAGATTAAAGAGCATCCTACTAAAGAATGATGGGTAAACCAAGAAATTAAAGAGGAAATTAAAAAGTACATGAAAGGCAATGAAAATGAAAACACAATAGCTCAAAACCTCTGGGATGCAGCAAAGGCAGTCATAAGAGGGAAGTTTGTAACAATCCAGGCCTTCCCAAAGAAGGAAGGAAGGTCTCAAATACACAACCTAACTTTGCACCTAAAAGATGTAAAATAACAGCAAATAAATCCCAAAACCAGCAGAAAAAAGGAAATAAAGATTAGAGCAGAAAATCAATGATATGGAAATCAATGACACAGGAGAACAGATCAGTGAAACCAGGAGCTGGTTCCTTGAAAGAATTAACAAAATTGATAAATCCCTAGCCAGATCGATCAACAAGAAAAAGGAAAGGACCTAAATAAATAAAATCATGAATGAAAGAAGAGAGATCAAAACCAACACTGCAAAAATACAAACAATAATAAAAGAATATTATGAAAAATTATATGCCAACAAATTGCACAATCTGGAAGAAATGGACAAATTCCTAGAAACATAAACTACCAAACATGAAACAGGAAGAAATAGAAAATTTGAACAGTCCCATAACCAGTAAAGAAATTGAATCAGTAATCAAAAATCTCCTAAGAAACCAGAGTCCAGGGCTGGATGGCTTTCCAGGTGAATTCTACCAACATTTAAAGAAGACTTAACACTTATTCTTTTGAAGCTGTTCCAAAAAATAGAAATGGAAGGAAAACTCCCAAACTCATTCTACGAGGCCAGCATTACCTTAATTCCCAAACCATACAAAGACCCCACTATAAAGAAGAACTACAGGCCAATTTCCCTGATGAACATGGATGCAAAAATCCTCAAAAAGATACTAGCAAACCAAATCCAATAATACATTAAAAGAATTATTCACCACAATCAAGTGGGATTTATTCTTGGGATGCAGGGCTAGGTCAATATGTGCAAATCAATCAATACATGGATTATATTAATAAAAGAAAAGATAAGAACCACATGATCCTCTCAATAGATGCGGAGAAAACATTTGGCAAATACACTGTCTTTCTTGATAAAAACCCTCAAGAAAGTGGGAATAGAATGATCATACCTCAAGATCATAAAGACCATATACGAAAGTCCCACAGCTAATATAATCTTCAATGGGGAAAAAATTAGAGCTTTCCCCCTAAGGTCAGGAACATGACAGGGCTGTCCACTCTCACCACTGTTATTAAACATAGTATTGGAAGTCCTAGCCTCAGCAATCAGACAACAGAAAGAAGTGAAAGGCATCCAATCAGCCAGGAGGAAGTCAAACTTTCACCCTTCACAGATGACATGATACTCCATGAAACCCAAAAGACTCCACCAAAAAACTACTAGCTGTAATTACAAAGCTGTAATCATCAAGATAGTATGGTATTGGCACAAAAATAGACACATCATAGATCAATGGAACAGAATAAAAACCCAGAAATGGACCCACAAACATATGGCCAACTAATCTTTGACAAAGAAGGGAAAAATATCCAATGGAATAAAGACAGTCTCTTTAGCAAATGGTGTTGGGAAAATTGGACAGTAACATGCAGAAGAATTAACCTGGACCACTTTCTTATACCATACACAAAAATAAACTCAAAATAGATGAAAAACCAAAATGTAAGACAGGAAGTCATCAAAATCCTAGAGGAGAAAACAGGCAACAACCTCTTTGACGTCAGCTGCAGCAACTTCTTACCTGACATGTCTCTGGAGACAAGGGAAATAAAAGCAAAAATGAACTATTGGAACCTCATCAAAATAAAAAGCTTCTGCACAGCGAAGGAAACAATCAACAAAACTAAAAGGCAACTGACAGAATGGGAGAAAATATTTGCAAATGACATATCAGATAAAGGGTTAGTAGCCAAGATCTATAAAGAACTTACCAAATTCAACACCCCAAAAAACCAAATAATCCAGTGAAGAAATGGGCAAAAGACATAGACACTTTTCCAGAGAAGACATCCAGATGGCTCACGGACACATTGAAAAAATGCTCAACATCACTCGTCATCAGGGAAATACAAATCAAATCCACATTGAGATACCACCTCACACCTGTCAAAATGGCTAAAATTAACACCTCAGGAAACAGGTGTTGGCAAGGATGCAGAGGAAGGGGAGCCCTTTTGCACTGCTGGTGGGAATGCAAACTGGTGCAGCCACTATGGAAAACAGTATGGAGGTTCCTCAAATAGAACTATCATATGACCCACCAATTGCACTACTAAGTATTTATCCAAAGGATACAGGAGTGCTGATTCAAATGGTACATGCACCCCAGTATTTATAGCAGCACTATCAACAATAGCCAAAGTATGAAAAGAGCCCAAATGTCCATCAACTGATGAATGGATAAAGAAGATGTGGTAAGTATATACAATGCAATATTACTTAGTGATCAAAAATAATGAAATCTTGCCATTTGCAACAACGTGGATGGAACTAGAGGGTATTATGCTAAGCGAAATCAGTCAGAGAAAGACAAATATCATATGATTTCACTCATATGTGGAATTTAAGAAACAAAACAGATGAACATAAGGGAAGAGAAGCAAAAATAATATGAAAACAGAGAGGAAGACAAACCATAAGAGGCTCTTAAATATAGAGAACAAACTGAGGGTTGCTGGAGGGATTGTGGGTGGGGGATGGGCTAAATAGGCAAGGAGCATTAAGGAGGACACTTGTTGGGATGAGCACTGGGTGTTACATGTAAGTGATGAATCACTAAATCCAATCCTGAGATCATTATTACACTGTATATTAACTGACTTGGAGTTAAATTTTAAAAAATAGTAACAATAAAAAATAAAGGACAAATAAAAATTTTCAAACAAACAAACAAAAAAAGCCTTCAGAGCAGAACTCACATTCCAGACACTTACTGCCTTCCAGTGAGACACATTGTTAATTCACTTTATACCCATATAATATGTATGGAAACCCTATGGGGAATGAAAGATGAATGTATTGTTCCCTGGCTTTTCTTCTTTTTTAATATATTTTTTAAGTTTATTTATTCATTTTGAGAGAGAGAGAGAGAGAGAGAGAGAGAAAACAAGTGGGGGGAGGGGCAGAGAAAGAGGGAGAGAATCTCAAACAGGCTTCATGCTGTCAGTACAGAGCCCAATGTGGGGCTTGAACTCATGAACCATGAGATTATGACCTGAGCCGAAACCAAGAGTAGGGCACTCTCAACCAACCGAGCCACCAGGTGCCCCTCCCTGACTTTTCTTTTAATTGTATTATCTTCTCTTAACCCAAATATTGCATAAATGTTATAAAAATCCCTTAGTTCATGAGTTGTCCATCAAGAGACTTTAGCATACTCTCAAAATGTGCACATAAAGAAAGCTGTGCAAAGGGGCTAAAAGGTCAAGAAACAATTACAAAAACAGGTGTTTCTTCCCTGCTTAACCATCAGCTATGCTGTCTTGAGATTTCATGACCAGGCAAGGAAAAGAAAATATTCTATACTCCCATTTTTCCCCCACGCACCTAAGAAGTCACCTGATATCCTTCTACAAACAGGTTTACCTAAGCAGGTAACCCACTGTGGAGAATAAATATCTACATTTATATGGCAAATGCCCACCCTCACTCACAGGGCAACTCTGACAGCAATCACAAAGTAAAAGTAGAGTGTTTGAATGAGGACACATCAATTTTCACACAAAGTAGCTTATTTGTTGTCTTTAAAGTTTAAAAAAATAAGGTGTGATTTGCTTTCCTGCCCTTATATTAATGCTCACAATTAACCAATAGCTTAGAGCATAGTAAATCTCTTTCTTTATTCCAGCATTTTAAAAAGTTAAGCTCTATTGATTCATTTTATAAATAATATAATTTGGAATATCATCCTTCAATATATCACCAAAGAATTAAAATATCAGGCATTCAGCATAATGTGTTTTTTAAAAGTTGTGGTTGGAATACAGACAGTATTTTATGGACGTGAACTTTTAAACCTTGATAGATTTATTGTTTTAAGTCACAATATAAAGTAATACAGAATGCAATTTTAAATATGAAATCTTTACACTGGCACTTTAGAGGAGCAGAAAAGGGAATGCATAAAGTTTTACCAGAAGCAGCCTAACCATTATGAATTAAGGCCAAATTATGTTAGTAAAAAAAAAAAAAAAGAAAGAAAGAAAAGATCCAAAATATTCAGTTTGGTGCTTAGTAAATATTGGCTGGGTTTTTAAAGTTAAACTCAGGTCTTCCCACTGGATGCTATTGGAAATTCTGAGATTTATTTGCTCTTCTCTTTCTTAGGAAAATAATACCACGTTACAGTTACTACACGCCCCTACCTTCTGAAAGGTTTATATGTATAATTCCGTTTATCCTCACAAAGGTCTTACGACACTCTTGCTATCCCCATTCTTAAAGATAAGAAGACTGAGTCACAAGGATGCTAAGTAACTTGCCCATCGTCACACATGGCTAAAAGAGGACAGATGTGATTTGAATGTATGCAGTCAAGCTCTAGAATCTGTACTCTTCAACACAACATCAGGCCACTTCTCAAGAATATGCTCTCCTGTGCTACAGAAGTAAAAAGACTACAGCATCCATTTAGTTTCTTAAGACAGTAGATTTTTTTTTCTCCCACTTCATATACCTAGTTCTTCATCCATCACCCACCCATTGGCCAACTCCATGGAAAACTAAACCAATGTTTCCCAAAGGTGATTGAGATGATATTAAGTGAAATATGGATATATTTACTTGTATGTGTATTAAGAAATTAACATAGGAACCCTTACAAACTGTTGGTGGGAACGTAAGCTGGTGCAGCCACTATGGAAAACAGTAGAGAAGTTCTTCAAAAAATTAAAAACAGAACTACCATATAATCCAGCAATCCTAATTCTGGGTATTTATCTGAAGAAAATGAAAACACTAGCTTGAAAAGATTATCTGCATCCTCATGTTCACTGCAGCATTATTTATAATAGCTAAGATACGCAAACAACCGAAGTGTCCATTGATGGATGAATGAATAATGAAATTGTTTGTGTGTATATAATATGCTAAGCATATATATATGCTAAGTTTATATAATACACAGAGACACATTTATATAATGGAATATTATTCAGCCATAAAAAGAATGAAATCTTGCCATTTTGCTACAACATAGACCTCAAGAGCATAATGCCAAGTGAAATAAGTCATACAGAGAAAAAAATACCATATGATCTTAATTATATGTAGAATCTCAAAAAAACTAGGGAAAAAATGCTCGTACAGAGAACAGATTGGTGGTAGCCAGAGGCGAGGGGTGGAGGTGGAGGAAGAAATGAATGAAGAAAAGAATGAAGGGGTGGGGGTCAAAAGGTTAAAAAAATCAACATAATTACCGCATCAAAAATATAACCTGACAGATAGTGCTTCAACAAGACTGCATAAAATAGTGAATAATTCAGGTCATTTTAAAGTAAAAAAATAGTAAGACTGGTGGTAAACAAATGGGGCAAAATCCATGAAGACTGCATGTGACTGATGGAATTCTGCTAAAATTTAACCCAAGTAGTGCTTTTCTCAGAAAGCTAAATATCCTGTAGACCAGCCCTGGAGTATCTCAGCAAAACTAAGGCAGAATTATTCTAGCCGTGCCAGTGTAGCTAGACTTCCCCACCATTTTCTTACATAAAACCACAACTTTTCTCCCATCACAACAACGCAGGGGCACCAAGGCAGTCATAGCCATTGTTCAGCTGTAGTCTTACCAACCAAAAGCCCATGTAGAGCACAGTGGATCTCATGAGCCTCCTATCCTCAGAACACCTGGCCACATTCTTTTGTAAAAACCCCAGGAGCAAACAAGTAAACATGCACAAAGATGGGAAAAAATGGAGAACTGTCCCACTTGTGGGTCGGAAAGGGAAGGTACTGCTCTGTGCTAACCAGTATCTTAAGTATTGTAATAACTTCACTTGGTTGCTTTTCCTAATAACTGAGATGAAGGCCATTGCTTCTTTTCAACAGACAAGGAAATCCAAACCCACAAGGTAGGCAGGGTGTGCATATGCAGGCTTCCTTCATTCTGAAGCTGGAGGACTTGTGTACTGTGCAGTAGAGACTGACGAAGGGAAGCAATCATAGAGGATGAATAACATTGAAAGAGACCTTGAAAAGATATATATCAAATCCTCATTTTAATAGATTCAAAAGTAAAGCAGAGCCGCATGGCCATGCACCCGGAGCTACAACGTGGATATTCAAATGATCAGTTGGGTGCTCTTTCTAGCACCCTTTGCAGAAAGGTGTGGGGGTTCACTGGAAGGTGTAGCTTGAAAAGATGCTTAAATTAGGCCAAATGGAAGGAAACATTGTTGTGCCAAGTCACAGAGTTACTACACGCCCAATGGCCGGCAGCCATGGAAATAATTTCTGCTGAATAGGTTATAAAATAAGCAGGGAACTCTCCAAGCAGTGTCATTTCATGATGTTGGAATCAAAAATATTGAGCATTTTAGTAGGCAGGAAGGGAAAGCAGCTGGCAGTTAGCTTGTCAGAATCTTTATTAGAAGTACTGCTGCTACTTTGTTCTGACACAGATTAGCACTTTTTTAAATCGTAAAAGCTGGGTAAAGTTTCTTTGAAGACAAACCACAGCAGACATACTCTCCCCAGTGAATCTTAATATCATCAGTGAAAGAGGTATTTTTTTTTTTTTGTCTTCCTATTTCCATGGTGTCTTGCCCATGTGTGAGGCTATACACATGTTTGTTGAACTGAATCGAAGTCATCATAAAGGTTGGAACATATGTGCAAATAAACGCACCTCCTCTAAGTTTAAGTGAAAGAAAAATTGTAAGATAAAAACATTTGTGTTTCTAGCGGTTTGTATTTATCTTCTTTTACAGCTATCTTTTGAGAATGTAATTTTCATAAAAATAACTTTGGTCAATAATGACAAAAATTATGCCAAAATTATAACCTTGTTTACTCAATGATTGATACATTTTACCTTTTTGAATGATATTTTAACATATAATGCTGCTAGTAAGAAGCATACTAACCCACCTTTAAACTCCAAACAATTTTCTTTAACCAAGCTTTTTATTTATGAATGATACTAGACAAACTTAATTTCTTTGCATTTGTTAGTATTTCTCCTACTTTGTCTTTTAATATTTTATAATAAATTATAAAGCCATATTATATGGATTCAATCAAATCTAAGTAATCACAAGCCTAAATACTTGAAATTCTATTTAGTTTTTATATCCTTTCCCTTTTCTAATAATCATAGAAATGTAAAGCTATTTAAAAGGTCATAATCTCCCAAGGAACTAATAATGCTAATTTTAGAATTCTAAAAAGCATGATTGCCTCATTGAAAATAATTTTTTCAATGTAATAAAAGAATAACTACCTGTGGCCTACAATTTGAGTGATTTACATTTGTATGGTTCTACCTCTTCCCAGCTCTTTTCTCTACAAGGAATCTTCTAGCAAAGCAAAGTTTGTGTGAAACTAGAACTCTGAGGACCCTGGATGGCATTGAGAAAATTATTCAAGAGAACAAAGGGAGCTATTCTAAAGGTAACAGTTTCCTCTCAGGGTAAGTTTCGAAACATGTTCTCCCTGAAGTCCACAATTACATTTTATTCAGCTACAACCATTTGTATTCAACTTAACCATTTGAGGTAGGTTGTATTACTTTCACAAATATTTACTCTTCCTTTGTACATTTCTTTGGGAGGAGTAAAACTCCCTACTTCACCAATTTTGGCCAGCCACCTGACTTACTTTGACCAACAGAATGTGAAAGGCAGAGACATAAGCCACATCCCATGGAAAAACTTAAAATGCTCCACAAGTAACGATTTTCGCGAGATGGTGATACTCCTTCAGCCTGTGTCACAAGATAACAGACATGTGGCACCAATTTGATTTTTATCAACAGTCTAGAGCAAAGCCCGCACAGCCAACCTATACGACCATTTGTGAGAACTATGTGTTGTTGTAAATCATTGGCATGCTCCATCCATTGCTATACATCATCAATACAGCAAAAGCAAACTAATACATAAATTGATACCAGAAGTAGATAGTTGCCTGAAGAAAAATGTTAAATTTATGACATTGGCTTTGGGGCCAGATGTGGGTGGCCAAGAAACTGTACATTTTTGGAGATTATTCTATCCCAACTCCACCACTGAAGTTGGTTGAGGGGAGGGGCAGATATGATATAGAGATTATCTCAAGATTTTGAACTTCAAGTCTGATGCCATAAAAGCATAAAACTTTGAGGGGAGGAAGGTGTCTTCACTGCATAGTACTGAATATATTCTGTGGGTGAAAGAAAGTTAATATTTGTTATCAAAAGAAAAAAAAATTATGTGTAGTTTGCGTAATTACACCGCAAATATTTATTCTTCCCACTCCACCACTGGAGAATATATTTTCACTGTATTGATGTTCAGATTGATAATGTCATTTCCCTTGATCAAAGAAATATAATGGGATGTGACATATAAGCTATTGATAAAGAGGTTTCAAACACACACTATGTGTTTTGGCTTGGCCTTTATCGATTCCCTTCTGCCATGAGAGGAACATGCCCTAGTTAGCCTGCATCTCAGAATGACAGCTATAATGAACACATTTAAGTGCACCCATAGCCCGGAGAAAAAATGCCTCAGCTATCTTGTCAACCTGTGAGTAGGGAAAAATGTTTTCTGATGTAAGCCATTGGACTATTATCACCAAAAATGCCACTAATATAAAAGTCCATAACAATGTGTGTCAAGTCAGTAATCTATAATCCTGAGAGAGCAAAAGTGATATTTCATCTGCTTGCTTTCTCCCTTTCTCCCATTTTTATATATTTGATATGTGTAATTCTTGTTATTTTATTACAGTTAAAACTTTTTTATTACAAAAAAATACATACTTTTTTGTTGGTGTCTGTTGTTTAACCATACTTTTCTAGGACATTCAAGAAGTTTCAGGAGATTTCATAAACTGTTGAGCTCATGAGGTCAACCTTGTTATTTCCCTAAATAGGTTTTCTAGACATTTAATCTGTATGGCAAGTTAGAAAGGTACTGCTAAAAATTGCATTAGCCATTACTTTTATTTGGTGATCTAAACAAACCCTTTGTAATTACATGGAGTGGTGGTCTCATAATTTAATTATCCTGTGTGTTCATCTCATTAAATCAATGTTTTTAGTTGAAATAAAGTATCTTCTATTTTGCAATAATCCTGATATCATTGATCAAGCTAAAGGAAAAAAAATTGACAAACCAATTTAAATGAAAGAAGGAAGTCGGGATAGATATTAGGGGTTTAGGATTTAAAAGTCCTCTTTTAGCTAGCTGCTAGCAGAATTAACACGAGGATTAGGTTGGCTCATGAACACCTTTTCATGCCAGACTAAACACCAGGGAACTGAAAACACAGCTGGGATGCTTAGGTTGTGTGTGACAACCCCCCAAGGAACTGCCAGCCAGATGCCCACAGTAAAGCCAGCGTTCCTAGTGTAGCACAGGCATGAAACTAATGACGCATCTCATGATGCAGCCATTGAGAGAAAACCATCTGTTGGCTTATTCATCTACCATTTTGTCACTTTAGATGTGCATTAAGAAAAAAACATGGCACGCGAAGAAATTTACATGGGGAGGTTTTGATAAGCAGACACGCCCTAATGACTACACCTCCATAAATCTGAAACTATTACAATGCTGCCTTATGTTGCACCATCCACACATTATGTATGTAACCCCAGCAGTTTGAGAAATTAAATTACTGGCAGTAGTCGCCATCAAATTAATTTATTAATGTGAAATGTTGATGTGAGGTATAAGAATCCTTGAGGAAAGTCAGATTAGTTGCAATAGTTTTTAAAAACCATGAACAAATGGAACTACCATATAGAATAGCTAAGTTTGTTTCTATCAAATGAAAAGGTACAAAACTGAAAAATTAGTATAATCCAACCACAGCCAATTCATGATTCTGAGTGTTTTTATAATAGCAATACTCATAATAATAACTTCAACACAAAAATCTTGGTGTTCTAGAACATCAGAATTTGGGGAAAATAGCATCTGCTTTTATGACAAAGCAGTATTTTCATTTAGATGTTGTTACTATCTCTTACTTTGTAGATATATCTCTGCAGCAACATATTGTGGAGACTTATAAACTTTCTAGATGATCTATAATTGAGTGAACAATATTTTATAGGTCACCAAAATTTAGAAAATGTTTATATACAATTTCATATTTGATTCTATTGGCTACCCAGTATATTATATACTACAATCTGAATTTAACCAGGAGACACCTAAGACACAGAAAGAGGCAAGTCCCTGCCTTCCCACTCCATCACAGAACTGGCAATTGGAGGAGAATAGACTTGAAACCAGATTTTCTCAATCCAAATCAAATTGACTTTGCAATAAGAGGTGATTTTATTTATTGGTTAGGTTAAAATATTGTTTTCCCTCTTCATGTGAATATTACACTGACAGGCCAAAAGGTACAACAAATATGCTCTATAATTTTAAACAATAATTTTAAACAGCATTTTAATGTAAATATCAGGCACAGGAAATCTTGACAATTTTCATGTGAAGAATCTTGATTTCATAGCCAAACTATTTATTTTGGCTTATTACACTTATTACAATTAGAACATTTTATATTATTTAGGTCAATTATTTTTCTTTTAAAGAAAAAAATTTTTTTAATGTTTATTTATTTCTGAGAGACAGAGACAGAGTGTGAGCGGGGAAGGGGCAGAGAGAGAGAGAAAGACACAGAATCTGAAGAGGCTGCAGGCTCTGAGCTGTCAGCACAGAGCCCTATGGGGGCTTGACGTGGAGCTAGAACTCACAAACCTTGAGATCATGACCTGAGCTGAAGTCGGAGGCTTAACCAACTGAGCCACCCAGGCGCCCCAGGTCAAATATTTTTCTTAAAATCTCTTTGGCATGAAAATGCAGGTAAGTAAAACTGGCTAACCTAAGAATTTTTAAAGGCTTTAGGTGAAAAGGGGTAAACTTTTTCTCAGAGGCAGTAACCATAATTTCTTTTTCCCTCCCTCACCCTCTCTCCCTCCGTTTCCAGGAAAAAAAAAGTTTTACTGCTTTAAAATAAACTTTAAACAACTGTTTAAAAAATGTGATTCCATGCATGTGTGTTATTATAAATGACAGGAAACATGAGAAGTTCCAGAGGACTATAATAAAAAAAAATCAATTTACTTTAAAAAAAAAGATATTATAGCAACACTTCAATGAGTATTGCTAAGAGACAGGAAGAGTCTCATCTATTTAGTATATAAAATGCAAAAACATTTTCTTTCCATCTCAACTCATTTCAACTTAACATAATGAGTTCATCTCATGGAACTCTGGGAGGAACAAACAATTCATCTTCCCAAGCATGAAGGGGAAGAAGCTTTGTGAAAATGATGTACCTCAGCTCTCCCCCAAAGTTGGCAGCCTTCACAGTCATTAAAAAGATATACCTTACAAGGCAGCAAAGTTTCCCTTTGGCTCCTGTCCCTTTCTACCTCCCCTCTCTCCCTGCCTTTTCTATGGAATGTGTTTGTTTCCCTTGCTAACAGTATTCTCCCTCCAGGTGGAGTGTATTGTCTGGGTGTGTGTGTTTTATATGGATCTTGAGTATGAACGACCTAAAACCTAAAGAATCAAGATGTTAGGAAAGTTATTGTATGCTTGTATGTCTTTTATTTAATTTTGACTAGGCAATCTATATTTTTCATTAAATTGAAATCATAAAGATATTATAAAGTGTCTTGCTCCAATTTGTTCCCAATTTACCTGTTTCCCACTGATGTCACACACAAGAAAAGTCACCTTTGTTAGTCTCTTGTGTTCTTTCAGGTATATTTTAAGCATATATAAGAAAAATAAATATATAGTCTCTCTTCCAATTTTTTACTCACATAATAAGATAACAGATGTAATGTTTTTTATGTTGCCTTTTTTTCAATTCAGAATATATTTGAATGATTTTTCATTCAACTCCAGAGGAAATTCTTTTAAATTACTAAAATATGCTTTAGTTGTATTAATATAAGAAGGTTGGATTGGGCACCTGGGGGGCTCAGTGAGTTGGAGCCCCACATTAGAGCACACTCAGCGTGGATCCTGTTTGGTATTCTCTCTCTCCCTCTCTCTATGCTCCTCCTCTGCTCATATTCTCTCTCTCTCTCTCTGTCAAAATAAATAAACTTTAAAAAATAAAAAAGAAGGTCAGGTCACCTGGGTGGCTCAGTCAGTTGAGCATCCAACTCTTGACTTTGGCTCTGGTTATGATCTCAGGGTCATGGGATCCAGCCCTGCATCAGGGTCCATGATAAGTGTGGAGCCCACTTAAAAATTTCTCTCCCTCTGCCCCTTTCCCCAACTCATGCTCTCTCTCTCTCATATAAAAAATAAAAGAAAGTCTGTATGGGTCTAAGTGTAGTTTAAATATAAAATAGAATCATAATACATAATCAAGTTGCATAATCAGTTTACCAGATGTTTTTCCCAGTGGTGGACAACTTTGAGTCTGTAAGATAATGTCTATAATTAATAAGCAATTGTTCTTCAATACAAGATCAAAGAGACACACATTCAAAAGCAAACAAAAGAGCTAGTTACTTTTTTAAATGATACATTTTTATTGAGCATATGTGTTTGATTCAAATGAAATACATCATTTCTTAATAAGTGCATGTTTAGGATTATTACAGAAGTAACGATTTTATGTAATACCACACATCATAAAATAAGCATGCATGTAAAAATTTTCCAATTTAGCAGAGTGTAAAGAACACTGGCCTGCACTTCTATTCAAGCCTTTTTACTTACTTATTTTTTTAATGTTTATTTATTTATTTTGAGAGAAAGAGAGAGACAGAAAGAGAGAAAGAGAGAGAGATGTTGAGCAGGGGAGGGGCAGAGAGAGAAGGAGACAGAATCCCAAGCAGGTCTTGCTCTGTCAGAGCAGAGAGCCTGCCATGGGGCTAGAACTCACGAACCATGAGATCATTACTTGAGCTGAAATCAAGAGTTGAACACTGAACCGACTGAGCCACCCAGGTGCCCCAAGCTTTTTTAAATGTAAAATTTAAGAAGTGCACAAATCATAAATATCCAGTCTATGCATTTTCACGAAGTGAGCCTACCTGTATCACCAGTATGCTAATAAAGAAATGGAATATTTACCAGAATTCTGAAAGCCATCCTCATGAAAAGAGTACACAGATGTATTATCCTGACTGAAAATAGGAGGATACCTCTTAGGAGAAGTTGAAGAAAAATTACTAACCTTCTGAAAATATTAACTCTACTGTGTCACTGTCTATACCTTTCTGCCCTCTCAGCTTTCCTATCAAGTGCTACAAAAATAGTTCATGTTTGAAATTACAGGCACATGCAAGTGTAAAGAGTGCTGCATATTTAAGAAGGCATAAAAGTCCAAGTTCCCAATCCCAAGAGAATATAATATTTGTGTCTAGAATTTAAATCTCACAGATTAGATCCCAAATGTAGGGTTTCCGGTGCATACTAGATTTCAACATCTTTTCGTCACCCAGGCAATCATAATAACAATGAGGAGAGATAGCCATTACTTAGCATTTTGGTATGGTACAAACTGTTTTAAGAACTTTACGTGATTGTCTTACTGAATCTCCATATCAACTGTTTGAGTTAAGTATAATTATCCCCATTTTACAGATGGGCAAAGTAAGGTAGAGAGGAACTAGTATGATAAAAACAATTTAGGGTATTTCATCCAACTTGCAAGTGTCAGAGGTAGGATTCAAAGCCAGTCAGTCTACTCCAGCACCACAGTGCCTCAGAATGAGTATCTGAAAGAACCTAAGAATCAGCTTGGCAAGAAGTAGTGGAGCATACGAGAGACCTCAGTTAGACAGCAGGTTGTAATAGGACTCCAGGCACAATGACTCAGGGAACTGGAGCCCAGTCCTTCTTCAAAGTTTGAGGAGATTTAGTGTGGTAGTGTTGGGTTCTTCCTCAGCTCTTCCACTGTGATCCTCTCTAACAAGTATTACAGATAATCTAGAGAATCTCCAAAATTGAGACAATTTTCCTCCAACAATGGGTATTCCCTCAGTCAGTCTCTAACACTGGCCTCTTGATAATGACAGGCTTCATTTCGTTCCGTGGGCTTTGCCACTGAGGTATTATTCCAACAAGGCTCAGACATATATTCTCTTCTATCTGAGAAAAGAGTTCCTTGCCTTCTGGTATTACTATCTTAATAATAATAATGATAATATTAATATACAAACATATTAATATGTATATTTCAATGGCTTTTGGCAACAAGTTTATGTCATCATCATAAAATCGTATGTGAATAGACTTTATCTTCTAGTTATATCATCTGGCATTGGTGGTCACCATGGAAAACTGACAAGGATATGGAAGAAGCACACCTACTGAGAACAGCTGTAGCCTGTAAGTCCTAATTGCAAAGGAAGCTGAGAATTACAGTGCCACATACAGGTATTTGGTGAACCATGTCTGCCTACCACATGCAGCTTACTTTTCAGGAGTTACAGACATTCCTGTTACCTTTCCTTACTCTAGAGTATTGATGTTGGCATTCTGGGTGAGTCTCAAATTTCATTGGCCATTTCTCCTGGAGAGCCTCCAAGCCCTTTTACAAATTGTATTTCTGGTGGGGAATGCTGTCATATCCCAATGTGGACATAACCCTCTTTTCTAAACAAATAAACAAACAAACAAAAAACACCAAAAAAATGCAAAAAAACAACACACACATTCTAATTTATTTTAAAAACATTCTAAAAAGTTTTAACATATTTTAATTTGAATTAATTTAATTTTGTAATGCAAGAAAAAAAATTTCTTATGATTTTCTCCTAGTGGTAGTGATAGAACTTTAAGCATGTTGGAGATAGAACAGCCTAGAAAATATACTGATTGAGCTCTTCTAACTAACAGCTTTGATTCTAAATTTCCATGTTTTTACTGATTAACATTCTGTAATTTCTGACCATTTTATTCCACTTATGTGGTTACATACCTTCAAGACATTGGCTCTTTCTACTTTTTAGTATCTTTTCTATTTAATTCCTCTTCAAATGAAATATTGCAAGTTTCATATCATTAATATAGAATTTAATGGCAGGGAGTCCCCTCACGTCCTTGTATTATGGTGTTTTCAGAAGCTTTATCTTGGTTGCATTCAAAACTAATCGACTCCACTTCCAAAGCTGAATAGTATTAAAAATATCTCTTTGTTAATTACTTAAATGGAGTTTAATAATAATTTCCCCAGATGAAAACACTACTCTGACCTCCCTGTACAGAGAGTAATTTAATTGAGACTTCAAGAGATGTTTGAGGGTATATACGTGTAGACTAGAAATAGTAAGCTTTTCAGATATTATGCTTCTTCAGGATTTTTCTTTTTCAGATAGTCCACAGGGTACCTTTATCATGTTCTGTTTTAGCCTTGATCCAGAAGATTCCTGACAAACAGGTGTTTGATAATAGTAAGGGCTCCAAGATTCCAGAACCAAACAAATACTTTAGGAAGAAACCCAAACCAGATGGCAAACTCAAGAATTAACTCGGCCTCTGAATCATAGATGACTTGGGGCCAAACTGAATATCCTAATGTTACACTAAAAAGAACATATTAACTTGGATTCCTTCAGGTGTAAATAAAATATACATAAATTTATACATTATATACACACACACACACATATTTATCGACTCATACTAGCCTAAGGCAAAAGAGACTACAGTAGCCTAACATAACTGGCAGGTCAAGGAATTGAACTAAATCAGAGCATAGTTAGATGAAGGGATTCAAAAGGTATCAAGACCATGTCACTCTATATACCTCTCTGCTCAGCCTCATTCTTAGACATTTCTCTCAACATGCAAGAAATGCTTCCAGTCCAGATTATTTCTGCAACCCACCTGGTGAAGGTCAATTGCCCCATCTCCTAAGGTGGTGATTGGTGAATAGAAAGGTTAGCCCTATCCAAACTGAGCAAGGTTGTTATGGAATGACAGAACACAGCACCTTCTTTGCCAAAATTATGCTTTATTTTTCTTAGGCTTATTGTGGTTGCTTTATCATGATTGTCCTTGCTTATATTTTCTTGTTTAATATAATTTTAACTTACCACCTTTATCCTTTTGGAATCTACTTTGTACCTTTTATAATACATAGGTTGCTAATTTTTGCTGTTTCTGTACTATTTTTTTTAAAAGCATCTGTCAAATAAAACAGTTATAGCAGGGGCAGATGTGAAGTTGGTCTACACTGTAATTCAGAAATATGATGTAGCAGTCCCAGGCACAGAGTTCAAATGCTGTCTGCACCAAGCTGGCCCTGCAGAAAGTCCTCTAGTAATGAATGATACCAAGAAGAGTCATGACAAACTTCAATGTTCAATAAATGTGTGTTGAGTCAAAAACAGTCTTTCTTGTTTCTTACAGGAATTCCTTAAATATAAAATTAATCTACAAATTCAGTGAGAGTGAATTGTTCCCCCAATTTACAAATGAAAGAACGGGAGCAAGACAGGCTAAGTAACCTATCTGAGACCAATAGGTGATTCATTAAGCCAGGTTTAGAATTTGTGTGAATATCATGTAACTTGATTGAATAGACATTTATAGATCCTTACTGTATGCAAACCACTTTGCTAGGATCTAGAGAGATAGAAAATACACTATTTCTATTCTATTCATTCTAAGTATACAATCTAATCAGGAAATGTAGAAACAAATTGAACCAGAGCACGAAGTACTACTTAGAGGTAAAGTAACAGGAAGTTCAAAGGAAGGTGTGATTCATTATGATGAACAAACCTCATAAAGACCTTTCAAAGTGAGATGATTTTTAATATTCCCTTAATGGATAAATATGACTTTCAGAGACAAAGAAGGGAGAATGCTGGGCTAATGTAATAACCCAAGACATAATTCAAGGCAGTGAAAGTTTAAGGAAATTGGATATGGGGAGAAAATAAGTGATGAAAAGTTGGGGTCACAAATTTATTAGAATCCATAGATAGAAAAAAATTCAGTAATGGTAAATTCTTTGACATTTTTGAGAAGAGACTTTCCCTAGCCCCCACACATTTGAGAATTTCTAAGTTGAACCTTTCCCAGTGGAGAAGGAGTAACTAGCCGATTCACTTACACTGGGTCTCTCTATCTGCCCAACTTTCTCAGTCCAGTTCACTGCAGAGATGAGAATACTGTTCCACCTAAACCCTGACAAGATGAATACATTCATTTTGACCTGACCCATTTCCCACTGACTGGGCTCAGCTCTTGTTCCAGTGCCTTGTTTTTATAAAGATCCCAGATGAAATCTCCATGACCTATGCCAGATGGCTTTTAAGATGGACATTCATATTAGATCAGATGCCCCAGGGTTCTTAGCATCTGATCTTGCTTATCCCAACAGTGTTCAAATTTATACCTAATCTCCGCTGGGCTCCCTTCACACCAACACCTACCCCAACATTTTCATTTCCTTTATCTTCTTACTAATTTCTTCTGCCTCTAGGTTTAGCCCACCAAATGACTGGTACCATGCTAAGATATCCAAATCCACAAAGAAGTGTTCTTTGTGTCCCAACATAGACAAAAAGGAGAAGTGGACAATAATAGCATTCTGTTGTTTTGTTGGTATATACTAAATAAAACAAAATGATCTGACCCTTTAGGACATTTTGTTTGGATATTAGATCAGAAAAGATTGCTTTCTGCCTCCTTTCATATTATAGGCATTTTGATCATGTTAATAACCATTTAGTAAACACTCTAAGTAGTCTGTACTGGTACAAGCCCCACAGATATTAAAGGCATAAAATGTCCAAAGAGCAATCTAAAGCAGAGAGGCTGGCTAAATTATAAGAGTGTCTCAAAAGATGTACCTTCAATCAAGACGTTACTCACAATTCCAGTAACGCATGCCAAAAGAAGAATTTTTCATGTTAGAGATTGGATCCAAATAATTTGTTTGACATCACCTAACAACTTAGAAAACAAACAAACCATTGCATCCCTGCTAGTGTTTCCTGGATGCTGAATGCAATCAATGTAAGTGATTGCTCTTTAAATGATAATGCCAGCACTTCCTCCAAATAACATGATGGTTTTCGGCTATCCGCTTCCATCTTGGTTTGGATGTCTTGCTAAAATAGACATAGTGTTTACACATTTTCACTGCAGGATCATTAGCAACTTCCCTTTGGAGACAAATATTTTTAAATGTGATTTCATCATAGGAGAATCTTCAATATAAAGTTTATGCACAAAGAATAAAAGGACTAAATACATTTATTCTCATTGTAAAAGAATATTTAAAGAAAGCTTTCTATAAATTGGTTTCATGATCAAATTTCTTATTGAAGTTCAAAATATCTGTCTTAATACATTTTGATAACTTACTATTTTAACTATAATTTATATGTTTTAAATTTATTTAGATAAATTGCTTCGCTGTGGCTAAGTATTAATACACTTATATTTCCAGGGAAAACATTCAAAAGCTTATTAAGTTTAAATAGTATATAACAACAGTGTAAATGGATGTTTGTCCTGTTATAAATCTGAATTTACAGACTTTAAAAATAAGAATTCTTTTGTTCTATTTAGTTTTGAAACTAATTTTAAATTTGTCTGGGCTGTCATGATCAAAAGTAACCTTTTCAAAATATGATGTATGGTTCAATACCTGTATCTAAAACCAAAAAGAGTCTCTTATTGATCTATTGATTTCTGAGGGCAATTATGGTGGTTTCAGACGTTAAAATTGCTATTAACTACGATATTGTTTGGGCAGTGGCAAAGCCATGCTATTAGTTAATGTTCAGACCATTATTGATCGGCTTTTTCAACAATAAATATAAACTTACTAGACTCCAGTGTTCAACTATTTCTTTTCTATTATAGCACTAGCAAAAAGAGACACTCAAACCATGTGTTTTACAACCAACGCCATATCTGAAGCAAAATTAATTACTGGTTTTTTTTTATGTCCAAAGAGCACTCTATATGTGCCTCTTGCCTATTTGTCATGGAATAAATAATTTCAAACAAATAAATTTACAATGAAAAAATTTCAACCAGCAAAAACAAGTCTACAGAGGCATGTTCAATAAAATTTCATGGATGACTGAAATGTTCTAGAATAGTGCTGTCTAATATAGGGGCACCTGGGTGACTCAGTTGGTTGGGCATCCAACTTCATGATCTCACAGCTCATAAGTTCAAGCCCCACAGGGCTCTCACTCTTACAGCAGAGCCTGCTTTGGATCCTTTGTCTCCCTCTTTATCTGCCCCTCCTTGCTCATTCTTTCTCTCTTTTCTCAAAAATAAATTAAAATGAAAAAAAATATTTTTTTTAATATAGGAACCACTAACCTTATGTGATTATTACACACTTGATATGTGGTTACTGCCATGGAATTTTAAATTTTATTCAGTTTTAAAGAAGTAAACTGAAATATAAAGATACATCTAGTTAGTGGCTACTGTATTGGACAGTACATTTCTAGAGGTTCTTTAAGGAATAAACTTTGGCAATCTTTCAAAAGTGTAGATAATTTTCCTTCCAAATGTTATAAGTCAGAAGTACAAAGTGGGAATTCAACCAAAGGTCACTCTACAGCTATGAGACATGTGTCATAGTCAATTTTTTATCGATAAAGATAAAAAAATACCAAATTGCTAAATAAAGAGAAGATATTCAATAACCACATCTAAAGGCCCTGCAGTGGATGTCATTCACTCTCACAATTAATTCCTGAGCTAGGCAGCAAAAATCACTTGAAGTAGAAGCAAAAATTAATTACTGAACTCCAGAGCAAAAGTCAACTTAAGTAGACAGATGGAATACCCCCTCAAAAAAAAGAAAATTAAATGCAAAGAGAGTGATGGCCAAAAGAACTGGCTACTAGAAAGCAGTTACTATTATCAGCACTTATTCATCTTGAAACCTTCAGGTTTCAAGCATGAATTTCCAGAATTCATGGCCGGGGCGCCATTGATTGCTTTTAATCCGACTTACTTTCCTCTAGTTTAAGTAATCTATTCATTCAATAGTTATTGAATATCACCCACATCCTGTTTAGTGTTCTAGGTACTGAGATCTAGGTCTGAACAAACGCAGACCAAAATATCTGCCTCCCAAAGCTTAGAGTAGGGAGGGGGATGCAGAAAATGAACATATGCTTGTGAATGTCAAGTGCTATGGAACAAAATAAAGCAAGAATAGAACTAAGAATGTGTGTGTGTGTGTGTGTGTGTGTGTGTGTGTGTGTGTGTGTGTAGGATCAAAAGGAGCAAGCCATGTGAATATGTGGAGGAAGAACATGTCATGTAGAGGTAAGTAAAAGGGTGAGATATGCAAGTCTCTGAAAAGGAAGCATGCCTAGTTTTGAGGCAAAGCAAGGAAACTGTAGGTGCAACAGAATGCAATAGGAGAACAGTAGGAAGCAGATCAGAGACATAATAGGGGCAAGATAGTGTGGACTTTGAAGGCTACATCACAGACTAGCCTTTGCTCTGCCTAATATGGGAAAACCTGAAGTAACTTGACTTCTGATAGTTGGGTCAAGAGCAAAAACAAAGAGATCCAGTTTGGGAGACTTTACAGTAGCCCAGGTAAGACATGGTAGCTTGAACCAAGGTGGTACCTACAGAGGTTGTGAGAAATGATCAATTTCTAGATACGGTTTTTAACAGAACTAAGGCACAAGATGTACTGGGTGGATCTACTATAGATTCAAGGAATAGAAGTCAAGATTTTTAACCTGAACAACTGAATGGAAGGAGTGTATTTACTGAGATGGAGGCAACTGGAAAGTGGTGCTCTGGGAAGGGAATATTAGGAACCAAATTTTGAATTTGTTTGATTTGAGAGATTTCTTAGATAACTGTGTGTAGTCATTGATTCTACAAATTCTAGAGTTCAGGGGCAGCTGGTGACTCAGTCAGTTCAGCATCTAACTCTTGATTTTGGCTCAGGTCATCGTCTCATGGTTTATGAGATCAAGCCCCAAATGGGGTTCTGCACTGACAGCATGGAGCCTGCTTGAGATTCTCTCTCTTTCCCTCTCTCTCTCTGCCCCTCCCTGACTTGTGCTGGCTCTCTCTCTCTCTCTCTCTCTCAAAAATAAATAAACTTAAAAAAAATTCTAGAGTTCAAAAAAGAGGTTTGAACTACCAACATAAATTTCAGAGCCATCAACATCTAAACTCTACATGGAACCCAGATATTAGGGGGGACCACTAGAAACAGAGGGATACAAATGGGCTTAAAGGTGTAGATTTGCCCATGATTAAAGTGAGGTGAAAGATATTTCCTGGAAAAGCCTACTTCTCAGGGAAGAGAAAAGGGAAACTAATGTTGTTTAATGGCACCTGAGAATATCACAGCACAACAGGTAAGGACCACAGGATGACCATTAATTCCTTGAAGAAGAAAGACATTGTGTAATGTTCAAAATACAGGTTCATCACAGAAAATGTGAAATACATTTTAGAAAGTGTTCCACTGTAAAAGTGTGCATATAAACATTTTATTAATGAAAACTGTAATTTTCAGTAACTTTAAAGATCTATTCTGGGATGTCCACCTTTGCCATTCCAAAAACTGAGATGTTACCACTATATCCACCTGAAATACATGGGTGGGACAGTTAAACTATAATGTTATATCATAGATTTGCAAGTTGCTAAAAGACAGATTTTAATAAAAGTTCTCATCGCAAGAAAAAATTTGTAACTGTGAGGTGATGAATGTTAAAAAAAATTATTGTGGCAATCATGTTGCTATATGCATATATTAAATCATGTGTGTACACCTCAAATTAACACATGTCATATCTCAGTAAAACTGGGTGGGGGGTAACTATTAGGACAGCAAACTTGTTCCTTGTCCTTTATTCTATTCCATTCTCCATATGCTTATTGAGCCTCTGGAATTACACAGTACTAATAGACTCTGCATCTACTATTTCATCCTATCATCTGTAGCCTGAAAAATTTATTCTTTTTGAAGTTAATTTAAAAAATAAAAGTCCAGGGGCGCCTGGGTGGCGCAGTCGGTTAAGCGTCCGACTTCAGCCAGGTCACGATCTCGCGGTCCGTGAGTTCGAGCCCCGCGTCAGGCTCTGGGCTGATGGCTCGGAGCCTGGAGCCTGTTTCCGATTCTGTGTCTCCCTCTCTCTCTGCCCCTCCCCCGTTCATGCTCTGTCTCTGTCTGTCCCAGGAATGAATAAACGTTTAAATAAATAAATAAATAAATAAATAAATAAATAAATAAAAATAAAAAAAATAAAAGTCCATGGGATGCCTGGGTGGCACAGTCAGTTAAGTATCTGCCTCTTGGTTTTGGCTCAAGTCATGATCTCAAGGTCATGGGATTGAGCCCCACAATGGGCTCTGTGCTGACAGCTGCAGAACCTGCTTGGAATTCTCTCTCTCCTTCTCCCTCTGCCCCTCCCCTGTTCACTCTCTCTCTCTCTCCAAAAATAAGTAAAAAACTTAAAGAAAAAGAAAGAAGAAAAAGTCCAAATGATACCTATTAAGTAAACTAAACCCTTTCTAGAAAATTTAAGTCTCACTTAAACAAAGCAATCAGTGATCTTCTGTGAAAACATAAACAGGGGGTGACCAGGTTGTTTTCTTTATAGAAGTGAGTCTCATTATGACCACAGAAAAATAGTTTCCAAGAATTGCTTTGTTTGCACCCACAAGTGAAGGAAGGTAAGGAAAATAATAGTTCTATATATTTTATTAAAAGGAAATGCCATCTGTGTTATTATATAAAGCAGTCCAAATTCCAGTGTTTTGTGCTTTGAAATTCACTCAGGGATGCTGAGTATGTTTCCAGGTACAGTGTCTCAGGTGGAAATAAGAAACTATAGTGGGAAGAATGGCCTGTTTTATCTTAAAAATAAACTAAATGTCATAATGGTTTATCTGACATTTAATGTAGTTGCAATATGTTTGTGAAAGTATGAGTATTATTACCATCATATATTTTCCTATTCTCTGGATAACTGTAGTACTCATTTTAAAACAATCTTATAGGACCATGGTATGATTTCAAGTCAAGCATCCATAGTGATATCTTAACAGTTTTTGGTAAGATGACAGATTTTATGAATCTCTTTTCCATTTCAATAGTTATATTTTTTAAGTACACAGAATCTTAAATGGTAAACTACAGAGATGCCTTGAGATTTTTATTCTAAAGTTTTAAAAATTAATTTCTTACAAAACATAAAATAGAAGCAGAGTTTCATTTTTTCAGCAAGATGATAGATTTCTAAAAATTTTTTTTCGTCACTGACTTCTTCCTGATCTGTCACTTTTAAGAATATTAAAAACATGTAATAGTAGACTTTAATTTGTTCCTTTTAGTTGCAATATGCTTGTTGAGTCCATTTCTCAAAAACCATAGCAGGTTTGGGGTAAAAATTGGACGTTAAACAACATCATGATATGTTATTTTGATATGCAAATAGAATCTAAGATTTGTGTCAGTTGTCTTCAAGATGGTATCATTCCATGAGAGACTCTATGAAGAATGGAGTGCACAATTAATATTTCGTAAGTATCAATCACAGTCATACCTTTGCTTAACTTTGCTATGGATCAAGCTATCCAGATTGTCTTAGGTACTAGGTGGTCTTCCTTGTAACTAAAATTATATCAACTTAGTGACTGAGATTCTTAGTGGCTGAGCAAAGCAGAGTAATACATGCTTTTTTTTTCTTCCAACTTTTTATGAAATTTGAAGTTAGTTAACACATAGTGTAGTATTGGTTTCAGGATTAGGATTAAGTAATTCATCACTCACATATAACACCCAGTGCTCATCACAAGTGCCCTCCTTAATTCCCATCACCCATTTAGCCCATTACCCCACCCAACAACCCTCCAGCTACCCTCAGTTTGTTCTCTATAATTAATAGTTCTTAAGGTTTGTATCCCTCTGTTTTTGTCATATTTTAGTTTTCCTTCCCTTCCCCTGTGTTCATATTGTTTCTTAAATTCCTCATATGAGTGAAATCATACATTATTGGTCTTTCTTTTTCTGACTTATTTCACTAAGCATAATACACTCATGATACACTTGCAAATGGCAAGATTTCATTTTTTTGATGGCTGAGTAATAGTCCATTATGTGGTGTGTGTGTGTGTGTGTGTGTGTGTGTGTGTGTGTGTGTGTGTATCTTCTTTATCCACTCATCGGTCAGTGGACATTTGGGCTCTTTCCATAATTTGGCTATTGTTGATAATGCTGCTATAAACATTGGGGTGCATGTGCCCCTTTGAATCAGTATTTTTGTATCCTTTAGATAAATACCTAGTAATGCAATTGCTGGGTCATAGGGTAGTTCTATTTTTAACTTTTTGAGGAACCTCCATCTGTGTTCTGGAGTGGCTGCACCAGTTTGAATTCCCAGAGTATAAGAGGGTTCTCCTTTCTCCACATCCTCACCAACATCTGTTGTTTCCTGGGTTGCTAATTTTAGCCATTTTGACAAGTGTGAGTTGGTATCTCGTGGTTTTTATTTGTATCTGTCTGATGATGAGTGATGTTGAGCATTTTTTTCACGTGTTTGTTAGCCAGTTGTATGTCTTCTTTGGAGAAATGTCTTTTCATGTCTTCTGCCCATTTCTTAATTGCATTATTTATTTTGGGGTGTTGAGTTTGATAAGTTCTCTATAGATTTTGGGTACTGGCCTTTTATCGATATGTCATTTGCAAATATCTTCTCTCATGCTGTCAGTTGCCTTTAGTTTTGTTGTTTCCTTTGCTGTGAAGAAGCTTTTTATCTTGATGAATTTCCAATAGTTCATTTTTGCTTTTGTTTCCCTTGCTTCCGGAGATGTTTCTAGTAAGAAGTTGATCCAACCGAAGTCAAAAAGGTTGCTCTCTGTGTTCTCCTACAGGATTCTGATGGTTTCCTTCCTAACATTTATGTCTTTCATCCATTTTGAATTTATTTTTTGTATGGTATAAGAAAGTAGCCCAGCCCCATTCTTCTGCACGTTGATGTCCAGTTTTCCCAACACTATTTATTGAAGAGACAATCTTCTTGTTTTCCATTGGATATTCTTTCCTGCTTTGTTGAAGATTAGTTGACCATATAGTTGTGGTTCCATGTCTGGGTTCTCTATTCTATTCCATTTATCTATGGAACTATGTGTTAGTATCATACTGTCTTGATGATTAAAGCTTTGTAATACAACTTGACGGAGCTTATCAATTTTGTTAGTTCTTTTTAAAGAAGCAGCTCCCAGTTTCATTGATCTGTTCTGGGTTTTTGTTTGTTTGTTTGGTGTCTATATCATTTATTTCTGCCCTAATCTTCATTATTTCCCTTCTTCTGCTGTTTTTAGGCTTTATTTGCTGTTCTTTTTCCAGCTCCTTTAGCCGTAAGGTTAGGTTGTGTATTTGAGATTTTCTTGCTTCTTGAGGAAGCCCTGTGTTGCTATGTACTTCCCTATTAATAATAGCCTTTGATGCATGTCAAAGGTTTTGGATTGTCATATTTTCATTTTCATTTACTTCCATGTATTACTTCCATGTATTTTTTTATTTCTTCAATTTCCTGGTTAACCCATTCATTCTTTAGTAGGATGTTATTTAACTTTATGTATTTGTGGTCTTTCCAAATTTTTTCCTGTGGTTGACTTCAAGTTTCATAGCATTGTATACATGATATGATCTCAATCTTTTTGTCCTCATTGAGGCCTGATTTGTGACTCAGTATGTGATCTATTCTGGAGACTGTTCCATGTGCACTTGAAAAGAAGTGTATTCTGCTGATTTAGGATGAAATGCCTTGAATACATTTGTTAAGCCCATCTGGTCCAGTGTGTCATTCAAAGCCATTGTTACCTTATCGATCTAGTTAGATATTTTGCCATTGCTCTAAGTGAGGTGCTAAAGTCCCCTACTATTATTGTATTATTGTCAATGAGTTCCCTTTTTTAAACTTTTTTTTAGCATTTATTTTGAGAGACAGAGACAGAGACAGAGTGTGAGCAGGGGAGGGGCAGAGAGAGAGGGAGACACAAAATCTGAAGCAGGCTCCAGGCTCTGAGCTGTCAGCACAGAACCCCATGCGGGGCTCAAACCCATGAACCACAAGATCATGACCCAGGCCGAAGTCAGACGCTTTACCAACTGAGCCACCCAGGAGCCCCAATCAATGAGTTTCTTTAAGCATGTTATTAATTAACTTATATCTTTGGCTGCTCCAAATTTGGAGGCATAAATATTTACACCTTCTTGTGGGATAGACCCCTCTATTATGATATAGTGCCCTTCTTCATCTCTTGTTACAGTCTTTCATTTAAAATCTAGTTTGTCTGATATAAGTATGGCTACTCCAGCTTTCGTTTGATGTCCATTAGAATGATAAATAGTTCTGCATCCCCTCACTTCCATTCTGGAGGTGTCTTTGGGCCTAAAATGAATCTCTTGTAAGCAGCATATCAATGGATCCTTTTTTATCCATTCTGATGCCCTTTGTCTTTTGATTACTCCATTTACATTCACAGTAATTATTGATAGATACGAAGTTAGTGCCATTGTATTCTCATTTTGGCATGGCTTTTCACTATTATTCTCAAACTAGAATGTATATATTCCCTCCTAGTGCAACCCGGAGATCCCTATACCACGCTATCCACTCCTGGGCCTCCATTCTCTTCCCTAGGAGCACTGCTATGCTGGCCTGGCTCAACTCCAGCAAATGGCTGAGACTTCTAAAACCTCAGAATTTGAGCTCCACTACTTATAAAAACTTGCGATAGTTAGTTCCTCTTGATTCCCCAGTCAATGGTTTTGGGGAAGTGTTTTTCTTGCACAAACCTGATCCACTGCTGTTTCTCTCCCTCTCTCATTCTCAAAAAGATCTCTCTCCACTCCCCAGCTCTGCAGCTTTTCTCTCCCCCAATTCATGTCTCTGCTCCTTGCACTGCCATGTTCTATCCCTCTAATTGTGCAGATTGTTCTCCTAATCCTCAGATTGGTTTCCTAGGTGTTCAAAATGATTTGATGTTCACCTAGCTGTGTTCAAGGGATGAGGCAAGCCCAGGGTCCCCCTACTCCTCTGCCATCTTAACTGCCTTCTACATGATTTTGATTAATATAAAATTTGTTATGCACTATTTTCTAAAATACTATTTAGTTGGTGATCAAAAGCTTCCAAAATATGTGGTAGATGAAAGAAAGTAATCTAAAAAGACCATTAAATGAAAAACTTGGGAATGGCAGAATTTTAAGAAGCCAAATTAAAGACTTTTACTTAATATAATTGAAAGTCCTTTATAAATTCACTTACAACAAGGAAATGGAATGTGCAGCTAGAAACAAAACTTGAAATTATAAACCATAATGATGTTTTCCATGTTAATTTAAACGCAACTTGGAAGAGTGTTTGAAATTTTAAGCAAACAGTATGCCTACTTTTTATGCATGCATACATTTTTACTTGTACATTTTTTGGCAATCACTTTAGAATATGGCAGAACTTCCATCCAAAATTTGATTGAAAAGAAGGATAATTCAGCTCTCTCCTTCATGTGTCAAAAGCCACTAGATATTCAAATGGCTCTTAAAGATTTTGCTTCAATCTCAGCTTTCCCTCATGATCCCAAAAATTACATCTGAGCCAGGATTCTCTTAGATTGAATCAAAAACAAAGTTCTTTGTAACCAAAAGATCACTAAATAATATAAATTAATAATCTTGGTAGTTTTAAAACTAATTTCATTTGCAAGTCTAAAACTCACTGAATTAGAACTCTGAATTTCATTTAATGACCGGATTAATCTTTACCATTTAAAATATTATTTTTGATTTATATCAGATGCTGTTCTCTAACAATGACTTTTCAAGATGAACTTTCCTTTTAAATTATTCAACTTAATCACTGACATTGAATGATAACCTAGCTTTGGAAGATGTGTAGACATATGCAGAATATTTACCACCTATGTTAAATAGTACAGGATGTTATACTTTCAAGGACTAAGAAGAATGAAGATGAAAGTCTGATCTCGCTTTGTTGAAAACCAAATATCTTTTCTATTAGCATCAGTCATTCAGTTACAAGTGAGATTTATATAAAACTACTAAGAAATATAAAGCATTCAATTAAGGACCAATTCTATGTGGTTACATGCTTTCTATTTTTCATTTACATTATCAGTGAATCAACTTAAAATGTATTAAATAAACTATTTCAGAATCTAACTAATTTTCTATTTTCTCAGAAATTGTTAGAATGAAAATATAACTTTCTAACAAAGGAAGTTATCATAGCAGCTGTACGAACTTTAATAAAAATTGTTTACAAAATATAAACTTCATCAAAATGTGCTTCTGCCTTTCTCTGGTATATAAGTGAAGAGTCACAACATATAATTGAAAAAGGAATTAAAAAAACCCACCCCTAAATGAAAAATTGGGGAATGGGCACAATCTCTAAAATTCAAATGATTCTCTGCATTTAAAGGATGGAGCTCTTAGAATACATATGAATTTAGTCGATTTATGTCAGTTGTTCACTGTCAGACTGGAAATGGTTCCTGTCCTCGTTTAGTCTGTCAAGGAAAGAAAGTACTTTTCAAGACAAGTATCGGTGAAATGCTTGGTTGTTCATTTCCTTAGTCAAGGAAGTTCGCCAAATCAGTATATCTTCTGGCCTATCAAATTAGCACCAAATTAATAGGCAAATTACCCTTTTGGGAACTGGGTTCAAATGTGATAAGGCTAAATTTGTATTACCTTTTTCAAATCAAAGAGCTTGTACCAGAAGAGTTTATTAAAATAAAAATTTATATGAACATTAAACAGTTTCCTGTTTATTAAATCTAAGTATTGTAATTTTTAAGCAGTAACATACTTATAGTAGTGAAATAAAGAATGATTACCAGGGTGCCCGAATGGCTCAGTTGGTTAAGCATCCAACTTCACCTCAGGTCATGATCTCATGGTTCATAATTTCGAGTCCCACATCAAACTCTCTATGTGGACAGCTCAGAGGCTGGAGCCCACATCAGATTCTATGTCTCCCTCTCTCTCTGCCCTCCCCAACTTATGCCCTGTCTCTCTCTTTCTCTCAAAAATAAATAAACATTAATTGATTTTTTTAAAGGAACGATTACCAATGACAAAGTGATCAGTGACCTTATTTTAAGGTCTAAACAACTTCATTAAACTGATAGCCTGCTTCTTTATATCATTGTGTTACTGGTAATGAAATATTAATAAGATATTTTCCAGATATTAAAAATGCTCTGTATCTGTTTCTAGGGGCTACCATAAGAAATTACTATATACTTAGTAACTTTAGAAATTTATTCTCTTACTGTTCTTGAAACTATAAGTCCTACAAGTCCGAAATCAAAGTGTTGACAGAGCAATGCTCTCTCTGAAGAGTCTAGAGAATTCTTCCTCGCTTCTTCCTAGCTTCTGGTGGCTCCGAGCTTCATCACTCTAAGCCCTGCCCCTGTCTCCACACAGCCTTCTCCCTTTCTCTGTGTGTGTGTGTCCTCTCCCCTTCTTATAAGAACTAATTAAATCCTTAACTAATTAAATCTACAGAGACACTATTTTCAAATGAGATCACATTCGCAGGTACTGGGAGTTAGGATTTGAACATATGGGTTGGGGAGGGTGGAAACGCAAAATTCAATGGGCTACAGTCTCTAATTAAGTAATTAGAATAAAAAACTGAACTGATTCAATCCCTATTCTAAGAATTGTTAAGATTTTTCTAAATGTATCAAATGTCTAAAATACATGTGAAATGAGATGGATGAGAATATAAAGAGGAAAATTAGTTATCTTTGTTTATAATTACTTTTATGTTCATTTTATTCTCTCTGAAACTATATTTCTAGTAGGATAAAAAGAAGAAAAAGTATCTGACTTAGCGCATTCCTTGTGAAAGAAACAAAATGAATGAATGGAAATATTCTGCGCTAAGATTATTACCTTAGTGTAAACAGCTTACTTGGAAGTTCGATTTGAGAGATTATTGAATTCATTTATATTCTTAATTTTACACATATTTTCAATGTAATTCTTTAGATATAATTGTATCTACCTTTTTTGTTGTTATTTGAGTCAATAGATTTTATTGCCTTAATGGTATTATGACTATATAAATTGAAAATATTTTTTTTTAATACCCTGAGAGTCAACATAAAGCCAAAATCTCCAGTGGTTAAAATCCAAAATGCTGGCAAGGATGCAGAGCAAGAGGAACACCCATTCATTGCTTGTGGAAATGCAACATGGCACAGAGGCTTTGCAAGACAGTTGGACAGTTTCTTACAAAAGTAAACGTAGTTGTACCAGAAGATCCAGCAATTCTGCTCCTACATATTTATCTAAAGGAGTTGAAGATTTACATCCGCACAAAAAATCTGCACATGAATGATTCTAGCAGCTTTATTAATAATTGCTTAAAACTGGAAGTAACCAGGATGTCCCTCAAACAGTAAAGTGATAAACTGTGGTGCATCCAGACAACAGAGCATTATTCAACAATAAAAAGAACAGAGGTATCCAGCCACAAAAACGTATGGAGGAAACTTAAAAGGAGATGGCTAAATGAAAGAAGCCAACCTGAAAAGGCTACATACTGTATGATTCCAAACATACTGCATTACAAAGTCAAACTATATTGACAGTAAAAGAAAATTGACAGTAAAAGAAAAACTTGACAGTAAGAGAAAAAAAAATACATGATTTCCAGAGGTTCAGGGTAGGAAAAGATAGATGAGTAAGTAAAGGACAGGGGATTTTTAAGGCAATAAAAGTACGCTCTATGATACTGTAATGGTGAATACATGACATCATACACTCGTCAAAAAACAGAACTGCACGATACAGAGTGAACCCTAATGTAAACAATGGCATTTAGTTAAAAATATATCAATATTGGTTTATCAATTGTAACAAATGTATTACAATAATGATAGACGTTAGTAGGGGAGGCTGTGGGGAAAGAGGATAAATGGGAAGGAAATTCTCTGTAGTCAATTTTCTGCATATCTAAAATTGTTGTAAAAATTAAAATCTATTATTAAAGTTGTGCTTCTTTTTATCCTAAATCAAGTTTGATTGAAACAATGCAGCACTCGTGAGTCATCTGGGATTACCCTCCTGACCTGATGCCTGATTTATGAGCAATCATTCTATTTTCCTCTTTTCCATATTTTCTGGAGCTCTGCTACAATGATATCTAAAAGCCAGCAAATAAATCAAATCTGTTACTTGAGAATGAAATCTCTGAATATAAACTTATTAAGATTTTAAGTTTTCTATCCTACAGGAAATTACTTAATTTAATTCCTTGGCCTGTGAGATCTCTCTCAATATCTTTAAAATGATATTAGACAGCAGCAGAAATTTTCCTTTTTAAAAAAAAAATGCCATTCTATTAATTTTATAATATTTTATCTTCCAAGAACAATTGTACATGTTAAATGAGAGCATCGATACTCTAACATGTGCTTATTTTTTTATTTCCTCTCTTTTGATTCCAGAGTTGTCCAATTTCATAGAATGTACTTTTTCCCTTTTGGTTATGTTATTACTGCAATTTTTTTTGGTTGGTGATCTCCATATTTGTGTAGTAATACAGGACATTAATATTGAGAGCACATCTTGGATTCACCCAGAAAAATATTAGTTTCTTTCCTGAAGAATATATTTTGTTTATCCTGACACAATGTTACCACAAACACCACCAAAATTTTTAAAGTGCATATCATTGAGAAACCCTACTCTTTGGGGGTTTGGAGATTTTGTTTTATATGAAAATACATTTTGCTAAACAATGTCAAATCATATGGACTAAATTTATTATGGTTTCAGGTGAAGTTATATTATTTATTTTAAATTACTAAATGCTGTTTTTTAAACATCTTATAGCAATAGAAGTTTATAAATTATGTTAGGATTTGAGATGTAAAGCAAGAAATAATACAGATAGTTGATTAAATAGCCTATTTTAACCTTGTTGATCTTCTATGACATGAAGCATATCTTACTGATTTCCCATTACTGTAAGATTAATAGAATGTAAAGTCTCTACAAACTATTATATCTACCTAGGGAATAGTGGAGTTCTTTGTATAATGTACTGCATAGCATCTAACTGAAAAACCTAATTAAGTAGAACTGAGGATGCTAAAGGAACCTACGTGCTTTCAATTGTCTGTTATTTGCTGACCAGTAGATAACTTTCAGCTTGCTATTTTCAAATAAATAATAAAGTCCACTAATAACAATGGCTTTTCATTAACTAAGTGCCCTGTGATCATCAACTCAACTGTAGATCTCTCTCCTTAATGGTGACCCAAAGTGCTTAGGTAAGTTTAAACTACCATGAAATATTTATTTGGTTGCATTTGCAAATAATATGCTCATGTGAATACTTGTGAGACAAAGCTTCCCTTTCAGCTCTTACCTTTGTTTTTTTCCCCTCCTGTTTGAAGGCCCTTCACTGAGGGACCCAGTTACTCCCTTATGTTGTCTTGAACTATCCATCTTCAAGATTAAAAATGAACTTTAGGGGAGCTGAATTTGGATTCCTTTTGCTCGTCCATAGGTTCAAAGATCTCTCCATCACATGGTCTCACTTTGTCTCTAATACAGTTTTAGTATACATGAGAAAGTAAACTTCCCAAGGACGTGTCTTTGCTAGCCTTAAGTGACTCCTTGGGAACAGATAGTAGAAATAGCCAGTGTGTCATGGGACTAAAAATGTCTGCTCATGAGAGATGACCAAAGTTTCATTAATTAGATACAAACTACACTCAGTTCAGTACTGGCGTGTCAGAAACAAGAGTTTAAACAAAAATTAAGTTAAAAGCCTTTTAAAAATAATGCATAATGGAAAACAAAGAAACCACAAATAAGACCTCTGATAGGGGTTTTCCAACACTGCACATTTTAAACTTTGCAATAAGACAACATTGTTTCCAAATGTTCTTCCGAGAGAGGGGATGAGAGAGGGGATAGTATGCACAGGCAGGATACATGGAACCCTATGTATCCAGCTATGGTAGAGCCATAGTGCTCTAACCCACCTCTCACAGAAGAGTTCCAGTTTATTTTTAAACTGTGGATTATGGAAAATTGATGGCAATTTGCATCCTGGCAAAAAAATAACACTAAGAAGTTATCCTCAAATACCATTGAGTACCTATTATGATCCTTGGCAAAAGATACTGTGGTCGGAAAACATAAATTGGCCTGAACATAACTGCTCAGGAAGATGGTAATTTGTATAGTTACCAAAGGGGAGGTTGGTAGGGGGATGAGTTAAATAAACAATGGGGATTAAGGAGGGCACAGGCTATGATGAACACTGGGTGTTGCATGGAAGTATTGAGTAACTAAATTGTACGACTGAAACTAATATTACACTGTATGTTAACTGGAAAAATAAATAAACCTTTTTAAGAGGTTGGCAATTTGCTTTCCTTTAAAAAAATGTTTATTGTTTTGAGAGAGTGCAAGAACGGGAGGGGCAGAGAGAGGGGGACAGAGGATCCTAAGTGGGGTCTGCACCAAAAGGCTGACAGCAAGAGTCCAATGTGGGGCTGGGATTCACAAACCAGGAGATGAGATCATGACCTGAGCAGAAGTCAGACATTCAACTGAGTCACCCAGGTGCCCAGGTAATTTGTTTTCTAAACCTAGTGTGATTAAGTAAGTGCTGTGACAATTCTATGTCTTATTAACTCTGGTCTCTTTAGGAAGCATGTCAGAAAGTTTTCTTGTGTGTGTGTGTGTGAATGTGGAAGCCCCTGTGTAATTGAACCCACTCCAGGCAGACATAGCTACCATCGTGGCTATTGAAGAAGCCCAGCTTTCTCTCTATTGGCAACATCTCTAGTTGAGACTCAGAGGAAAGACACTGCAAAGTACTTTGGACTTTTCACTCACAAAAGAAAGAGAATTCAACTTTGGACTTCTGCCCTTTGGTCCCTGGGCTTTAACTCGCAAAAGGAATTAACTGGATATTAATTTTCTCCATGAAATTAATGAGTAGACTTATATTCAAATTTGTTATATTCCTGTGTTGCTAGCATTACTGGATAAGAAGAATTTTTCTTGAAACTTCTTTATGCTATAATTTGATTCGGATAAAGAACCTCTGATGCAACAAAAGTTTTAGATGAGAAATTGAAGAATGAAGGCTCAGTGTTGGTTGCACGGGACAGTGGAGTGAATTTCAATACTGTCCTATTCTGATCCATCTTAGAACCCTTTGTTCCCAGAAATATACCAAAAGTAGGCATGGCTGGAATCAGGGGAGTGGCCTCAGGATGGCGGCAGCTGGAGATGGAGATTCAGCTGATCTGGTCTACTGAGGGGTAAATCCACCCAGGATGGACAAGGCAATTCTGGCACTGAGGATCTACCATGTCTGGATAATAACCACCTATCCATATGATCTCCTCTAGGAAAAGGGCGTTTGAGGGGGGGGGATGCTAACTTTTTGGAAAATTTAACGATACAGAAATTTGGCAACTATTAAAAGAAAATGATTGTTTCCTCCCACACAGAAGTATCAGAATGTAATATCTGGTCTCTCTCCACACTCTTTACTCACTCTGACCACAAGGAGATGCAGTGACTTTTCTAATTGGTAAATGTGATGATAATATCACTCTCCCTTTTTCTTTTAGGAGCTGCCTTGCCTGCAGGATGAAGGCTTCCTCCTGTGCTCCTAGGATAGCAGAATTTGGCTTTCATGGTGGGAGCCTTCTTCTGGTCCTGTTACCATAACTGAACAGGTACATCTATATAATTCTAAGTTTCATTTGCCAGGTCCATTTGGCTCTCACACTAAGCTGCATACTATATCTTAAACTTTAATAGCAATAAAGTTGATATTTCTGCTTTATGTTTTCCTTACACTTTGATGCATTATTTTTCTGAACCTAGTGAGGTAGAAAAAAGATGCAATTTGTCTGGTACCCTCAAAGACCCTAAGGAACACTGTGATCAATCTAACATCTTGAAATATATCTAGTCATAGTTGTATGTTAATTGGAGTAGTTAGAAATTTATTCACCCACAATGCATGAGTAACAGTGACCAACACCACACAAAGTGGTACACCAATAATGCACACTTCACAAATCATCCCCCTCAGTAATGTTTTCCTGAGAACTGTCTTTTAGGCTTTAACATTCAAATTTCACAGAATGTACATTTTTCCCCTAATACAGTGTTAATCAGTTGATGTCTACGTAGAAGTTTGTAACTATGCTCCCAAAACACAACAAAGTGATGTGTGGGAAAATTCCTCAATTAGAATCCAGATATAATTAAGATGACATCAGAATTATGTGTAGACATTTTTAAAAGAATTCTAAGTATCAAATAAGGCAGGTATATCTGAGATATTGCTGGAACTGAAGGGGACATAGATGCCTAATGGATGCTAGGTAGACATCCTTGAAAGTGACAGTCATATGATGAAGCTACTCCTAAAAACGGGCTCTTGTTTTAAGAAACGTAATCACCAGAAAAGGGGAAAATCCATTCTGCAATGTTTTCATTTTCAATCATTGACTCCCTACTTTAAAAGAATAGGAAAACTGGGGCACCTGCAAGGCTCACTTAGTTAAGCATGGGCTCTTGATCTAGGCTCAGGTCATGATCTCACGGTTGGTGACTCCGAGCCCCACATCGGGCTCTGTGCTGACAACGCAGAGCCTGCTTAGGATTCACACACACACACTCTCTCTCTCTCTCAGTCTAAATAAATAAATAAATAAATAAATAAATAAATAATAAATATACATATCTATTCTATTTCCTATTATATACAGGAAAACTTTCATAGTAAGAAAATCTACAGCATCACCCCTCAAGAAGTGCTTAAAAAATCAGATTAATTTCAGGGTGCCTGGGTGGCTCAGTCGGTTAAGCCTCTGACTTTGGCTCAGGTCATGGTCTCCAGTTTGTGAGTTCGAGCTCTGCATCAGGCTCTGCTGACAGCTCAGAGCCTGGAGCCTGCTTCAAGTTCTGTGTCTCCCTCTCTCTCTGCCCCTCCCCTGATCTCTCTCTCTCTCTCTCTCTCTCTCTCTCTCTCTCTCTCTGTCTTAAAAACAAATAAGTATTTAAAAAAATTTTAATCTGATAATCTCTATCAGTTCTGCTTTTGATAGTTTGCTGATAATGTTCCTTTTTATCCCAACTCATCCACATCATCATGTTCTGCTCTTTCAAAAACGATAAAAACATCCTCAACCTGCCTCCCCAACTTGCTTTTTAACTTCATTCAAGCCTCAAGTTTCAGCTTCCCTTGGTAGGCAAACATTCATTTCATGAAACCTCCCAGATATTTTATTATACATTTTTGTCTACTTTTAAAGTAAGTTTACTTTATACTTAATTTACTTAATTATAAATATGTTTGTGATTTCATATACAAACTGTCTACACGTTAATACGCCCAAAGCAATTTTTTATTAGTTTTTTATTTTTTTATTTTTTCTGGTAATGCTGAGCATCCATTTATTGGCTTTTTTTTTTAACATGAAATTTATTGTCAATTGGTTTCCATACAACACCCAGTGCTCATCCCAACAGGTGCCCTCCTCAATGCCCATCACCCACTTTCCCCTCCCTCCCACCCCCATCAACCCTCAGTTTATTCTCAGTTTTTAAGAGTCTCTTAGGGTTTGCCTCCTTCCCTCACTGTAACTTTTTTTTCCCCTTCCCCTCCCCCCCATGGTCTTCTGTTAAGTTTCTCAGGATCCACATAAAAGTAAAATCATATGGTATCTGTCCTTCTCTGTATGGCTTATTTCACTTAGCATAACACTCTCCAGTTCCATCCACGTTGCTACAAAAGGCCATATTTCATTCTTTCTCATTGTCAAGTAGTATTCCATTGTATATATAAACCACAACTTTTTTATCCATTCATCAATTGGTGGACATTTAGGCTCTTTCCATAATTTGGCTATTGTTGAAAGTGCTGCTATAAACATTGGGGTACAAGGACCCTAGGCATCAGCACTCCTGTATCCCTTGGGTAAATTCCTAGCAGTGCTATTCCTGGGTCACGGGGTAGATCTATTTTTAATTTTTAGAGGAACCTCCACACTGTTTTCCAGAGTGGCTGCACCAGTTTGCACTCCCACCAATGGTGCAAGAGGGTTCCTGTTTCTCCACAACCTCGCCAGCATCTATAGTCTTCTGATTTGTTCATTTTAGCCACTTTTACTGGTGTGAGGTGATATCTCAGTGTGGTTTGAGTTGTATTTCCCTGATGAGGAGTGATGTTGAGCATCTTTTCATGTGCCTGTTGGCCATCTGGATGTCTTCTTTAGAGAAGTGTCTATTCATGTTTTCTGCCCATTTCATCACTGGATTATTTGTCTTTCGGGTGTGGAGTTTGGTGAGTTCTTTATAGATTTTGAATACTAGCCCTTTGTCCGATATGTTATTTGCAAATATCTTTTCCCATTCCATCGGTTGCCTCTTAGTTTTGTTGATTGTTTCCCCAAAGCAATCTTTTAAATATTAATATCTGATGAGCAGAAAACAGTGATGTAAGCATTTCACATCTGAACACACACATAGATGGCCATACCATCTTTTTAAAGTTATGTGCTAGGAAATTTGTTTGGATTTTTGGGTTGATATATATTCTAGGTTTGCCCATTTAAAATAATAGGAACTAGAAATAAGCTTTTAGTTAGCACTTTCATCCAAAACATCAGATTTTCAGAAACATATTGCTGCTGTTAATTATAAGATGCTGTACCTTTTACAAAATGCTTCTCAAATCATATAATATTAATATATATGCATATACTATATATACACATTAAATATATATGTACAGATATATACATGTAAATATATATATATATATATATATATATATATATATACACACACACACATAAGAAATTAGTTTCTTATTTTAAGGAAGAAATATAGCATTATGCTTGTGTGCATGTGTATATGTATGTATATATACATGCACATATATGTATGCCTAAGCACATACATGTACATATACACACACACAAACACATATATGTATTCCTGAATTGACTTGCATACATAAGTTCTCACTTCCTTTCGGTTTCTAATATGATTGCTTTAGAATAGATTACAGGATTTAGACCAAAAAAAAAAAATTTATGATTACTGGTAAAATTGAATTATTGGTATAATTGAATTACTAGTAGGTGATGCGAGCAAGCTGCAGACTTTAACAATGGTATGTTTTCCATAACAATAGTATGTTTTATTTATTAAAAAAATTTTTTTTAATGTTTATTTATTTTTAAGAGAGAAAGACAGAACATGAGCAGGGGAAGGGCAGAGAGAGGGAGACACAGAATTGAAGCAGGCTCCAGGCTCTGAGCTGTCAGCACAGAGCCTGATGCAGGGCTCGAACCCACAAACTGCCAGATCATGACCTGAGCCAAAGTCGGATGCTTAAACAACTGAGCCACCCACGCGCCCCAACAATAGTATGTTTTAGATAGCAGGGATTTAATTATAAAATTCTATATGGAAAAAAAAGTGTAATCATTACTTTCATCTGATTATTAGAAAAATGATATTTTACCAAAAATGTATACTATAATACAAGATTATGTTCTGTTTCTAAATTTTAAAGGAAATTAACAAGTTTATAAAATTATTTAATACTAAAACTATAGAGAAATACATATGCCAAGAAGTATAAAATAAAAATTGGAATTAAGTATTAGGGAAAGTGAGTCATGTGTTATACACAAAGGAATTTTAGTGAAGAAAAATCTTGAGAATTTCTGAAACACTTGCTTTCTCTGGTCTCCATAATGCTACAATACTTTATGATTTTCCTTCTACCCTTCTGGATACTTTTAATCAGTCTCTCTTAAATCTCCTTCTGCTCATTCCCTAAACTCAGTGTTCTCATTAAGCCATTTTTCTTCTCATTTTTCATCCTCCCTGGCTACTTCCCCACTGTGAGGTCTTCAACTACCTTATATATTCTGATTACTCCAAACCTGGAAACTGTAGACATTCCAGTTTCTGAATATCAACCTACATATTCTACTCTTGATTAACACCTCTATTTACATTTCCAGTATGTCCAATAATTCCATGTTTCCTAAAAAGTCCTCATGCATTGTTTCGCTTAGAGAATATGCCATTTTCCACCTCGATACCCAACAAGAGTGAATTTACTCATGTCTCATCATAACTCACATAAATTCGATCACCAAGTATGTTGACATCAGACCTGTAACACCAGTTAAATCCATTCAATCCTCTCTCTATGATCCCTAATCTTGGGAAGACTGTCATCATCTTCCTCTACACTACAGCCATATAACTGGTTTAACAGCCTTCTTTCTTGCAGATCTTAAATACGCTATTCACGATTCATTGAGAATATTTTGAAAATATCGATCTATTAAGGCCAATCCCCTTAAAAATATTCAATAGTAACTAAAATCCCAATTCCAGACCTACCTTTCCAGACATACCTTCCACCACATGTCCTCTCGTATTCTGTTCAGCCATACTGCCAGTTGTCTACATATGCAAGTGTTCTTCTGCATCTACACTTTTGCACAAGATTATCAACACTGGAACTCTACTTCAACACCTCTACTTCTTCCTTCACTTGCCTTCTCCTACTAATCCTTTTACAGTGCCACTTAGATATCCTTTATTCACAAAACCTCTGACATCTAAACACCAAGCTAGGTGTTCCTTCTTATGTGCCCATAACACCTGGAACTTAGCCTTCTTTGCCTCCCACTTGGAAGTGTAATGGACTAAGGTTGGTGTGAAGCCTCTTAAGTACGAATACATCATTACTACAAGGATCTTATCTGTTATACTCCCAGTGTTTGGTGCAGGTCCTAAGACACAACAAGTGTTCAGACTATATTTCCTAAAACTATCCATGAAGACTAGGAGGAAAGTAATCTCATGATGGGGAACATTGACAGTGGAAGCTGACCTGAGGATCGACAATGATTATTTCAGTGTAGGGATATATGGAGATTGAAGCGGGATTGGACTTCCCAAAGGAACATTTTGATACACGTCCGGCAACGTAAACTTGAGCTTTGGATTACAGCCATAGGTTTTAGTGACATGAACGCTGGAGAGAATTAAAATGGCAAAAGCAAACTAGCTTCTTACTATAAAGAAAAAAACAATGACACACATCTTTGGGAGAAATAATGAAAGTGTTTCTTAGCATACAATCATCAGTACTAGAGTCTTGAATAAAAGTCGACATTTCATTTGGCCTTTTGCTAATATGGGGAGAGATTAGTTTTTGGCTTTGTTGCTTAGCTTCATAAATCAGCAGCTACAAAGAACTATTGTTTATTATTCTGAGGAAAAGTAAAGGCTGATATTAAAGTACAAAAAAATCCAAAGATATTCTGATTGATATAGAATTTAATATCTATTTTGATATAAAGGAATAGTTAATAGTATAGTTTACACTAAAATAATATCTAAAATTCTAGACAATGTTATGAATTCCGTTTAAGGAATCCTTGCTAAAACTGATGCAGTTAGCCACCAGGGAATGAAGAAATTACTAAGTAGGAGGAAAATATTTGTAATAATAGACGTCAAACCATGCTTTAATATGGTAAAATATTTAGTGTGCAGATATATAGACATTGCTTTTTTTATTTTAGTTTCAAACTGTGTTTTCAATAAATGGACAAAAATTGAGTGAAGATATTTATATTTCTCTAAACAACTCCACTTTCATAAATGAATTCATGTTGTTTTTGTGAATGCTTCTGCCTTCCCAAAAAATGTGTTCCTTCAATTATACGCAACAGTTACCACTCAGTTAATTATAACATATCAGTGCTGTAGGAAATACTTTTTTAAAAGTCTCCCATATCAATAAAAGAAGGAAAATATCCTAAGATTTTAAAATGCTAATAAAAGTTTCATGTTTAAAATTTTATACCAATATCTGTCTGAGATATAATTTGTAACAAACCATATGAGGGAATATAATTTTAGCTGATTTAAAAATCTCAGACACCGAGGATTAATATTAGGATAGGCATGATATTCTTGTTGTTACCATACAATTTTTTTTATTATCAAGTTTTATTATCAAGTTGAGATTAATGTATGAATATTTAGTAATTAAAGCTACTGATATCCTAAAATAGAGTTTACCACATATATTACAAAATATATATCTGCAGAGCTGAAAAAGGCCTTGAACATCATTCTGATTCAACACCCTCTTATTACACATGACAAAGTAAGGTGACAAGGATATAATTTGTAAAGGTCATATGAAATTTACCATGCTTAGAAGAATCACACAGATTTCTGACCTCCAACCTAGGTGGATGAGAGAGGATATACCAGTCACTACCTATATGCTTTTTTTTTTTTTTTAGTACAGTCATTAATAAAAAAGTTTATTTATCCTTTAAGTACTTTTCTGTACCGGGCACTACTGTTGGCTGCAGATATAGTGGTGAACAGAGATAATAGATAATATCCCTATTTTCATTGAGTTTGCCCTCTCTTGGGAAGAAACCAAAAGCAAATAAGTCGTATGTAAATCAGAATCCTATAATATTATGTAATTATATATGTTAGATACAATCCAATAGTGTATAATATAATAATAAATCAAATGAATATCAGTGCTAGGCAGAGAATTGAAATGGAGAGATATAATAAAAAATGGTTTGGTGAGTACTTTAAAATGGAGCTCAGGGAAAGTCTTTCTGATAGGCGAAATTTAAGGTAGGACTTAAGAGACAAAAAGCAGCAATCCATGAGAAGATCAGGGAGGAGATATTTCTAGGAAAATGAAACAGATAGTGCTAAGCTGGGTATGAACTTGGATTTTTCAGGGAACATAAAGGATGCCAAGGCTGTCTGAAGCCTGGAGACAATGGTCAGGGGAATCATAGGAGATAAAGTCATAGATGAGGGCAGGGGCTGATCATATGGGACTTCAGGGTAAGAAACCTATTTTATTTTAAATATGATGGGAAACCATTGAATAATCTTAATTTGAGGAGGAGATTGGAGGGCCCAAAAGTATAATCTGATTTGAGATTTGACAATGTTTCTGGTTTCTTTAATGAGAAGTATGGACAGGCAGAGGACAACAGTGAAAGCAGAGACTATTTCACAAACTATTTGAATAATCATGGTAAGACGTAGTGGTGGTTGGCATGGGGTGGTAGCAGTGGAGATGGACAGAAGTATGTGTGGATTCTGGATATCTTTTTGAGATAGGGTGGATTGGATCTCCTCTACTAAATGGCAGCAGGAGAATGAAGAGCTTTCCATTTGGAAATTGGGTGGATGGATGATGGTGCCATTTACCAAGAAGAAAACCTAAGTAGCAGCTTTTTAGAGTGAGGAAGAAAAGTTTTATCTGTAGGTCTGAATGTCAAATTCTCTTCTCATAAAACTAAGGAAGTTTAGGACCATTGTAAATTTTGACCACGAATTCACTAGCTGGAAGATAAACAAGGGTCTCATCAAATTTGCCATGTACTGATTACTACAAAATGTTTTCAGCAGCATAAATGTGCGCTGTCTAGATCAGCCTTTGTCAAAATGTTTATCCTGAAGCAACCTTGAAAAAACATTTCATACCTCAGGGAACCCTGATATAAATACTAATATCTCAGTATCTCATATATTAACAATCAATAAGTGGGAGGTATAATACTCTAGTAATAATTAAATGTGTTCCTTTGGCCAACTTAACTTTTTGTGTGATTTCCCCTCCCCAAGGATATCAGTTATAATACAAATCAGTATTTGGATTTTTCTTCAACTTTTCTTTAATTCATACTTGACTTTTTTTAAACTTTATCCAAGTAGGCCTAAAACTCTTATGACAAATTTCTACTATACAAAATGTTAGTAAGCCATAGCATGTAGTATAAGAGTAGTGATCTCTCCAGTTGTATACTAAAATTAAAGTTAACCTCTATTAAAACAATGTGTCCCCTGAGGATCCCCTAGGTTTCACTAGGAGAGACAATTCTACTTCTTAGAGTGCATTTAGGAGAGGTGGCACTGACTCTCAAGAGACAAAAGAGCCTGCAGGTGCCATTGAGCTGCCCTGTTCATTGGCACAGCAGCAAAGGTACCTGCTGAGGGCAGCTAACCTGGACACCAGCTCTCTGCTGTCCTTTACCATAAACTCCAAACCCCTGCGTGGTCATGTTACTGATATTCTGGGACAAACTGGCACCAGCCACAGCAGTGAGACCCTCCCCTAGAGGATCAGCACAGTTCTGTGCCACACTGGGTCCCTGAATTTGGTTTTGAAACCCAGCCTCACACCTGAGATAAAACACAACAGCACAGTGATGCTGTGTGGGCTGATGGCTCAGACACAGACAGGGTGAAGGGAAGGATCTGACAGAAGCCTGAGACATAAGAGCAGAGATTGTTTGCTCTTCCATAAAGGTTTCCTAAACATCAGAAAGTGCAAGCTCCCCTCTCCAGGCATAAGAGCGGGCTGAGGCCATTTCCACCCCTCCCGTTAGCACAGACAGACTTCAGCAAGTAGCACAGCATGAGGCACTTACACCAAGCCCCAACCCCGGCACCTTGCAGGTGTATCTTTACTAGGGCAGTTGTACCTGAGAACCAGAGCACCAGTGGTACCCTCCTCCAAAACACCAGCACAAACCCTCAGCATCCACCAAGTCTATAGACCATAGAGTGCTGCAGGGCTTCAGCTCTAGTGGAAATAGGATCAGGTTTATTTTACCAAGCAGACCAAAGCACACCTAGTTAAAACTCACCACACAGTGAACAGGGCCCAAACACTCTCTACTGCAGGCAAGGAGAAACTCTGCAGAGGACTGGCCTGAGGTAAAGAGCAGCCAAAACACAATAGCAGAGTGCACACAGGGTACACCAGAACCACTTCTTGAAGCACCAGGCATAGATAGTATATGACCTCTTCTTAATATAGCAATTACTCTCAGGAGTGGGAAACATAACAGGTTTTCCTAACACACAAAAGACAGAAACCTAGACCAAATGCCAAGACACACGAATTCATCCAAAAAGAAAGAGGAAGAGATCATGGCCGGGGGGATAATCAAAACAGATATAAGTAATATGCCAGAACTGGAATTTAAAACAACAATCATAATAATACTAGCTAGGCTTCAGAAAAGCATAGAAGAAATCAGGGAGACCCTTACCCTAGAGATGAATGACCTAACAACTAATCAGTCCAAAATAAAGAATGCTGTAACTGAGATACAAAAACAATTGAATGTAATTACCACATGGATGGAAGAAGTAGAGGAATGAATAAGTGATATAGAAGAGAAAATTATATAAAATAATGAAGCTGAAAAGAGGGAAAGAAAAATATTGCATCATGAATTTAGACTTAGGGAAATCAGTTACTCTGTAAATCATAATAACATTTGTATCATAGAAATCCCAAAAGAAGAAGAGAGGGGAAGAAGGGCAGATTTATTTTAGCAAATTATACCTGAAAACTTCCCTAATCTGGGGATGGAAACAGACATCCAGATCCAGGAGGCACAGAAAACTCCCCTCAAAGCCAACAAAAGCAGGCCAATGCCAAGACATATTGTAGTAAAATTTAAAAATACAGGAATAAGGAAAGAATCCTGAAGGCAGCAAGGGGAAAAGAAACCTTAACCTATAAGGGAAGACAAATCAGATTAGCAGCAGATATCTCCAGAGAAACCTGGTAGGCCAGAAAGGAGTGGCATGATATATTCAATGTGCTGAATAAGAAAAATATGCAGCCAAGAATACTTTATCCAGCAAGGCTATCATTCAGAATAGAAGGAGAGATAAAGAGTTTCCCAAACAAAAACTAAAGAAATTTATGACCACTAAACCAGCCGTGTAAGAAATATTAAAGGAGACATTTGAGTGGGAGAGAAAGACCAAAAGCAACAAATACTAAAAAGGAACAGAGAAAATCTCCAGAAACAATGACTTTACAGGTAACACAATGGCACTAAATTCTTATCTACCAATAATCATTCTGAGTGTAAATATACTAAATGCTCCAATTAAAGACACAGGGTATCAGAATGGATCAAAATAAATAAATAAACAAGACCCATCTATATGCCCTCTACAGGAGACTCATTTTTCTAGACCTAAAGACATCAGCAGATTGACAGTGAGGGGATGGAGAACCCATTTATCATTCTAATGTATGCCAAAAGAAAGCCAGGGCAGCAATACTTATATCAAACAAACTAGATTTTAAATGAAAGATTGTAACAAGAGATGAAGAAGGGCACTATATCAGGCACTAAATTTGTAAAGACCACAAATATATGGAGGTTAAAGAACATCTTACTAAAGAATGAATGGGTTAACTAGGAAATTAAAGAAGAAATTAAACACACAGAAGCAAATGAAAATGAAAACACAACAGTTTAAAATCTTTGGGATGAAGTAAAGGCAGTCCTAAGAAGAAAGTATATAGTAATACAGGCCTATATCAAGAAGCAAGAAAAGTCTCAAATACACAACCTAACCTTACACCTAAAAGAGCTGGAAAAAGTACAGCAAATAATACCTAAAGCCAGCAGAAGAAGGAGTGTAATAATGATTACAGCAGGGGCGCCTGGCTGGCTCAGTCAGTTGGGTGTCCAACTTCGGCTCAGGTCATGATCTCACAGTTCTTGAGTTTGAGCCCTGCATCGGGCTCTGTGCTGACAGCTCAGAGCTTGGAGACTATTTCATATTCTGTGTCTCCCTCTCTCTCTGCCCCTCACCTAGTTACTCTCTCTCTCTCTCTCTCTTTCAAAAATAAATATTTTTAAAAACATATTACAGCAGAAATAAATGATATAAAAATTTTTAAAAAACAGTAAAATAAATCAATAAAACTAGGAGTTGGTTCTTTGAAAGAATTAATGAAATTAGTTAACCCCTAGCCAGATGTATCAAAAAGAAAAAAGAAACGACCCAAATAAATAAAATCATAAATGAGAGACGAGAGATCACAACCAACACCACAGAGATACAAACAATTACAAGAAAATACTATGAAAAAGTAAATGCCAAAAAATTAGGCAATCTGGAAGAAATGGATAAATTCTTAGAAACATAAAAACTACCAAAACTGAAACAAGAAGAAATAGAAAATTTGAACAGACCCATGACTAGCAAAGAAATTGAATTAGCAAGCAAAAATCTCCCAACAAGCAAAAGTCCAGGGCTATATAGCTTCCCAGGGGAATTCTACCAAACATTTAAAGAGTTCCAAATGTTCTCAAACTGTTCCAAAAAATAGAAATGGAAGAAAACTTCCAAACTCATCCTACAAGTCCAGCATTACCTTGATTCCAAAACCAAAGACACCACTAAAAAGGAAAATTACAGACCAAATCCCTGATGAGCATGGATGCAAAAATTCTCAACAAGATACTAGCAAAACAAATACAACAGTACATTAAAAGGATTATTCACCACAGTCAAGTAGGATTTATTCCTGGGATGCAGGGCTAGTTCAATATTCACAAATCAGTCAATGTGATACACCACATTAATAAAAGGAGAAGAACCATAAGATACTCTGAATAATGCAGAAAAAGCATTTGACAAAACACAGCACCCATTTGTGATAAAAACCCTCAACAAAGTAGAGATGGAGGGAACATACCTCAACATCCTAGAGGCAATATATGAAAGATGACAGCTAATGTCATCCTCAAATGGGAAAAACTGAGAGCTTTACCTCTACGGTCAGGGACAAGACAGGGATGTTCACTTTTACCATTGCTATTTCACATAGTACTGGAAGTCCTAGCCTCAGCAATCAGACAACAAAAAGAAAAGACATCCAAATCAGCAAGGAAGAAGTCAAACTTTCACTATTTGCAGATACATGATACTCTATGTAGAAAAATCAAAGACTCCAACAAAAACTACTAAAACTGATACACGAATTCAGCAAAGTCACAGGATATAAAATCAACATGCAAAAATCGGTTGCATTTCTATATACCAATAATGAAGCAGCAGAAAGAGAAATCAAGGAATCAATTAATTTACAATTTACAATTGCATAAAAAATCATAAGATATCTAGGAATAAGCCTGACAAAAGAGGTAAAAGATCTGTACTCTGAAAACTATAGAACACTTATGAAAGAAATGGAAGAGGACACAAAAAAATGGAAAAGCATCCCATGATGGATTGGAAGAAAAAACATTGTTAAAATGTCTGTACTACCCAAAGCAATCTACACATTCAATGTAATCCCTATCCAAATACCAAGAGCATTTTCACAGAGCTAGAACACACAATCCTAAAATTTGTATGGAACCACAAAAGACCCCAAATGGCCAAAGCAATCTTGAAAAAGAAAAGCAAAGCTGGAGGCATCATGATTCCAGATTGCAAGCTATATTACAAAACTATAATCACCAGGACAATATTGTACTGGCACAAAAACAGGCACATGGATCAATGGAACAGGAAATAAACCCCAAAACAGATGCACTACTATATAGTCAACTAATCTTTGACAAAGCAGGAAAGAATATCCAATGGAAAAAAAGAGTCTTTTCAACAAATGATGTTGGGAAAACAGGGCAACCACATGCAGAAGAATAAACCTGGGCCACTTTCTTACACCATACACAAAAATAAATTCAAAATGAATAAAAGGCCTAAATGTGAGACAGGCAACTATAAAAAACCTAGAGGAGAGAACAGGCACCAATGTCTTATTAGAGGCCACAGCAGCTTCTCACTAAGCATGTCACCAGAAGCAAGGGAAACAAAAGCAAACATGAACTATTGGGACTTCATCAAGATAAAAAGCTTCTACACAGCAAAGGAAACAAATCAACAAAACTAAAACAAATCAACCAACAGAATGGGAGATAATATTTGCAAATTACATATTTAGTATCCAAAATATATAAAGAATTTACCAAATTCAACACTAATCCAGTTAAGAAGTGGTCAGAAGACATGAATGAACACTTTTCCAAAGCAGATATCCAGATGGCCAGAAGGCATTAAAAGATTCTCAATATCATTTATCATTAGGAAAATACAAATCAAAACCATGATGAGATACCACCTCACACCTGTCAGAATAGCTACAGTTAACAACACAGGAAACAACAGGTGTTGGTGAGGATGAAAAGAAAGGGGAACCCTCTTACACTGTTAGTGGGAATGCAAACTGGTGCAGCCACTTTGGAAAACAATATGGAGGTTCCTCAAAAAGTTAAAAATAAAACTATCCTAAAACCCACCAATTGCACTACTAGGTATTTACCTAAAGGAAACAAAAATACTGATTCAAAGGAGCACACGCACCCCGATGTTTATGGCAGCATTATCTACAATAGCGAAATCATGGGAAGAGCCCAAATGTCCATCAACTGATGAACGAAGATGTTGTAGTGTGTATGTGTGTGTGGGGGGGGAGGGGGGGTATGTGTGTAAAATTACTCAGTCATCAAAAAATAAATAAAATCTTGCCATTTGCAATGACAAGGATTAAGCTAGAGGATATTATGCTAAGTGAAGTAAGTCAGTCAGACAAAGACAAATACCATATGATTTCACTTATATGTGGACTTTAAGAAACAAAACATATGAACATAGGGGAAAGGAAAAAAAGAAGGGGAAGGAAACCATAAGAGTCTCTCAACTACAGAAAACAAACTGAGGGTTGATAGAGGGAAGGTGGGCAGGGGGTGGACTAAATGGGTGATGGGTATTAAGAAGGGCACTTGTGATGAGCATTGGGTGCTATATACAAGTGATGAATCAGTAAATTACACTCCTGATTTCAATATTACAGGATATGTTAACTAACAAGGATTTAAATAAAAAGAAAAAAAAGTAAAAGCTATTGAAAGTAGCAGATAGGAAAGCTTTTGAAACCATAAGCTCAACTAATACAAACAAAAATATAATCTAAGGCCTCCCTTTATATAAGACTTATATAAGAAAGAAACTTCTTGATAAAGGATAGATTCAGTTTCAGACATAGAAGAAGCAAGATTATACAAATTTATTGGGTTTTTTTATCTTTTTAAGTTAGGCTATAAAACCATGAGAGGTATGTTTTAAATCAAAAATAAAGACAAAAAGTTACATTTTTGTTGTTTTGTTTTGTTTTGTTTTGTTTTTTTAAAGGGAGAGAGAGTGCACATGCAAGCAAGGGAGAAACACACACACACACACACAGAGAGAGAGAGAGAGAGAGAGAGAGAGAGAGAGAAAATCCCAAGTAGGCTCCATGACCAGCATGGAACCTGATATGGGGCTTGATCCCGTGTTCCTGGGATCATGACCTGAGCCGAAATCAAGAGTCAGAGGCTTAACCAACTGAGCCACCCACGCACCCTCAAAATTTACATTATTTATTTATTTATTTATTTATTTTGAGAGAGAGAGGGAGAGAGCAAGTGAGGGAAGAGCAGAGAGCAAGAGAGGGAGAGAGAATCCTAAGCAGGTCCTGCACTGTCAGTGTAGAGTTAGATGTAGGGCTCGATCTCACTAACTGTGAGATCATGAGCTGAGCCAAAATCAAGAGTCAGTAGCCCAACTGCACCACCCCATATGCCCCCCAAATTTACATTTTTAATGTGAAATTGTGGGAGATATATTTTTAATTTTTTTTAACATTTATTTTTTGAGAGACAGAGACAGACATAGTGTGAGCAGGAGAGAGGCAGAGAAAGAGGGAGTCAGATTCCAAAGCAAGCTCCAGGCCCTGAGTTGTCAGCACAGAGCCTGACACGGGGTTCGAACTCACAAACCGCAAGGTCATAACCTGAGCTGAAGTCAGACATTTAACCGATTGAGCCACCCAGTCACCCCTATGGGAGATTTTTGACCCAAAATGAATATTTATGCTGCAAACTTCAGGTAAGTACACACATTTTTTCAAATGAAATAATATTATTTTCTTCTTTGTTCATAATATTTATATGAACTCTCTTGCTTATATATGTAACAAGTTAGAAAATGCAGCAAAATGTTCCTTGCTGTTCTGTGAATGGCTGGATACCCTTTACAGAAATCCAGAACTTATCTCGAGGCAGATCAGCATATCTCATACTGGGTGTATGATCAAATTGCAGTTTTCTCTCAAAGTCAAGTTTCCAAGCTAAGCAGGTGAGTCAGAAAAATGATCCTCCCCTTTCATATACTTGTGCTGAAAGACAGGGATAGTTCAATGTCATCAGTTCTCCCAGGTGGTTTCATAAGACCCAACACTTGACATTTACCTTTTCTCAATTCTTGCCTTCCTCTCACACCCAAGCCACAATGGAAACAAGATTTTCATTTGCAATGTGGTTTTCACAAGGTTTCAGCTTCCTTTTTTTTTAATGCTTTTAACAAATTTGTAAGTGTGCAATACAGTATTATACTGTAGTTATACTTACTTTTAACTATAAGGACAATGCTGTACAGCAGATCTCTAGAACTTACTCACTTTGCACAATTGAGATGTTATGACTGCTGATTAGCACCTCCCCAGTTCCCTGTCCCCAGCCCTTGGCAACCATAATTCTACCCCCTAATCCTAGGAATTTAACTATTTTAGATATCTCAATGCAGTATCTGTTTTTTGGGTTTTTTTTTTTGCAACTGGTTTATTTCACTTAGGAACTCCTATAATTCAATAGCAAAAAATCTAATAACCCAGTATAAGTCAGAACTGTATATATTTACAAACATAAGGATGAATAACATGGGGAAAAAGAGTTCAGGAATTAAGGCTGTGATACTACAATACTTTAAGAATCAAATGAGAGCAAGGAACAATCAAAGTAGACTTAGATGGGGTGGCCAGTGAGAAAGACAGTTTAGGGCATTTTCATAAAATCCAAGAGAAAAACATGTTCCAAAATGGAGAGAGTGGTTAATTTTAACTAATGCTGCTAAACATCAGGAAAGAGAAGGAGAGGTGTGTGTGGGTTTTAGATGGATAGGCAATTTTTTTTAATGTTTTATTTATTTTTCAGAGACAGCAGATGAGCGGGGGAGGGGCAGAGAGAGACAGACACATGGAATCCAAAGCAGGCTCCAGGCTGTCAGCACAGAGCCCAATACGGAGCTCGAACCCATGAACTGCGAGATCATGACCTAAACTGAAGTCAGATGCTTAACTGACTGAGCCACCCAGGCACCCCTAGATGGATAGGCAATCTTAACAAGAGTAAAATCTGTTAGTGTTGAGGTCACTTCCTGATTTGTGGTTTTACATTAAGTAGAGAAAATGAGATTTCAAGTTAAAGAGTTCTAAAATATAGGACAGCAAGGAATGTTTATAGGCTGATGGAAATTAAACAGACCAGATAAGAAACCAATGGTGTAAAGGCAGCACAGAGGAGTTCATGACCAGAGTATTTACTAAATCATGGAGTAATGAGATTTAGAACAGAGCAGAAATAACTCTACATCAGGTAATGGAAAGAAAGGTAGAGCACAGATAGTCATTTTTGGGTGAGAATAAGGGGGAACTGCTGTCAGCTTCTATTTCCTCATTGAAAATTCAGACTGTGAGTTAAGAGAAGGATCCCTACAGGAGGTCTGAGTGGGTGGGGGGATTAAGGGAAAGTGGTAAACTGGAACCAGCACAACAGTTGTGACACAAAATGACATGGTAAATGCCTCTCTAACATCAAATGCTACAGTGTCACCAAGAGAAAGAGCAAATGTAAAAAAAAGGAAAGTGAAAGACTTTGAAGGAGGGGAAAGCATTTTGAGCTGGGTATTAAAGGAAGTAGGATTGTCAGTGGCAGGCATAACATGGGAAGTACAGTCTGGCCAAAGGAACAGAATGAGAAAGAGTGAAGGCAGGAGAGGGTAACAATTGTGATAGTCCAGCAGCAAGCCACCCCATCCCACCCCATCCGACTGGAGTGCAGGGCATGTAGGAAGGAGAAGCCGACTCAAAAGGAAGAACGGAGCTACAACACTGAAGTCTCCAAATATCACTTTAATGATTTTGAC